>NC_134549.1:19222121-19574621 GCF_050624435.1 Tenrec ecaudatus
CCGGCGGCGCCCTGGCGACGCAAGGTGCCAACGCGTCGCGCGCGCACGTGCTGCGCAACGGCACCCTGCACATCCCCAGGGTGCGCGCGGGCGACGCGGGCGCCTACACGTGCGTGGCCGTCAACCTGCGCGGCGCCGACCGCCTCACCGTGCAGGTCGCGGTCAGGAAGAGGCCGCCCGGCCGCGCACCCAAGGGAGCCCGGCGCCCCGGCGGCGGCGGCGGCGGCACCAGGAGGAAGCCGGCGCCCAGGACGCGAGGGGACGTCGTGGAGGATCAGGGCGGCTCCGGGGAGGGCGGCGGCGAGGACCCCGCTCCCCAGGGTGCCCTGCACGTGCCGGACGCGGGTGCATTCACCGGGGTGCAGGAGGAGCGCGCCCCGGCCCAGAAAGGCGCGCGGAGGCCGAACGTCTCCATGGGGCCGCGGAGGGAGCCCGAGGCCAGCGCGGCGGAGGGGCGCCGGGCGTTCGAGTCCAGGCGGCGCGTCCACGTGGCCAACAAGCAGATCCACCCGCAGCGCTGGGCCGATATCTTGGCCCGAGTCCGAGGGAGGAACGCGCCCAAGGGCACCCAAGGGCCGCGCGCCCCGGAGACGTCCACGCCGGCCTCCCTGGGGGCGGAGGAGGCCCCGCCGCCCGCCGCCGCCGCCCCGCCCTGGACAGCGCCCGCAGGGGCGCCCACCGCCCTGGAGGAGGCCTCTGCAGACACGTCCCTGCTCGGGGAGGACGAGCTGACCGACGCCCCCACCGGGGCCACCCTTGGGCGCCAAGCGCACGGCGCCGAAGCCTCCGGGAGCCGCGCGCCCAGCCTGGAAAGCGCCCCGGAGCGCGCGCCCCCGGCGGAGACGCACGACCCCGGGGTCTCCAGGCCGCTGCCTCCGCCCTTTGCACCGCAGCCCCTGGACGCAGAGCCTGCCCCGCCGCTGCCCACGCCCCTTGGGGGGCACCCAGCGCCGGGCACCAGCTCCTGGGTGCAGCCGGGGACCCCAGTCTACCTTTCCGCAGACCCCACGCTGGAGACGGAGACGGCGATGCCTGCGCGCAGCCCTCCCAGTCCCGCCTGGCAGGCGCCCCTGCACCCGGGGAGGTCCAGCTGGCTGCAAGAACTTGGGGTCCCTTCCGTCCCCGTGCCCCCGCCGGACAGTGACGCGCCCATCCAAGGGGACATGAGCATTGGGGGAGCCTCCACCATGCACGGGATGCCTGGGGTGCCCGGGACGGGGACCCCGCTGGGGAGCCGCCCTGCAGAGTCCAGCCCCCCCCAGGGTGGAAAGTTAGGAAGAACGGACCCCGTTGTCCAGTGGGAGCCAACCACACCCGACTGGCCTCTTGGCAGGACCGCCCTGACCTTGGCCACGCCGCCCACCCCCCCTTCCCGGAGGAGACCCAGCGGGAGGCGGCGGGGGCGTCCCCAGAAGTGGCACCCCCGGGAGAAGCCCAAAGCTGACGCCTCCGGACAGTGGGGAGTGGGCACCCCACCGCCTGCAGGCCCGGCCACCCCAGGGACCCCCCGCAAGAAGCAGAGGCAGCATCGACCTGACCCCCTGACCCCCCAAAACCCAGAGGGGGACCCCTCACCCAGGGCTGGCTCCCCCCCGGAAAGCGGACCCCCAAATGCGACCACTCCAGGTCCCACCGAAGCCCTGCTGTCCCCCACGACGGCTCCTGGGAAGATGGGGGGCCCTCCCGAGCCAGCAAGGGGGGCTGATGACCAGTCGGTGAACCCCAACGTGCATCGTGCTCCGAGCCAGGTGCTGGAGACCAGTGCAAGCCCTGCGCCCCCGGGGACGGCCAGGGAGGGGGCTCACGGGGTCACCCACGTCCACGTGGTCAGCGCCCCACGCCCCACGGAACCAGCCCCGGGCACCCCCTCTTCCTCTGGCCCTGCGGGTTCCACTGCGGCCGCGCTGGAGGAAGCAGGGACCCCAACCCCGTCCGGGGTCTCAGAACCCCCAAGCTGGACCTCCCCGCGCACAGCCCGGCCGCGGAGCCTGGACACGGGCAGCCCCGTCGGTGTCCCTCCGGTGCCCAGTGCATCGGAAGCCACGCATCCTGCTCCCAAGTTGGGGACGGGGCGCCCCGAGGGAGGGGCGCCTGCTTCCACCGTCCACCCTGAGGAAGGACTCGGGTCGCCTTCTGGCCACGCAGAGGCCACCGCCCGCGGCCAGGGCCAGCAGAGCCCCACGCTGACCACCGTCCACGTCGAAATCAGTCCCCCGCCCGCCCTGCCGGGAGGGCCCGAGTCTCCATCCCCAGCACTGTGGCCACTGCCGGAAATGACCACTAAGTCCGTCCCTCGTCTTCCATGGACACGTCCAGCAGCCAGTGACCGGGTCCTCTTTAACTCTGCGCGGGCCCAGGGCACCTGGGGTCCCCTGCTGAGCAGTGAGGTCACCGTCCAGCCCCACGGAGGACCTGCTGTCCACTGGTCCAGCCAGGACGCGCCGGACAGTCCTCCACCGCCTGGGAAGACGGAGGACGAGCTGAGCAGCTGGACGGCAAGCACTGGACCTTGGGGTCCGGCTGTCCAGCCCCGCGATGGGGCCGGGGCGACCCACAGTCCCCGCCGGCCGGACGTCACCCCGACACACACTGCAGCACCCCGAGGGACAGCGTGGCCGCCCCCTGTGTCCACTCAGAGTCCCCCGAAACGGGAGGGGACCTCGAAGCCCCCCCAGCGCCCAACCAACCAGCCGGACATGACGGAGCGCCCTTGGCGGGTTTGGGCCAAGAGCCGGCCCTTCCTGAGCCCCCACCCGCCCCCCAGCACCCCCAGCGAAGTCGGGGGGCACGGCACCCCCAAAGTGTCCCCGAGCAATGACATCTTGGGGGTGCCCGTTGGAAAGCCGCCGGCGTCCAGGCCGCCGCCTGCACCTCCCCGCTCGGGGGGCCCCTTCCTCTCCTTCGCCCTCGACAGGACCTTGGGGTCCCCACACTGGGCAGCCCCCCCAAAGCCCCCCGCGCCCAGCACAGCTCTCCCTGCAGCGCCGAGCAGGAGGGCCAGCCCGGGCTCCGTCCACAGGGTCTTCTCCCACAGCTCCTACCACGTGGACTTGGGGCCCCCGGCGCCCCCGCGGGTGCACCTGCCCAGGGCCACCCCGCCGCCCTTGGGGGGCCCCCACAAGGCGCCCCCGGCCCCCGCCACCCGGAGCCCGGCCGCCTGGTTCACGGCCTCCGCCGGCCCTCCTTCCAGGAACGCGCGCCTGGGGGGGTCCAGGGACTTCTCGGAGGGGGGGCCCCCCGCGTCCACCTTCTGGACTTTGGGGGCGAAGCCCGAGATAATCACCAAGTCGGCCCCCACCGCCGACGTCGCCGCGGAGACGGACGCCGTGTTTCCCTGCGAGGCCACCGGGAAGCCCACGCCGATTATCACCTGGACCAAGGTGTCCACAGGTAAGGCCTGCGCTCTCGGGGGGCGGGCAGGAGGTGGCTCCCCTGAGACAGCTGCTGCTTCCCAGGGAAATGCAAACAGGGGGGCGCTGGAGGGGCAGCTCAGGGCGTCCTGGGGTCGGTGCCACGGCCCGTGCAGAACAGATGGACAGACTGCCCGGTCCTGCAGTGTCCCCACGGTCATTCCTGAGCTGACGGCTGCAGCCACTGTGTCCGTCCATCCTGCCCAGGCCAAGGGCCTTCCTCTCTGTCGCTGCCCCTCCACCCGACAGAGCAGGACGTCCTGCTCCAGGGACTGGTCTCTCCTGACCACACGTCCACTGTCCAGGAGACCGAGTCTTCCCGCCCCGCCTCTAGGGGGCGCTCTGACACAGACCCTCCCCGTCCCCGCCTCTAGGGGGCGCTCTGACACAGAACCTCCCCGTCCCCGCCTCTAGGGGGCGCTCTGACACAGAACCTCCCCGTCCCCGCCTCTAGGGGGCGCTCTGACACAGAGCCTCCCCGTCCCCGCCTCTAGGGGGCGCTCTGGCACAGAACCTCCCTGTCCCCGCCTCTAGGGGGCGCTCTGACACAGAACCTCCCGTCCCTGCCTCTAGGGGGCGCTCTGACACAGAACCTCCCCGTCCCCGCCTCTAGGGGGCGCTCTGACACAGACCCTCCCCGTCCCCGCCTCTAGGGGGCGCTCTGACACAGAACCTCCCCGTCCCCGCCTCTAGGGGGCGCTCTGACCGTGCTTCCTGCAGGACAGATGTCTGTCCGTTGGTCAGTCCGCTGCACTGTAACTATTCTGCCCCGTGCACCATTGAGATGCATCCATTTCTCTGCGGGCTTCCTTGTCCAGGGCCCAGCTTTGGACCAGGGTGCAGCCTGGCACCGGTCAGTGGCCTCAGTGCCCTGACCAGGTTGGGGCGCTGCAGCAGGAGGCTGGGTTTGCACAGAGCGCTAAGCCCCCTGTGCAGTTGGGGGGCCTGCAGCCCCCCGCTTTCCTGTTGTCGGCTGAGCGCTGACTCCTTGCGTCACCTGGTGGCTGGTCTCACCTGGCCAGGTGGGCATATGCAGATGCGCATGGATGCTGCTGGCGCGGGGGGCCCCCATTTACATGTCGCTGCCCTCCTCGTTTATGCACCCCGTTCCCCACCTGCCGCAGGGGTTCTGCTGACGCCCAGCGCGCGGCTGCAGCGCTTCGAGGTGCAGAAGAACGGCAGCCTGGTCATCCACCAGGTGCAGGTGCAGGACCAGGGCCGCTACGTGTGCACGGCCAGGAACGTGCACGGGGTGGACACCATGCCGGTGCTGCTGACCGTGAGCGCGCAGCGGCCGCGCGTCCCCGCCCCCCACTACCAGGACGTCACCGTCTACCTGGGCGCCTCCATCGCCATGGAATGCCTGGCCAGGGGCACCCCCGCGCCCCAGATTTCCTGGATCTCCCCGGACCGCAGGGTGTGGCACGCGGGCTCCCCGGGCGACGGCCGCGTCACGCTGCACCCCAACCGCACGCTGTCCATCCGCGAGGCCGCGCTGTCCGACCGGGGCGTGTACCAGTGCGTGGCCAGCAACGCGGCGGGCGCGGACAGCCTGGCCATCCGCCTGCACGTGGCGGCGCTGCCCCCCGCCATCCAGGAGGAGCCCCAGGAGCTGCTGGCGCTGCCCGCGGGGCTCAGCGTGTCCATCCCGTGCACGGCGCGCGCCGCGCCGCCCGCCCGCGTGCGCTGGGTGCTGGGCGACGGCAGCCTCGTGCGCCCCTCGCAGTTCGTGCGCGGGAACCTCTTCGTCTTCCCCAACGGCACGCTCTACATCCGGCACCTGGCGCCCGGCGACAGCGGCCGCTACGACTGCGTGGCCACCAACGCGCTGGGCGCGGCGCGCAGGTCGGTGCAGCTGCGCGTCGGGAGCCGCCCCGCGCAGGTGCGCATCACGGGCACGTCTCCGCGCAGCACCCACGTGCGCTACGGGGCCGCCCTGCGCCTGCACTGCAGCGCCGCCGGGGACCCGCGCCCGCGCACCCAGTGGAGGCTGCCCTCGCAGCGCGTGGTGCACGAGCAGTTCAGGTACCGGGGGGCCGGGGGGGCCGGGGGCAGGCTCGGGGGTGCGCTCCCGGTGGCGCTGCGGGGAAGGGGGTGGACACCCTGCAGGGTGGTCAGGTCTCCAACCCCCGGGGGGACAGAAGGAGCGTGCACAGCGCGCCCCCAAGCACCTCGTGCAGGTCACTAGAGCCCCTGCCGGACTGCTGGCCAGCGGAGGGGAGTGGGGGGCGCATTGTGAGGTCCCCTAGATGCAAACCGAAATACTATCGGAGCTTGCAGGACACCACCCTCCCCGCGCGCAGCAGCGCTCAGACGCAAGCAAACAATCTCACTGCCCTGAGTGGACGCCGGCTCCCGGGGACCCTGCAGGACAGGGCGGAGCTGCCCCTGGGGGTCTCCCAGGCGGTCAGTCTGCACGGGAGCAGACGGTCTGGTCTCTCTCCCCAGGAGCTAATGGACAGAGAGATATGCAGATAGATAGATAGATAGATAGATAGATAGATAGATAGATAGACAGACTGGGTAGATAGATAGATAGATAGATAGATAGATAGATAGATAGATAGATAGATAGTTAGATAGATAGTTAGATACATAGATACATAGATAGATAGATAGATAGATAGATAGATAGATAGATAGATAGATAGATAGATAGATAGATAGATAGACAGACTGGATAGATAGATAGATAGATAGATAGATAGATAGATAGATAGATAGATAGATAGATAGATAGATAGATAGATAGATAGACAGACTGGATAGATAGATAGATAGATAGATAGATAGATAGATAGATAGATAGATAGATAGATAGATAGATAGATAGATAGATAGATAGGCAGATAGATAGATGGATAGACAGATAGACAGACACTGCCCTTGAGTCGACGCCGGCTCACGGGGACCCTGCAGGACAGGGCGGAGCTGCCCCTGGGGGTCCCCCAGGCGGTCAGTCTGCACGGAGCAGACGGTCTGGTCATTTGCACCCCCCGCTCCCCGTCCGTCCGAGGGGCTGGGGGGTGAGAGCTGCTGACCTGGTCATCAGCATCCCGGGCATCACCCGGCGCCCACACGGCGCTCAGAAGTTTAACCAGGAACCTGGTGGCCGAGTGGTCACAGGCTGGGCTGGGCACCTCCAGGTCCGCAGGTCCCACCCCGAGCCCCTCCGGGGGGCAAAGGCAGGCTGTCCTTCTGGTTCCCGTAAAGAGTCGCCCTGTGGGTGACCCACGGGGCCAGCGCTTCCCCGCCTGTGATTCCGAACACGTCGGCGGACAGCTTGGCCTTGGCCTCTCGGAGGCTTCCTTAGCCCGGGGGGTACCGTGTCCAGCTGCCCGGGGAGGAGAAATTCTGGTCCTCTGCTTGCAGAAAGCCCTGGACACCCTGTCCGGGGGCCGGTGTCCTGTGTCCAGTGCATTTGAGGGACTGGTGAGCACTTGACCGCTGGGAACCAGCCCACGTCCATCCCCTGGCTCTGAGCTGGTCCGGGGCGGCCCCCAAGGACAAAGTTTGGGGGTCTCCACGTTCAGAAGAAAGCTCGCTGCCCTCAGGCTGATGCTGACCGGTCCCCACGCGGTGGGACACAGGGTGCAATGTTTGGCCACGTCTGCAGCCTGGCCTCCCGCATGGGGGCTCCGGGGATGGGGCGTCCCTGGCTTGGCTCATGTCCACCCTCAGCGCACGGGAGCCCGATGTCCCTCCGCCTCTGATACCCCCCTGTCCCTTAGCCCTGACCCGCGCGTGCAAGTGTTCGCCAACGGGACGCTGCTGGTGCAGTCGGTGACCGACAAGGACGGCGGCGAGTACGTGTGCATCGCGCGCAACAGGATGGGCGACGACTCCGTGGCGCTGCAGGTGCACGTGGTGATGCAGCCAGCCAAGATCGCGCGCAGGGAGGACGCGCACCACCGAGTGGCCTACGGAGACGACCTCAAGGTGGACTGCGTGGCCACGGGGCTGCCCAACCCGGAGGTGACCTGGAGCCTGCCGGACGGCAGCGTGGTGCACCCGCTCTTGCAGGCGGACGACGGCGGGGCGGGCGCGCGCGCCCAGCGCTACCTGGTCTTCAACAACGGCACGCTGCTCCTCAACGAGGTGGGCACGCGCGAGCAGGGCGACTACACCTGCCTGGCGCAGAACCAGGTGGGCAGGGACCGCATGACGGTGCGCGTGCACGTGCTGGCCCAGCCCGCGCCCGTGCGCCTCCAGCGGGACCGCTCCGCCGTGCAGGTGCGCTACGGGGAGGTGGTCAGCGTGCCGTGCCCGGCGCGCGGGGAGCCCGCGCCGCAGGTGACCTGGCTGTCGCCCCGGCTCCGGCCGATCCCCGCCGCCTCCGACAAGTACCACGTGTCCCCCGACGGCACCCTCCTCCTGCGCAGGGCGCAGCGCTCCGACGACGGGAACTACACCTGCGTGGTGCGCAGCGGCGCCGGCGAGGCCCGCCAGGTGGTCTGGATCCAGGTGCTCGTGCAGCCGCCGCGCATCAACGGGCACCCGGGCGCGCTGGCCACGGCGCGGGAGGCGGCGCCCGCCGGCAGCCGCAAGCTGCTGCCCTGCAGCGCCCAAGGGATCCCCGCGCCCCGGGCCTTCTGGGCCTTCCCGGGGGGCGTGGTGCTGCCCGCGCCCTACCGCGGGAGCCGGGTGGCCGTGCACGACAACGGCACGCTGGACATCCGGCGCGTGCGCCCCAGCGACGCGGCGCGGCTGCAGTGCATCGCGCGCAACGAGGGCGGCGAGGCCAGGCTGGTGGTGCAGCTGACCGTGCAGGACCCGCTGGAGAAGCCGGCTTTCCAGGACCCCGCGAGCGAGCGCATCACCGCGTGGGCCGGCCACACCATCAACCTCAACTGCTCCGCGTCGGGCACGCCCGCGCCCTGGCTGCTCTGGGTGCTGCCCAACGGGACCGAGGTGCCCCCGGGCGCGCGCCGGCTGCAGCGCTTCCTGCACCGCGAGGACGGGCGGCTGCACATCAGCGCGCTGGAGGCCGGCGACGCGGGCGGGTACCGGTGCCAGGCGCGCAACGCGGCGGGCCGCGCGGAGAGGCTGGTGTCGCTGCGCGTGGCGCACGGGGCCCCCGGCGCGGTCAGCGTCCTGCACGGGGAGACCCTGCAGCTGCCGTGCGCGCTGCTCGCCGCCCGCAGGCCCGCGCGCGTCTCCTGGACGCTGCCCAGCGGCCTCGTCCTGCACGCGCCCGGGTCGGCGGGGCGCTTCTCCGCCTGGGAGAACGGCACGCTGGCGGTGCGCGCCGTGTCCCTCGCCGACCGCGGCGCCTACGCCTGCAGGGTGGACACGGAGCGCGGCCCGGCCGTGCTGACCACGCCGGTGGTGGTGCTCGCCGCCCCGCCGCGCGTCACCGGCCAGGACGCGCCCGTCGTCTACGCGCGCGCGGGGAGCAGCGTGCGCCTGAGCTGCGCGGCCACCGGGCTCCCCAGGGCGCACGTGGCCTGGCAGCTGCCCGACCGGTCGCTGCTGCCCGCGGGCCCCGAGGAGCGCGCGCTGGGGAACAAGCTCGTGCAGCCGCAGGGCGCGCTCACCATCCAGCGCGTGTCCGCCCGCGACGCCGGCTTCTACCGCTGCCTCGCGCACAACGAGCTGGGCAAGGACGCCAGGAGCACGTATGTGCACGTGCTGTGAGCGGCCGCGCGCCCCGGGGTGCGGTGGGGCCGGCCAAGCACAGGGAGAGGTCAGGCAGGCTTTGGAACGAGGCGCCCCCCCGTCCCAGCTGACCCTGATGGAGCAAAGCGGCTCTCCAGGGGGGACCCCGCGTGCGCACCAGCTGCAGGGTGATGCGCTGCACACGGGGCACCCCCGGACCGGGACTTGGCTGCACGTGCAGCGCGGGGTCCCCGAGGGCGCCCTGCTCCGTCCTTCCTCGGCTCCCTCTCCAGCGCCTTCTGCACCGGCCCCCCCACCCTTCCCTGTGGATGCGCGGCTGCTGGGAGCCCATCCGAGTGCGCTCAGGGCCGGACAGAAGACGCGCGCCCCGATGCGTCCCCAACGCGCCCGCGGGGCCACGATGAACCCTAATAAGAATAATCCCAACCCCCCCGCGCAGGAGTCGGCGCACTGGAGGGGGTGTCTGCTGCGCGAGGGGACAGGCCAGTCCTTCGAGCTGCCCCGGGGATTCGAACTGCCCGCCGGGTGGACAGTCTGACGCTGTGCAGGCTGCCCAACGGCCGGGGCGCATCCTGCCTCTGACGCTGACCGCAGTGGGCAGCCCCTTCTGCGTTCCGGGGGCGCCTGTGGGTTCCAGCCGCTCGCGCTCCGTCGGCAGCGCAGGGCGCATAGCCCCCCCCCAGCCAAGCGGACATCGGCTCCGAGTCAGTGGTTCGGTTCCAGCAGGGGAGGCGGGAGGTCAGTGGCTGGTCAGCGCCCTCTGCGGTGGACAGAACGATTGGCAGCACGAGACGAGGCCACTGTGTGAAAAATCGGTATATAGATCCATCTATCCATCCATCTATCCATCTATCTATCGATCTATCCATCCATCCATCTATCTATCTGTCTATCTGTCTGTCTATCTATCTATCTATCTATCTATCTATCTATCTATCTATCTATCTATCTATCTATGTATCTATCTATCTATCATCTATCCATCTATCTATCTATCTATCTATGTATCTATCTACCTATCTATCTATCTACATATCTAGGCAGATAGATATGTAGATAGATATGCAGATAGAGAGATAGATATGCAGATAGATAGATATGCAGATAGATGGATACATATGCAGATAGAGAGAGATAGATAGATAGATAGATTGATAGATAAATAGATAGATAGATAGATAGATAGATAGATAGATAGATAGATAGATATGCAGATAGATGGATACATATGCAGATAGAGATATGCAGATATAGATAGATGGATGGATAGATAGATAGATACATGGATAGATAGATAGATAGATAGATATGTAGATAGATAGATAGATAGATAGATAGATAGATAGATAGATAGATAGACAGATGGATAGATAGATAGATAGATAGATACATAGATAGATAGATACATAGATAGATAGATAGATAGATAGATAGATAGATAGATAGATAGATAGATAGATAGATAGATAGACAGATATGCAGATACATAGATAGATAGATGGATGGATAGATAGATACATAGATATGCAGACAGACAGACTGACTGCCCTCGAGGGGACGCCGGCTCACAGCGACAGGGCAGAGCTGCCCCGTGGGTCCCTGAAGGGGCCCGTCTTTCGGGGAGCAGAGGCCTCCGTCTGTCTTGCTGGGGGCGGCTGATGTGTTTGAACCCCGCGGGGCAGGGACGGGGCGAGAACCCAACAGCAAAAGTAAACTGAGACCCCAGTGCGAAGCGTCCTCGCCAAACAGAGTCGGGGGGCCCCAGTCTCTTTACATTCCTACCTTGCTCCCCGGGAAGCTGTGGGTGCCCCTTGGCGGCCCCCACCCCGGGGGGAGCTCGCTTTTAATGTCGTGTTTTATAGATGGGTGGCTTTGTTTTCCGTCTTTCTGTCCCCCCCCTGCGCCCCCCGTTTCTCAGCCGTCTCGATACAACCTCATAAATTATTGGTCTTTAGAAGACTCGGTGGTTAATCACATCCTGGGGTCCCCTCCCCCTAAGTCCGGTTGCTGACTGGTGGAGGGGGCAGGAGAGAGGCTTGGGGTGTCCAGTTTGCTTGCGCGTGGAGAAGAGTGCCTTGTTGGGGTGCGGGTGGCCGGGGGGCAGGTGGGAAGAGGGGGTCCACAGCTAAGTGTTCCCTCTACGGGACAGAGGAACAGGTGCGCGTGTGTTGGGGGGTGCACGCCATCCCCCCCAAGGGCTGTGGAAGTCGGTTCTGTGCACAATGCACCCTGTGCAGCTCCGCCCCCCTGCACCCCGTCATCCCGGGTCCCAGTGAGGCCCCAGGTGCAGGGGGGACCTGCTGTCCCCCTCCCTGCTTGACTGTCTTTTTCAGGCCCCGACTGTACATTTTATAATAAAATCGCATTTTCCTCACCGCTCGGCCGTCCACGTGCCCCATCGTTTTCAGGGCTCTTCCTCCTTGGGGCCCGGGCACCCGTCCTTAGCCGACCCCCGTCTCCCTGTCACCCACTTTTCTTCCCTTGTTCGTCCCCGGGGAGGAGGAATTTTTGTTCAGCTTTAACGACTCTGGGTTGTTTTCTGAGCAGCGACGCCCACGGGGAGGGCGGGAATTCAGAGTTTGGGGGCCCCCCTTCTCCCCAGGCGGCCCCCCCAAAAGTTGAAGCCTGCGTTCTCTACTTGTGCGCTCTGCATGAGAGTCATGGCCTGGGGAACAGGAAACCCCTCCCCGGGGGGGCAGCAGGGACCCCCAGCATGGGCCCCGTCCTTGGGGACAGCCCCCCCAAAGGTGCTGAGGAGCGGGGCGCCTGGCCAGGGGCCCCAGAGGCAGCGGAGAGGAAGCATTTGGGGGGAGGGGGCCCCAGGTTTGCCCCCCGCCCCGACCCCAGCTTGCTGAGGGCCCAGCACTGTGTGCTCAGGGGGACCCTAGACCCTGTGATTGACTGGGGGGGCACAGACCAGGAGGTGGGGCGGCAGCTGGGTGCCTGCCAGGTGGGGGTACGGGGTCTTGCCCATCCTAGATGCCCAGTGCGCACAGGCCTGGCCCGTGAGGGGGGTGCAGGGCCAGCTCTGCTCTGCAGGGTGTCGGGGGGCGGGGGGTGTCGGGGGGGGGTGACCCCCTTTCTGCAGCGCCCTGGTTCCTACCGGCTCGGTGCCCGCGCACCCGCCTCCCTCGAGGGACAACCCGACGTGTCTTCAGACGTGGACCAGCCCTCCCTGGAGGACAAGTCGCTGCCCCCCCTTTCCACCGTCACCCCTGGACTCCCGCCCCCGCCCCCCCCCAGGTGGACACGGGGTCCTCACAGACCGGCGGGCGGAGAACGACGGACACGTCCCTGCAGGGACCTGCCGGACAACAGGCAGGTGGACGCGGAGCGTGTCCGTGATGGGTGATGGACGGGTGAGAGGTGACCATGAGCACAAGGGGGACAGACGGACAAGCAAGTACGCCGACGTGCACATGATGCGTGGACGGACGGATGCATGGACAGGCAGGCCGATATGCGGATGGCGGATAGATGGATGGACGGATGGATGGACGGATGATGGATGGATGGACAGGCAGGCCGATATGCGGATGGCGGATGGACGGATGGATGGAAGGATGGACGGATGGATGGACGGATGGATGGACAGGCAGGCAGGTCGATATGCAGATGGATGGATGGACAGGTAGGTAAGTCGATATGCAGATGGATGGATGGATGGATGGACAGGTAGGTGGGTCGATGTGCAGATAAATGGATGGACAGGTAGGTGGGTCGATGAGCAGATGGATGGATGGATGGACAGGTAGGTGGGTCGATGAGCAGATGATGGATGGACAGGTAGGTGGGTCGATGAGCAGATGATGGATGGACAGGTAGGTGGGTGGATGTGCAGATGGATGCATGGATGGACAGGTAGGTGGGTCGATGAGCAGATGGATGGATGGACAGGTAGGTGGGTCGATGAGCAGATGGATGCATGGATGGACAGGTAGGTGGGTCGATGAGCAGATGGATGCATGGATGGACAGGTAGGTGGGTGGATGTGCAGATGGATGCATGGATGGACAGGTAGGTGGGTCGATGAGCAGATGGATGGATGGACAGGTAGGTGGGTCGATGAGCAGATGGATGCATGGATGGACAGGTAGGTGGGTCGATGAGCAGATGATGGATGGACAGGTAGGTGGGTCGATGTGCAGATGGATGGATGGACAGGTAGGTGGGTGGATGTGCAGATGGTGGATGGACAGGTAGGTGGGTGGATGTGCAGATGATGGATGGACAGGTGGGTGGGTGGATGTGCAGATGATGGATGGACAGGTAGGTGGGTGGATGTGCAGATGATGGATGGACAGGTAGGTGGGTGGATGTGCAGATGATGGATGGACAGGTGGGTGGGTGGATGTGCAGATGATGGATGGACAGGTAGGTGGGTGGATGTGCAGATGATGGATGGACAGGTAGGTGGGTGGATGTGCAGATGATGGATGGACAGGTGGGTGGGTGGATGTGCAGATGGTGGATGGACAGGTAGGTGGGTGGATGTGCAGATGATGGATGGACAGGTAGGTGGGTGGATGTGCAGATGATGGATGGACAGGTAGGTGGGTCGATGAGCAGATGATGGATGGACAGGTAGGTGGGTCGATGAGCAGATGATGGATGGACAGGTAGGTGGGTGGATGTGCAGATGATGGATGGACAGGTAGGTGGGTCGATGAGCAGATGATGGATGGACAGGTAGGTGGGTCGATGAGCAGATGATGGATGGACAGGTAGGTGGGTGGATGTGCAGATGATGGATGGACAGGTGGGTGGGTGGATGTGCAGATGATGGATGGACAGGTAGGTGGGTGGATGTGCAGATGATGGATGGATGGACAGGTAGGTGGGTGGATGTGCAGATGATGGATGGACAGGTGGGTGGGTGGATGTGCAGATGATGGATGGACAGGTGGGTGGGTGGATGTGCAGATGATGGATGGACAGGTAGGTGGGTGGATGTGCAGATGATGGATGGACAGGTGGGTGGGTGGATGTGCAGATGATGGATGGACAGGTGGGTGGGTGGATGTGCAGATGATGGATGGACAGGTGGGTGGGTGGATGAGCAGATGATGGATGGACAGGTAGGTGGGTCGATGTGCAGATGATGGATGGATGGACAGGTAGGTGGGTGGATGTGCAGATGGTGGATGGACAGGTAGGTGGGTGGATGTGCAGATGGTGGATGGACAGGTAGGTGGGTGGATGTGCAGATGATGGATGGACAGGTAGGTGGGTCGATGAGCAGATGATGGATGGACAGGTAGGTGGGTCGATGAGCAGATGATGGATGGACAGGTAGGTGGGTGGATGTGCAGATGATGGATGGACAGGTGGGTGGGTGGATGTGCAGATGATGGATGGACAGGTAGGTGGGTGGATGTGCAGATGATGGATGGATGGACAGGTAGGTGGGTGGATGTGCAGATGGATGGATGGACAGGTAGGTGGGTCGATGAGCAGATGATGGATGGACAGGTAGGTGGGTGGATGTGCAGATGGATGGATGGACAGGTAGGTGGGTGGATGTGCAGATGGATGGATGGACAGGTAGGTGGGTGGATGTGCAGATGGATGGATGGACAGGTAGGTGGGTGGATGTGCAGATGGATGGATGGACAGGTAGGTGGGTGGATGTGCAGATGATGGATGGACAGGTAGGTGGGTGGATGTGCAGATGATGGATGGACAGGTAGGTGGGTCGATGTGCAGATGATGGATGGACAGGTAGGTGGGTGGATGTGCAGATGATGGATGGACAGGTGGGTGGGTGGATGTGCAGATGATGGATGGACAGGTGGGCACAAGGGCAGGCAGACGGGTAGGTGGGTGGCGGGTGGAGAGGCGGGTGGATCTGCAGGTGCCGGGTGGCCGGGTGGTGACCGGGAAGGGGGGCAGGTAGATGTACACACAGGTGAGAGACACATAATTTACATCAACAAGCGGGTGGCTGGCAGCACTTCGGGTCTCTCACGTCAATAGCTGATCCCTGAGCCTCCGCAGTGTGGACATTCAGGGCTGGGTCGTGCTCAGCGCTGGGGGGTCCTGAGCACCGTGGGGGGGGCGGCCTCCCTGGTCCCCCCTCCAGGCCCCAATCTCCCCTCCTTTCCCTGGTTTGGAGACTGCTCGTGCTTCCCAGGAAGGCGCCTCTTCTCAGGCGAGCGGAGCCGCCTCGCCGTCCGCGGGCCCTGCCCCCCAGGCCCGAGTGTGGGGCTGAGTGTCCGTCGGGCCCTGAGGAGCAGGCGGCCTCGTCTTCGTGCAGCGAGCCTGCTGGTGGGGATGAACCAGGCACGCGCTGGTCATCCGCCCCACACACCTCACCCGAACCCCGGCCACGGAGCCGTGTGCATCCTGCTGTCTCTCTCTAAGGGAGCAGGCAGCCTCTTCTTTCTCTCCCGGGGCGGCTGGTGGCTTCAAACTGCTGACCTCGAGGCCCGCAGCCCAGCCAGCGAGCACTAGAGTCCCCAGGGGTCCTCTCCCAAGAGGGCTCTGCGCCGGATCACCCTCACAAGGAGCCAGATACCCGGAGCGTGTTCTGAAATCCACACCAAGGGCACGCTGGCTTTCCTGCAAGGGGGGGGCTGGGGTCAGA
The DNA here is from genome assembly GCF_050624435.1 of Tenrec ecaudatus. Classification (NCBI taxonomy): domain Eukaryota; kingdom Metazoa; phylum Chordata; class Mammalia; order Afrosoricida; family Tenrecidae; genus Tenrec; species Tenrec ecaudatus. The sequence continues at coordinate 19,237,737 of NC_134549.1, forward strand.
GGGCGCGAAGGGCCAGGTCTCAGACAAGAAGAGACGGATGGACGGAAAGGTCAGGACAAGGGGACCAGGCCAGAGAAGAGCCTGCTGCGTGCATGCAAACAGCCGACATGCAGGGAGGGAGGGACGGGGAAAGGGGGGGCTGGTCCCTCCAGCTGCTGGCCGCTGTCCTCGGGAGCTTGTCCCCATTGTTTGTGCACACAGGCAAAATCCAATTGCCACCTTCTGCCTGCTGCTGCTTGCTTCCAAAAAGCCACGCCCAAGCCCGCCCCTCCCCTGTCAGTCCCTGCTCGCAAGGCAGGGTGCTGGACGCCGGCCTGGCCTGGCGGAGGAGCCTGACAGCAGGGGGGGGGCAGCCCTCTCTGCACCCTCAGTGGGAGCAAAGGGGAGGAGGGGCGAGCAGGAGGGGGGGATCAGAGCAAACTCACTGCCCTCGAGGGGACGCCGACTCTCGGGGACCCTGCAGGACAGGGAGCTGCCCCCGGGGGTCTCCCAGGCGGTCAGTCTGCACGGGAGCAGACGGTCTGGTCTTTCTTGGAGCGGCTGGTGGGTTTGAACCGCTGACCGCGGCCGGCAAGCATGCTTGGAACAAGGCGAGATGCAGTCTCAGGGGGGAAAGTAAAGAGGCAGAAAACCGGTTGTTTTTGTTTGTTTGTCATCGTATCGAATGCTTGCAATTCCAGAGTCTGTTTCCCATCCCGCCCTCGGCTTTTCCAGAATCTCTCTCTTCTGCCGCTTTGGCAGCTGGACAAGGACACAGGAGGCTGAGGACCGAAGCCCCCCGCTTCCCCAAGCGGGTCCCCGGGACCTCCAAAGGGGTCAAATGACCCTCCCCGGGGGTCCCCTAAGACCCTCCCGAAACCCTTATTTCTCAGGAGACACGGCTCCTCCGTCCGTCTGCAGGGGGTCCACCCACAGGCGCCTGCACCCACCTACGGGCGTCCCCGCCTCCTCCCCTGGCCTCATGAACCCCTGCGTCCGGCCAGGACAGCAGTCGGCGAGGGGAGAGGGGCAGGTCCACCCCGGGGGGCAGTTTGACGGACAGGGAGGGGCTGACCAGAGGATGAAGTCCATCAGTCCGATATGAGCCCATCTGTCCAATACCAATCTGCAAAATCCTCTGCAGACGCACGCAGCTCATGCAATGACACGAATGCAGGAGGGTCACAGGCCGGCGGGTGCAGAGTCTTGTGGATCCAGTGGCCGTGGACGCAGCTCAGCGCCGGCGTGGCCTCCACGTGGCTCCTCCTGCTCCAGGGCTCGGGCTCCGTCAGCGCAGCTCCACGCTGGGGTCTGATGGGATCATGCTCTGCTGTCGGATGTGATGTCCCGGCCCTCTCAGGGGGCCTTGAGGCTGGACCGGCTGGACGCCGAGCTCTCTGGAATCTCCAAGTGGACATGAAAGCGTCTCTCTTGCAAGGAGGCTGCTGGGCACGTTGGCAGCTGTGTTTGCATCTGTTTCTCTGTCCCCCTGCCTCCACGGTCCCCCCGGAGTCACGCAGGCAAACTCCCCTCTGCACAGGGTGCAGGGGTGCAGGGGGCCCGGGTGCTCAGGACGGTCAGTTCTCCTTGATGTCCGCCCACGGGTCTTTGGAGCGGGAAAGCGTGGTCAGTCGCGTGTGGACGGTGTGATAAACCAGACCCATCAGCCCGTTCGGACTCACAGCGACCGGTGGGACAGACGGAGCCGCCCCCGTGGGCTTTCCAGGCTGTCGGCCTCATCTCGCGCCGGAAGATTGACAGGCGGGGTTTGGGCTGCTTACCATCCAGACAGGGCTCCCGGGCACCTAGATTCGTCTGTGTGCCGGCACGCGTGCACGTGTGTGCATGCCGGGGCCTGTACGTGCAGGTGCGTGTCCGCAGTGAAATCTCTATGGGAACCGGGAAGACTATGGAAACTGCATGGACTTACAAAGCCACAAACAGATCTGTCCTGCAGGAAGCCCGGCCAGAGCGCCCCCTAGAGGTGGGGACGGGGAGGTTCTGTCTCAGAGCGCCCCCTAGAGGCGGGGACGGGGAGGTTCTGTGTCAGAGCGCCCCCTAGAGGCGGGGACGGGGAGGTTCTGTGTCAGAGCGCCCCCTAGAGGCGGGGACGGGGAGGTTCTGTGTCAGAGCGCCCCCTAGAGGCGGGGACGGGGAGGTTCTGTGTCAGAGCGCCCCCTAGAGGCGGGGACGGGGAGGTTCTGTGTCAGAGCGCCCCCTAGAGGCGGGGACGGGGAGGTTCTGTGTCAGAGCGCCCCCTAGAGGCAGGGACGGGGAGGTTCTGTGCCAGAGCGCCCCCTAGAGGCGGGGAGGTTCTGTGCCAGAGCGCCCCCTAGAGGCGGGGACGGGGAGGTTCTGTGTCAGAGCGCCCCCTAGAGGCGGGGATGGGGAGGTTCTGTGTAAGAGCGCCCCCTAGAGGCGGGGACGGGGAGGGTCTGTGTCAGAGCGCCCCCTAGAGGCGGGGACGGGGAGGGTCTGTGTCAGAGCGCCCCCTAGAGGCGGGGACAGGGAGGTTCTGTGTCAGAGCGCCCCCTAGAGGCGGAGACGGGGAGGTTCTGTGTCAGAGCGCCCCCTGGAGGCGGGGACAGGGAGGTTCTGTGTCAGAGCGCCCCCTAGAGGCGGGGACGGGGAGGTTTGCTCGAGAGGCAGGGATGGAGAAGACATCAGGCCATGACTTCAATCATGATGTCAATCGGGTCGCAGCTTGATGACCTCATTGGGAACCACTAAGGAGATATATAGCTCAGCGGAGGAGGGAGACTCATTCACTTCTTGCTGACGAGCCACATGGAGCTACACTGATGGAGCCCGAGCCCTGGAGCAGGAGGAGCCACGTGGAGGCCACGCCAGCGCTGAGCTGCTTCCACGGCCACTGGATCCACAGATTCTGCACCCGCCGGCCTGTGACCCTCCTGCATCCGTGTCATTGCATGAGGTGCATGCGTCTGGAGAGGAATTCATGGACTGGTATTGGACTGATGGGCTTGATCAGGACCGGGCTGGGCTGGTTTCTCAATGTCCAATTACTCTTTAGACGAAGCTCTTTCTTACACACGTACGAGTGACCATGATTCTGTTTCTCCGATGTCCCCGGACGGACACACACTCCCTATGGATCACCGTGGCCATCTCCCAACCTAACCTGGTCCCACTGACACAAGACCGGGCAGCCGATGAGAGCTTCCCGTCCAGGGCGTCCCCGGGAGCCCTAAGAGGCCACACAAGCCCAGGGTGTCTAGCTGCCACATACCAGGTCACAACGGGACTCCTGGACGCCTTAAGGGAAAAAGATGGACAGACAGACTGGAAGCAGACACATTAGGGGCTGAGGGTGGGGGCGGGAATGACTTGGACCCTGCTTAGATTTCCGTGTGCTCTTGGCTGTGTGGGGCCGGGGGCTCCCCCGTGGTGGACGGGCTCCAGCTGAGCTTGCTGAGACAGTCAGACCAGGAAGAAAGGCCTGGTGCTCTCCTTCGGGAAAAATCAGCCCGTGGAACCTCACAGATCGCGGCCTCATCCCGGGCATGTTTGCCTCCGTGGCCCGCGAGGACTCAGCTAAGGCAGAGGGACGGTGGTGGGGCCGGCGCGGGGCCGGCTGTGTGTCCTTCTGTTCCGGCTGTGAGCCGGAACCCACCGCAGGTGCCACCTGACAGCAAGTCCCTCCTGCCCGTTCAGAACACCAGCCGTTCATGTCTCCCTCGGGCATGTGGGGGTGGAGGGGGGCGTCAATGGGAGCTGGGCTCAGGGGGATGTGCTGAGGCCCCTGGCAGGCCGCTGTTGGGGACGTCACTAGCAGGATGCACATCTGTCAATCCTCAGGCCTGCCTGCCCCTCGCCGGGAGGGACCAGGGCTGGTCCCAGAGGTGCTGGCCTGGGGATGCCTGCTGGGGAGTAGGGGGCAGGGTGCGCAGGGTGGGGTGGGGGCAGCGCTGATCCCTGGAAGCAAAGATGGATGAAGAAAAGGGGCCCAGGCGCCGGGGAGTGGAAGAAGGTAGAGGGACTGCTCCGGGCAGGAGGAGTCTGTCCCGGGGCCAGGGGGCTTGGAAGGAGGGTGCGAGTGGGCCCCTCCGCCTCCCTGCTGGCCAGACCCGGGCGGGAGGGATTCCGGGAAGCAGGATGTGCAGGGTTTCCATGGACTCAGCCTGACGGGAAGAAGACTCTGGCTGCCAGCTGCCTCCCTGTTTCCCGCCAGGAGGAGGGGGGGACGAGGATGAAGAGGAGGAGGAGGAAGGTGTAGGAGAAGGGGGAGAGGGGAGGGGGATGAGCGGGGAGGGAGAGGGGGACAGGGGCAGGAGGGAGGGGAAGGGGAGGAGGAGGGGGAAGAGGAGGAGGGGGTGTAGGAGGGGGAGTGGGAGGGGCAGGAGGGAGGGGAGGGGAGGAGAAGGGGGAGAGGAGGAGGGGATGAGCTGGGAGGGGGAGGGGGAAGGGGAGGCCGGGGTGGGCGCTCCTGCGGAGAGAGGGGGTTCAGAAGTGTCCTTGCAGTCGCGGCTGCTCCTCCTGAACCCCGAGTCATGTCAGAAAGCAGCACGCCCCCCCTCTGCGCCTGCTTCCGGGGTGCACGGCTGTGACCCGAGAGGGCCCCCTGGTTTGATGCTCCGCCGTGGGGGCCCCCAGGCCTTGGCTCCGGTCTCTCCCAGGCACGGCTCCCAGCTCTCCAGGAGGCCGCACTCCGCGGGGACCCACGGGGTTCGCATGGGCTTGGTTTCCAGAACCGGATCTCCAGGCCTTTCTTCAGCGGCACCCTGCGAAGGCGGAGCCTCCCGGACGGACTCCTGGGGGCTCCTAACGGCTCGTCCAATCATCAGAGACGCCTCAGGCGGATGTGCGCGTGCTGCGCATGCGTACACAAGCGTGCGAGGTTGCGCCGGCGTGCTTACCCCTGCGTGCGTCAGTGCGCATGCGTGCGTGCCCCTCAGGGAGTGCCCGTGTTCCCGTGTGCGTGGATGCGCCTGCGTGCGTGAGGACGCCTGCGTGCGTGCCCCTGCGTGCGTGCGTGCGTGGGGGTGCCTGCGTGCGTGCTTGAGGGTGCCTGCGTGCGTGGGGGCGCCTGCGTGCGTACCGTGCGTACCGTGCGTACCGTGCGTGCGCGTGCGTGTGCGTGCATCTAGCAGACGCGGCCCTCGAGTCCCTTCCAGCCCCCGCGGGTCCCCTCCCAGCCGCGTCCACGCGATGCTCGGCGGGGACCCCGAGGGTCCAGGGCTGGTTCTCGGTCGCGGGTCTCCAGGCCTTTCCTCCTCGTCTCTCTGCGTCCAGAAGCCCCGCTGAAGGCCGTCCACCTCGGGGGACCCTGCTGGCCCAGCCCTGCGCTGTCCCCGTCACCTGCCGGGCAGCGGGACGTCTCGTGTTGGGGGGCGGGGGGCGGTGCAGCCCCTCCAGGACGCGGACTCAGAGGGCCCTTGGCCGGACGCAGGAGAGCGATCTTGGCTTGTGTGTCCTCGACGGCGTGGATCCTGACAAAGTGTCCATGGCGTGGACCAGACTGAATCCACAACAACGTGGCCCTCGCGCTGCCCCTGCAGGCGGATAAGAGGCAGCCGGGCGGAGGGAACAAGGGCGCGCTGCCTGCATTGAAAGCAGGAAACGCGTGCGTCCCGCATGTCTCCTCCCGCCGCCCTCGTTCATTCTGCGCTCAGAGAAGCTGGATTGTATGGAGAAGAATTCACAGGGGGTGGGAGGCACGTGGGAGACACGGCCTTGCTTGCAGACAGGAGGGCTTGAAGCTCTTGCAGATGGGGCTCCAGCTGCCACCTGTCATACGGATCACGACTCGATGTACGTAAAACGGAAACCCTCGCACCTGACCGGTGGGCGGCGTTAAGGTGGATGGAGAAAAGGCAGATGATATCAAGGACTTGGCCGTGCTTGGCCAACAGGGGGCGCCGTGAGTCAGCACTGACTCCATGGAGGGAGGAGACCCACAGGGGGCGCCGTGAGTCAGGACTGACTCCATGGAGGGAGGAGACCCACAGGGGGCGCCGTGAGTCAGCACTGACTCCATGGAGGGAGGAGACCCACAGGGGGCGCCGTGAGTCAGCACTGACTCCATGGAGGGAGGAGACCCACAGGGGGCGCCGTGAGTCAGCACTGACTCCATGGAGGGAGGAGACCCACAGGGGGCGCCGTGAGTCAGCACTGACTGATGGAGGGAGGAGACCCACAGGGGGCGCCGTGAGTCAGCAGTGACTCCATGGAGGGAGGAGACCCCCAGGGGGCGCCGTGAGTCAGCACTGACTCCATGGAGGGAGGAGACCCACAGGGCGCCGTGAGTCAGCACTGACTGATGGAGGGAGGAGACCCACAGGGGGCGCCGTGAGTCAGCACTGACTGATGGAGGGAGGAGACCCACAGGGGGCGCCGTGAGTCAGCACTGACTGATGGAGGGAGGAGACCCACAGGGGGCGCCGTGAGTCAGCACTGACTGATGGAGGGAGGAGACCCACAGGGGGCGCCGTGAGTCAGCACTGACTGCATGGAGGGAGGAGACCCACAGGGGGCGCCGTGAGTCAGCACTGACTGATGGAGGGAGGAGACCCACAGGGGGCGCCGTGAGTCAGCACTGACTGATGGAGGGAGGAGACCCACAGGGGGCGCCGTGAGTCAGCACTGACTCCATGGAGGGAGGAGACCCACAGGGGGCGCCGTGAGTCAGCACTGACTCCATGGAGGGAGGAGACCCACAGGGGGCGCCGTGAGTCAGCACTGACTGATGGAGGGAGGAGACCCACAGGGGGCGCCGTGAGTCAGCACTGACTCCATGGAGGGAGGAGACCCACAGGGGGCGCCGTGAGTCAGCACTGACTCCATGGAGGGAGGAGACCCACAGGGGGCGCCGTGAGTCAGCACTGACTCCATGGAGGGAGGAGACCCACAGGGGGCGCCGTGAGTCAGCACTGACTCCATGGAGGGAGGAGACCCACAGGGGGCGCCGTGAGTCAGCACTGACTGATGGAGGGAGGAGACCCACAGGGGGCGCCGTGAGTCAGCACTGACTGCATGGAGGGAGGAGACCCACAGGGGGCGCCGTGAGTCAGCACTGACTGCATGGAGGGAGGAGACCCACAGGGGGCGCCGTGAGTCAGCACTGACTCCATGGAGGGAGGAGACCCACAGGGGGCGCCGTGAGTCAGCACTGACTGATGGAGGGAGGAGACCCACAGGGGGCGCCATGAGTCAGCACTGACTCCATGGAGGGAGGAGACCCACAGGGGGCGCTGTGAGTCAGCACTGACTCCATGGAGGGAGGAGACCCACAGGGGGCGCCGTGAGTCAGCACTGACTCCATGGAGGGAGGAGACCCACAGGGGGCGCCGTGAGTCAGCACTGAGTGATGGAGGGAGGAGACCCACAGGGGGCGCCGTGAGTCAGCACTGACTCCATGGAGGGAGGAGACCCACAGGGGGCGCCGTGAGTCAGCACTGACTGATGGAGGGAGGAGACCCACAGGGGGCGCCGTGAGTCAGCACTGACTGATGGAGGGAGGAGACCCACAGGGGGCGCCGTGAGTCAGCACTGACTGCATGGAGGGAGGAGACCCACAGGGGGCGCCGTGAGTCAGCACTGACTGATGGAGGGAGGAGACCCACAGGGGGCGCCGTGAGTCAGCACTGACTGATGGAGGGAGGAGACCCACAGGGGGCGCCGTGAGTCAGCACTGACTCCATGGAGGGAGGAGACCCACAGGGGGCGCCGTGAGTCAGCACTGACTCCATGGAGGGAGGAGACCCACAGGGGGCGCCGTGAGTCAGCACTGACTGATGGAGGGAGGAGACCCACAGGGGGCGCCGTGAGTCAGCACTGACTCCATGGAGGGAGGAGACCCACAGGGGGCGCCGTGAGTCAGCACTGACTCCATGGAGGGAGGAGACCCACAGGGGGCGCCGTGAGTCAGCACTGACTCCATGGAGGGAGGAGACCCACAGGGGGCGCCGTGAGTCAGCACTGACTCCATGGAGGGAGGAGACCCACAGGGGGCGCCGTGAGTCAGCACTGACTGATGGAGGGAGGAGACCCACAGGGGGCGCCGTGAGTCAGCACTGACTGCATGGAGGGAGGAGACCCACAGGGGGCGCCGTGAGTCAGCACTGACTGCATGGAGGGAGGAGACCCACAGGGGGCGCCGTGAGTCAGCACTGACTCCATGGAGGGAGGAGACCCACAGGGGGCGCCGTGAGTCAGCACTGACTGATGGAGGGAGGAGACCCACAGGGGGCGCCATGAGTCAGCACTGACTCCATGGAGGGAGGAGACCCACAGGGGGCGCTGTGAGTCAGCACTGACTCCATGGAGGGAGGAGACCCACAGGGGGCGCCGTGAGTCAGCACTGACTCCATGGAGGGAGGAGACCCACAGGGGGCGCCGTGAGTCAGCACTGAGTGATGGAGGGAGGAGACCCACAGGGGGCGCCGTGAGTCAGCACTGACTCCATGGAGGGAGGAGACCCACAGGGGGCGCCGTGAGTCAGCACTGACTCCATGGAGGGTGGAGACCCACAGGGGGCGCCGTGAGTCAGCACTGAGTGATGGAGGGAGGAGACCCACAGGGGGCGCCGTGAGTCAGCACTGACTGCATGGAGGGAGGAGACCCACAGGGGGCGCCGTGAGTCAGCACTGACTGATGGAGGGAGGAGACCCACAGGGGGCGCCGTGAGTCAGCACTGACTCCATGGAGGGAGGAGACCCACAGGGGGCGCCGTGAGTCAGCACTGACTGATGGAGGGAGGAGACCCACAGGGGGCGCCATGAGTCAGCACTGACTCCATGGAGGGAGGAGACCCACAGGGGGCGCCGTGAGTCAGCACTGACTGATGCAGGTGAGTCTTCAGGATGGAGCAGGTGCAGGTGGTGCAGGTGGTGCTCGTAGGGTCCTGCAGGAGCGAAGCATGAGGCCGGGCTGCGCAGGGTGAAGCCCGGTCACCTCAGAGGGGAAACCCAACCAGGAAGCAAGGTTTGAACTCTTCAGTCCGGCCGCCATGAGAACACGTCTGTGCAGCTCCGGAGGCGGGAAAGCAGGATAAGTGAGAGCCGTTCAGAAACCGAGTCAGGATGCCAACTCGGGAGGGAAAGCCAGGTCCCGATGTGTTGCCAGGAGGTCTGATTCTGGGAAGGAGCGACAAGAACTGACACGCGTCCACATTCCTTTCCGCTCCTGCTTCACCCCGGCCCCCTCCCCGGCTCTTTGCGGTTTCCAAGTCCTGTGCTGGAGCCTGAGACGGGAAGAATTCAATTTGACTTTTCCAGATGGCCCTCTCTGCTTCCAGGGGCAAAGCTTGGGCGTCGGACGCCGCTGGGATTGCAAGGAGACATTTTTCTCAACCCTCCCCGTCGCCTGCAAGTGCAAACGCGTTTTTCTCTGCATTCCCTGGTGCCCGGCAGACGGTGTTGGCTCAGCTCCTGCTTGCAACCCAGAGAAAACAGGGCCAGCTATTGCGCCCACCTCCTGGGATGTCTGCGCCCAGGGCTGCAGCCCCTGTGTCTGCCCATCTCTCTATAGCTGCCCCTCCACTTCTCCAAGCACGACTTCATTCCCCAGGGACTGGTCTCTCCCGAGGACACGTCCAGTCTGTGAGACTAGTCTCTAAGCACTCTGGATGCCCTTCCCAAGCCCCCAAGCCGAGACGTCCTGCTCCGGCATGGATGCATTCCGTAGGGAAAGCTGCAGAATTCAGGGGGGGGGGGGTAGACCAGGCTGCTCCCCGTCCCCTAAAGAGTTAGTCTCCAAAACCCACGGCGGCAGTGCGCGGTCAAGTCCGTGTTCCAAGTGCAAAGCGTAATTTCGTCCTTGCTTATTTGCATCGACCAGCGGCAGCTGGGCCAGCCAGCATGTCTCAGCAGTGAATCACCCTTTCTGGTGTTTGCGTGAGATTTCACCTTGAACGACCCCCCAACGAACGGCAGGGCCCTGCCGCCCAGTCTGTCACCCACCCCGCCCTGCCGGGTCCCGGTGGGTTTGCAAGACTGTCCCTCTTTGTTTGGTTGTTGTTGGGAACTGGTCTGTTATTGGTTGTTCTCAGAATCCGTACTGAGAAATTACCAACAATTTGTACGTAGCGTCTTTGTTGGCTGTGTTTGGGGTCTCCGTGGCTGCATTGCTGATGACTGGGGCGGAAAGGGGTGCAAGGGCAGGCAGGTTATCCGTCTGCTCTGCTCCCATCAGCTGGGGATGTCCTTGGAAACTGGCTTAGCTCGGTGTCCACGATATTCCCAGAAGTTTGGAGAGCATGCATACGTCATTGTGGGAGCAAAAAGCCCCGTCTTTCTCCTGCAAAGCAGGGGCTGGGTTTGAACCGCTGACACTGCAGTTAGCGATCCCCCACACGCCACCCCCAGTACCAGCAATCCCCCTACCCTGCCCCCCAAATAAAACCTAACTCATTGCCCTCGAGTGGTCGCGGACTCACAGCGACCCTGCCGGACAGGGCAGAGCTGCCCCTGTGGGTTTCTGAGACTGTCACTGGCAGCCTCTTCCTCCTGTGGAGCGGCTGGTGGTTTCAAACTGCCGACCTTGCGGTGAGCAGCCCGACCTGAAACCCACGGCACCAGCAGGGCTCTTGAGAAAGGCTTTCTGATCCATCGACAATTCATAACAAGCAGCTAACCACCAACAGATCCCAGAATAGCCCGTTTCCTGGCCCAGGATCAGGAACACTGAATGCCTTCGGACTGAGACTTGCTGGCAGAGGGGCAGCTCTTATTCCAGGTACCCTTGCCCAGGCCAGGCAGAGGCCCAAGGTACCACGAGTCTGACAGGCTCTGGCTTAAAAGAGGTTTGCCCAGGCAGCCCAGGCGTGCCTGCCTGCAGGGCAGGGAAGAGACTGTGGAGAATGAAGAACTGTCTCCTGGGCTTTCCTGAACCTGCATTGTAGTAAAGTAACGCCCCTATTAAATCTCAGGAGCAGCTCTGGGGACATTCTTGGATAAGCCATGGACTCAGAGTCCGCAGTTCAAACCCACCGACGGCTCAGAGGGAGAAATAGGAGGCTGTTTGATAGCCTTCAGCCTGGGAGACCCCCGGGGGCAGCTCCGCCCTGTCCTGCAGGGTCCCTCTGAGTCCACCTGATGGCAGTGTGTCTATCTATCATCCATCTATCTATCCATCTATCTATCAGCATATCTCTCTATCCATGAGCTCCTGGGGAGAAAGACCAGACTGTCTGCAGAATGACAGCCTGGGAGACCCCCAGGGGCAGCTCCGCCCTGTCCTTGTGAGTCGGCGTCCACTCGATGGTGGTGACTTTTTGTGGTTTGGTTTTGTTTCTTATAAAGTCAGAGGTGGGCAGACACCCTCCCCCACACACCACTTTTGTGAGCAGCCTGCAGCGGTGCCTGCAATGCATGCATTTCCGGGCTAACGGCCCCCACGGGGCAGGGGAGCTTCCTGGGGTCGTGATGCACCGTGACTTCGCTGCGTGCCTGCAAACCAAGCTCCCACGCGCAGGGGCCTTTGGAAAGGAAGCCCGGATCCCGCGTCCGCACACCGGTTTCCGCCGCCCCGGGGCGTCCTGCGGCTCGTCTGCAGGCGCAGGCGCCGTCGGTGAAGGCAGCGGTGAGTCCGTCTGCCCACCGGCGACCCGGCTGCAGAAAAACCCTCTGCAGGGAGTCCCCACCCGCCACCGCAGCCCACGGCCGACGCAGACTCGGAGCGAGCCCCGAGCGATCGATCGGAGGCCGTGCTCGGGGAGCGCCCTCTCGCCCTGCGGTTGGCGCACGGCACCGCCCGCCCGCAAGTCTCGCGAGGGTTTGCGCTCCGCGAGCTTGGCCGCGATCCGTTGCCGGGGACGTGAGTCCGAGTCGCCGCCGTCCCGGCCGGGAGGTCGCGTTTGTGGGGTTGGTTTGGGGTCCCGTGTTTGTTCTTTTAGTTTTTAAAGGTTTCAATCGTCTATCAGACTCGGCGTCCGTCCCGCGGGGGGGGGGTGCCCCGCGGACACACCCCAAGGGGGATGGATCGGCGTCCGTCAGGGCGGGGTGGGGGAGGGGCGCGTGGGGGAGGGGCGGGGCCCCGAGGGAGGCCGGGTGAGAAACCGGGGACCCCCCCTCCGTGCACCAGCGGGAATCGTATCTATCAAGCCCCACAGGGGGGATGGCTCGGCGTCCGTCAGCGGGCGGGGGGTGGGGTGGGGGAGGGGCGCGGTGGGGGCGGGGCCGTGGGAGGCCCCAGAAATAAACGGGGGACCCTCCTCAGTGCACGGGGGCTGGTGGGGCGGGAGGGCCCGTGGCCCCCAGGCCGGTGCAGACGTGGCGGGCGCGCCCCGGGAGTCAGCGAGGGGGCTGGGGGGGGGACCGGGAGCCCAGGCTCAGAGAGGAAGCCTCGCCCTCGCATCCGGGTCTTGTTCCCAAAGCCCCGCCCCCGGCGCGGTAGGCGGGGCATCCCGCTGCCACGTGATTGACAGTTGGTCCCGCCCCCGGCGCGGTGGGCGGGGCATCCCGCTGCCACGTGATTGACAGTCGGCCCCACCCCCGGCGCGGTGGGCGGGTCATCCCGCTGCCACGTGATTGACAGTCGGTCCCGCCCCTGGCGCAGTGGGCGGGGCATCCTGCTGCCGCGTGATTGACAGTCGGCCCCGCCCCCGGCGCGGTGGGCGGGGCATCCCGATGCCACGTGATTGGCAGTCGGCCCCGCCCCTCGCCTGCAGGGCCTAGTGGTCACTGCCCCTGGCCCGTCCCTTGTTACCCCTGTGAGCTGCCCGGGGGTGGGGAGCGGGGGGGGGGGGTCTCCCAGGCGGTCGGCCCCCATGGGGACAGAAGCCCCCCCTTGTCCATCTCACAGCCAGGAGCCCAGCGCCCCCGCAGCCAAACCCCAGGTGCACCCACAGGTGCACAGCGCACCCCCCCGCAGGATGCCCGTGGTTCTCCTGGGGGGGAGCCATGGGGGAGGGCCAGCCTGTTTCAACACAGCCCCCTCCCACCCCCGCTGCTCTGGGAAACCAAGCCCCCTCCCTTTTCTCCTGGCCTGAGGTCGGGGCGTCGTGTCCATTTTGCTCTGATTTGAGGGGGGCCGGGTGAGCTGCCTGGTTTTGCAGCAGATGCTCTGGGCTGGGCAGTGGGCGCCATGGGGAGGGGGGTTCCCCTCAGGCACCGCTGTGAGCCCCCCGCTCCCCCCCTCTGCTGCCAGAGCGCGTCCATCGCGCGGCGCTCGGGGTTCACGTACCCCCCCCCCCCCCCCCCGTGAGCCCTTAATCAGGAGCGTTATCTGCACATCGCCCTTCACCCAGCTTTCAGTTGTTTGGCTCCGGGGGGGGGGGGGGAGTTGTACATCCATCGTGGTTATTGGGTCCCCTTTGCCCCCCTGCCCCCCTGGGACCACTGTTCACATTATTGCTCCTGGGGGGCTGGTCTGTCCCGGATTCCATGTGCGGAGCGCTGGTCTGCCCCTGTGCACACGCCCTGGCCAGCCAGGTGTGCAGCCAGGTGTGTGCAGCCAGAGGTGTGCAGCCAGGTGTGTGCAGCCAGGTGTGTGCAGCCAGGTGTGCAGCCAGGTGTGCAGCCAGGTGTGTGCAGCCAGGTGTGCAGCCAGGTGTGCAGCCAGGTGTGTGCGGGGGACTGGGGCCGTGGTAGTGGGGGAAGGGGGTGCATTAAAGATCTAGAGGAACGGCGTGTGTCCCGGTGGGGGGGCTGGGCTGCTCCCGGGCTGGCTCGTCCCTTCCCGTGACCCTCCTGCCAGGGGATGTCCAGCTGTCTGCAGTGGCCCTTGGGTCTCCACGCCGCCCCTCATTCACAAGGGTCAGATTTTTGGTTCTTGGATGCCTGGTCCCATCGACGCCCCGTGGTCGCACAGGCGGGGGCGCTTCTTCCAGGGGGGCTTGTTGCTTCCCTGCTAGGTGACCTCTGATCCGCGAGGTGGGCTCGCGTCTGCAGCCCCCCCAGAGGACGGCCTTGCGCGTGTCCGAGACCGCACCTCGGTGCAGGAGCGGAAACCTCGCCCATCTCCCACACAGCAGCCGGGGGCTTCCAACTGCCTGCGCCCCCCCCCCCCCCGTTAGGATTCTGAGCGCCTCCCACATTCCAGCAGAGCCTACTCATCTGCTGGCCAGCGTCACCCGAGAGGACCCCGAGGAGCCCCGCCCCCACCTCGCGCGGCCAGCAAGAACCTGGGAGCAAGAGGGGCCCCTGCCCGCAGTCACCCCACACCCTGCGGTGACCAAGCCCTTTGTCCCGCCGCCGCCGCCGCAGGGGCTCAGGTCCACGTCCTGCAAGGACTGTGTTGCTTCCCGGCCCCGCGGCCCCTGAGCTGTGCTCCCTGCAAGGTCAGCCCTTCCAGCCCAGCAGCCGCTCCCGCAGACTGACCGCCTGGGAGCCCCGGGGCGGCTCCCCGTGTCCTGCAGGGTCCCCGAGAGCCGGCGTCCACGCAGGGCAGGGGTTTGGGTTTGGGTGGGATCCTATGTGTATATTCGGCTCCCAGGGCCCATTCCTTCACCGGGGGGGGGGCGCGCCTGGACGGGGACTCGCATGGCTCTGGGAGGGGGGTTCATCCGCGAGGAACGGAAAACCAGACTGGTTTCCTAAAGTGCATGTGGGCGGGCGCGTGGACGGCAGGCAGGTGGGTGGACGGCAGGCGGGCGCGTGGACGGCGGTCCGCGCGCTGCAAGGAGGGCGTGCACGTGTGTCGGGGCCCCGAGGTGAAAGCAGATGCGTCTTTGTCGGGAGCACGCAGTGGGGGCCCAGCGCCCCTCTGTAGACAAACGGACACCCGCTCACAGAAGGGTCACGAGGAGGAGGAGCCGGTCGGGGGTCAGGTAGCCCCCATGAGACACCCAGCTTCCCGGTCCTTCCTGGTGCCCCCCTCCCCCGAGATGGTGACCCCAGTTCTGCGTGCACGTGTGCAGGGGCGCAGCTCAGAGCCGGACAGACGGAATGCAGGACAGATAAGCCCCAGGGCCAACCGCGAGACCAGGAGGGAAAGGGGGGACCCGGCCCAGCGGCCTCCCTGTGACCCCCTCCCTGGGGACGGGCAGCAGGAACGTGGGTGAAGGTTGATGGAAGATGAAGGAGAAATCAAGGGCGCGAGCAGACGACATGTTCGGGAATGGTGAGAGCAACACCGCACAGGGCTGGACACGGGACGGACGGACGGATGGACGGGCCATGCATGAGAACAGGGGAGGGGGTGGAGGTGACTTCTTTCGCCCCCCGGCCCCCGGCTACTCCCACACGTTTCCAGAAAGGCCCGGGCCAGTCCCCCTGCGTCCAAGTCTCTGCTGGAACGAGCCCGGTGCAGACGCCCCGCCGGGTGGGGGGCCCCGGGGCCTGTCGGAACCGGCAGGCGTGTGTATGTGTGTGTGTGTGTGTGTGTGCACACACGTGCACGCATGCATGCACGGCTGCGGGGTCCCGGTGGCCGGTTTTCCCGGCAGCAGGCAGGTAGGTCGCCAGGCCTTTCTTCCGAGGCGCCTGTGGGCAGGACTCAAACCTCCAGCCTTTCGGGTCGCAGCTAAGGGCGGGCACTGCACCCGCCAGCCTGCAGCTGCCCCCAGGAAACCTTGCAGACAGTGTCACTCCTTGGACACGAAGACGCGGGCCCTCGTCCGCCTCCATGTTCCTCTGCCTTTGTTTACCTGCTTGAACCACGCAGTCTGGGCGGGTTTCCTTTTAAAGAAGCGCGGTGTCTCCTTAAACCCCCCGACGTGTGAGCCCCCCTCGCTCCCCCGTGGGTGGAGGGAGGACGGCTTTCCTTCCCTGCTCCGTGTGATTCTGCTAAGAGCTCCAGGCCTTTCTTCCTGGTCTCTCTCGGTCTGGAAGCTCCGCTAGAACCCGCTGGTGTCTGCTTCCAGCTCCAGCGGCCTGCAGGTCGTCCCACCACGACCCTGACAGAAGGGGGGGGCTGCTTATAAAAAAGGCCACGGAATTGCGCCCCACGATCGGTGTTCGCGCACGGGTGCGCCATTGTCTGGGCACCCCGGGTTCTGTTCCCCGGACGCCTGGCCTGGCTCTTCGGGCTCCGGCTGGACATTACGGAAGGGTCCCCACAATCTCCATTGCACCCCACGCCTTTCCCTAACTGCGCAGGCAGCCGGGACCCCACGGAGCGAGGCCAGACCAGGGGCTGGGTTTCTGCTTCGTGGCTGCACTTTTGCTCCGGAGCATCGATTTCTTAGTAATGCGACTTTCCAGGGAAGCACTTGGCTGCTGACTGGGAGGCAGGCGGTTCAAGCCCACCAGCCGCTCCTGGGGAGAAAGGCCAGACCGTCTGCTCCGTGCAGACTGACCGCCTGGGAGACCCCCAGGGGCAGCTCCGCCCTGTCCTGCAGGGTCCCCGTGAGCCGGCGTCCACTCAAGGGCAGTGTCTGTCTATCTATCTATCTATCTATCTATCTATCTATCTATCTATCTATCTATCTATCTATCTATCTATCTATCTGCATATCTCTCTATCCATTAGCTCCTGGGGAGAGAGACCACACCGTCTGCTCCCGTGCAGACTGACCGCCTGAGAGACCCCCAGGGGCAGCTCCGCCCTGTCCAGCAGGGTCCCCGAGAGCCGGCGTCCACTCGAGGGCAGTGGGATTGGCTTTGACGTCCGTCCTTTGTTGAAAGGACTCCTGGCGGTGGGATAAGCAGCAGCACTTCCACCCCCGCCCCGGCTCCTCGGGAGAGACGAGGCGGGTTGTTCTACAACGGGGCCATTGGGGGGACACCCTGGGCAGCCCCGCGACCCCGCAGGGACACCGGTGCTGCAGAGTCTGGTGAATCCACCCCCCCCCCTTAGCTTGTGAGCCAACCACGTCATGCCTCTGTCCCCCGACTTTGGGGATCCAGCTTATCGACGCCCCCTTAGCTCAGCCCTGCACTCTGAGGGGACAATCGTGTTTTCCGACATGAAGAGTCTCCGTTCCACTTGGAACCTTGTGAACTCAGCCTCCCCGGGGTGCCCGCTGGTCGCCTCGCCTTCAGACCATGAGCCTGAGACCGTCAGCTGCTCCCAGTGCGTCCTCTTTCCCCGCAAACCAGGTCCCGGGGTCAGTGGCCGGTCTCAGCACGTCGACCCAGCTGGTCACCCAGCAAGCGTCTCAGCAGCCTGCCCGCCGCCTCCCTGTAACAGCCAGTCCCAGACGGGGGCCTTCTCCATGGTTCCGGATTTTTTCCAGCTTCTGATAAAAGGCCGCTGGTTCCTGAGTGTCCAAAGCACCAGGGGGGGCATCTCTTTTCAAAGCCGTCTTTGCAGGCCTGGCCGCTGACTCGGTATTAAAATGGGAGGGGAGCTGCACCGAGTAAGACAGAAACGCGTCACTTCCACACGGAATGGGAGAGCCTGGCCCGACCAGCCGGCGTTCAGCTGAAGCCGGGAGCCACGAGCTGCCCTGGAACTTTGTCCCAGAGGGAAAGGGCCCTGACCTGAGACCATGCGCTGTCGCCCTGACTCGTGACTCGGCTCCACTTGTTCACGGGAGCCCGTCTCTCCCCACATGAAGTCCACGTGCCGTCCACCGTGGCGGATGCTCATTCGGAAGGTGCCTGAGGCTGGGCGTCAGCAGCTCCTGCCCGGACTGGGCGTCCCTGGCTCAGTCCACTCCGTGCACTGCACCACAGGGCGCTCAGGTCAGGGCAGACACGCACACTGTTTTGTGCATTGTGAACGCTTGCGGATATGCAGAATGCGCAGACATGCATTGTGCATTCGAAGGCTTCTCGGTGCATTCGTGAGTACATGGAATAAGAATAAATGAGCTTTGCATTTTTGTAGCTGGTCCAGAATTGTGCTGGAGTCAGAGGTTCGAGTCCCTGCAGGAAAGGCCCGGCCACCCGCTGCTGAGGAAAGCCAAGCAAACATCCTCTGCTGCCCCCGGAGCTGCTGCCGGTGTGGAGCAAACCAGGGTTGCCGGGGAGGGACAGGTCCTGGGTCTCCCGAGGGACGAGGCCGTTCCAGCTGCCCAGCTGGGCGCTCCCCCGCCTGACGGTCTGCTCTTTCTCTGCTGGTCTCAATGGGGGGTCTTTTGAAAACTGGTCCAACCCAGTGCGTTCCGATGGCATCTGCTGAGCCCGGGAAGCTGGAAGCAGACAGAGGTCAGCTCAGAAGGTCATGGTCACTGTCTGGGGTGGGCTCCAAGGAGGTCGTGCGGCTGCATTGTCTCAAGGGACACAGGACAAACGAGGGCTTGTTGTTAGTTCTGACACAGAGTCTGCTGCTGACAGCAGATGGACACACTGCCCGGTCCTGCCCCGTCCCCCCCATCGTGCCCGTGTCTGGGCCACGGCTGCAGCCCCGTGTCCGTGCATCTCGTCCAGGGCTGTCCTCTCTGGCGCTGCCCCTCCGCTTCCCCAAGCACGACGTCCTTCCCCAGGGACTGGCTTCTCCTGATGACACGTCCACTGTCCATGTGAGACAGTCTCCCCATCCCCGCCTCTAGGGGGCGCTCTGACACAGAACGTCCCCGCCTCTAGGGGGCGCTCTGACACAGAACCTCCCCGTCCCTGCCTCTAGGGGGCGCTCTGACACAGAACGTCCCCGCCTCTAGGGGGCGCTCTGGCTGCACTTCATCAAACACAGGTATGTCTGTCCTTAGGGCTGTTCCGTATTCTCCGTATATTTCCCCGGCACCACAATCCAAGCACCAGTCCTTCTCCGGCCTTCCTCATTCAATGTCCCGTGAACACGTGCATGGGAAGCTACTGAAGAGACCACGGCTTGGGTGGGGCGCACCTTGGTCCTCAAAGCAAGCTCCGTGCTTGTGAATACTTTACGCAGATCCTTCTATTTCGGGTGTGGGACTCTCTTTTGCCGAGAGGTGATGCATCGCGTGGCTCACAAGGTCATGCACTGGTTCCTCCGTGGGGGAGAGACGGGGCTCCCTGGCCCCACAAAGAGTCTCAGAAACCCACAGGGGCGGTTCCGCCCACTGGGATGAGCTTGTTGGCCGTGAACACCTTGGAAAAACTCTTGATGGGAGAAAGTCCGGGGGTGCAGGGCTGGGAGTGGGGACTCCAGTGGACTCTTGGGTCATCGAGTCGCTGCCGAGAGGCTTGGCTGCTTTGGGGGAAGGCGGTGGTCAGGACAGCCCAAGGGGGACTGTCCAGTACCCACGAGAGGCCGGCTCCACGGGGGCCCCTGAGCCACGCAGGCCTGGAGGAAGCAGCAGGGGCCGAAGTGACGGGGCAGTGGTCCGGGAGACTCCATCGTCACCCAGTTGGTCACCTGGATCAGGTTCTTCCCATGAGCCTCTTCCCCAGGTGCACGCTGGCCATCCTGTCTCCATCTTTCCCGCCATGGCAGTGATTTGCTGGCCCGGGTGGACCAGTCAGCAGCTGTGGCCAGGTGAGCCACGTCCCAGATGCTGGGACGTCCCCCCGGGGGTGGGTTGGTCTCCTTGGGAACCTCACGGGTTTGGCCTTGGCTGCTCCCAGGTGACATCCCATGGGAGCAGACGGGTGGGCCTCCTGGCCCAGGACCCCCGAGAGGATGGAGCTGGGAGGGCCGGGGACTGCTCTTGTCCTGTAGGAGCTCCCGGGAAATGGTGGATTTTTAAAAGTGAGAGATAAATATATATGCATATCTCAAAAGAGAGATTGTCTCAAAATAATACATAAATAAGTGTATATATATATATATCAAGAGATTAACTCAAAATAAATAGGCACATCTCAAAAGAGAAAGGTATTAACTCAAAATAAATCTATATATCAAGAGACTAAGATAAATATTATCTCAAGAGAAATTAACGCAAGACAAATAAACGCATGCGTACATCAACAGAGACGAAGCCACGCACGCAGATCACCGCCCGCGCACGTCCGTACGTCTTACGTCATCGGAGGACGCTCGCCGCACATGCGCAGAGGACGCGCTCGGCCCGACTCCGCCAGAGACTGAAGCGGGAAACCGCGTGGGTGTTTCCACTCCGGAGCCACCAAACCTACAGCTCCGGGAGCGGGAGAACTGGCGCTGCCCAAGAATCGGGAATCCGCGAGGAGAAGAGCAGGAAGGGCCCCCCCCATCCCCGAGGTTCCTAGGGAGACGGAACGGGACCCAGTGGGGCTTTTTCCAAGATGGTAGCCTCCTGCACTGACTCGGCTCAGTCCTCTCCTCCCATAGGGGGCGCCATTCGGCTGCTGGTGCGGCGTGCAGGGCGGGGCACTTCTAGGATGCAGCATCTATGCTACTTCCCCACTGCCAGAGCGTCCCAGGGTCCAGTGGGCTCCCACCGTCCCACCCTCACCACGCACACATGCGCACTATTTTGCTTTTTGTGTTTTTTGAGGGGCGTTGGACGACTCAGGTTAACCAAGCCAGGTGGTCCTGCGGCCCCCCACGCTGCTCCTCGGACCGTGGAATGCCAGCCTTCCCACTGCATCCCGTTGTGCAGTAGCTGGTGTCCACTGATCAGGAATTCCAAGGGCAACCGCGTGGCAGATGGGGGGGGCGGGGGGTCGTCGTGGAAGCTGCAGACAAGGAGCCGCAGCGTGGGAACGAGGACCCGGGAGAGGCTGTGGGCTCCAATGCTCCGTGCTCCCAGCGAAGGAGCCTGGAGGCCAGCACGGGTGGAGGGAGGCCGCCCAGCCACATTCTCCGCACTGAAATTCACCCCCACGTCCTCCCCCCGAGAGACTGCCCCTTTTCCTGGGAGTAGGGACACCGTGCGGGAGGGGGGAGGGATCGATAAGGGGAACCGATTGCAAGATGGACTTATAACCCCCCACCCCATCCCACCCCAGGGAGACGGGCCACAGAAACGCGGGCGAGCAGGCGGTGCAAGATGCGACAATGACAACCATTTACCAAGGGGGGGCGAGGATGGGGGAGGGTGGAAGGAGGAGCTGATACCAAGGGCTCAAAGTAGATCCGAAATGCTCCATAATCATGACTAGATAAATGTATATGATTTTTTAAATGAGCTGATACGGAGGGCCCACGGAGAAAGAAACTTTTGAAAACGATGGTGGCAACTTAGGTACAAATGGATGGAGTGGGATTAGCGCAGCCTGAGCCCCCGGGGACATGACTTTTTCAAAAAGGCAATGGTAAAGGCAACCCAGACACACGTGCGCTGGACACATTCACCTATGCATTGCAATGGAAAGGTTGCAGGCGGAGGCGCAGAGCAGACAGGGAATTGAGCCAGGAGTGCGGAGTCCAGAAAGAGTTTATCGAGGCGGCCGTGGGGTCGGGTGGGTGGAAACTCCCGGGAGGGAAGGGAGAGCAGAGAAAGGGACGGGGGCATCTTGAGCCCCTGGGCAGGTTCCAGGACCCAGCGCGTTAGGTCAGGGGAGTTGCACCTGGTGCGAGGGTGGCAGGACATATATAGGGTATGAGGTTAAAGGGGAAGGGAGGCTCCTTGTGCTGCGGTTGCAAGTCTCCAGTCAGTAAATCCTTTTGTTGGCAGCAAGCTTGCTTCCTGGAACCCAGGGAGCGGAGGGGTGGGCGGGGAGGGGGAGGCTGTGTCCTGCCCCGGGGAAGTACAGGGGAGTGCGCTTGTGAAACTGCTCCGAAGTTCAGCCAGATCATTTATCTTCCCGAGAAGCTAGCGACGCGGCCCAACCAGTAATAAAAGCTGCAAGAACCCCCAATAAATTGATTTAATTTTTTAAAGGGCTGTTTTAAAGATGCTTCCTCCAAGCCCAGGGCTGCGGACTCGACCTGTGTCGTGCAGCGCAGCCAGGCCCTCGTGCTTGCCCCTCTCGACGCACTGGCTTCTGAGACTGAGCAGAGGGCTCGCGGACATGCACGGTCAAGCCAGCGCAGGGATGCCCAGGGCTAGTTCAGCGGGCATTTTAACTCTGGCCCCTGCCCCTGTGCTACATATTTGCACACCGGGGCTTGCAAGCCCCGGGTCTCAGCCTGTTGGAGAAGGCGTGCGTGCAAGGCACACTCTCTCACGTGTCTGTCTCTCACTTTTCTTTCAATCACAGCCTCCCGCTTGGTTGCAAGGCCGCTCCTTGCCTGGAAGGACGCGTCCCACTGGGCAGCCCTGCAGCTGGACACCTTTTCAGCGCGTCGGCGAGCAAACACTGAGGACCTCTGGTGCAAGACACGTCCTTGTCAGTCACCTCCCACGTGTGCAGAGGTCAGATGGGGGATGGGAGGTGGGAGAAAGAGCCGTGCATGTGAGTTGTGCTCCTGACCCTGCCTTGGACGGCCTGCGGGCACACCCGGGTCTCGTCCGTGGTTACGCGTTCGGCTTGCAACCAAGTGCAAGGTCAGCAGTTGGAAGCCAGCAGCCGCCCAAAGAAGCAACAAGGGGCTCTGGTCTCCAGTCTCAGAACCACACGGGGGTAGTTGCGTCTACACTGCCCCGCGAGTCGGCCTTCCCTCGACAGAGGCAAGTTTTGAAAGTTTGGACAACCAGAACCCCAAGACAAACCTGTGTGGGAGGAAGTACACTCAGAGCGCCCCCTAGAGGCAGGACGGGTAAGGTCTGTGTCAGAGCGCCCCCTAGAGGCAGGACGGGGAAGGTCTGTGTCAGAGCGCCCCCTAGAGGCGGGGGTGGAGAGGGTCTGTGTCAGAGCGCCCCCTAGAGGCGGGGACGGGGAGGTTCTGTGTCAGAGCGCCCCCTAGAGGCGGGGACGGGGAGGTTCTGTGTCAGAGCGCCCCCTAGAGGCGGGGGTGGAGAGGGTCTGTGTCAGAGCGCCCCCTAGAGGCGGGGACGGGGAGGTTCTGTGCCAGAGCGCCCCCTAGAGGCGGGGGTGGAGAGGTTCTGTGTCAGAGCGCCCCCTAGAGGCGGGGACGGGGAGGTTCTGTGTCAGAGCGCCCCCTAGAGGCGGGGACGGGGAGGTTCTGTGTCAGAGCGCCCCCTAGAGGCGGGGGTGGAGAGGGTCTGTGTCAGAGCGCCCCCTAGAGGCGGGGACGGGGAGGTTCTGTGTCAGAGCGCCCCCTAGAGGCGGGGGTGGAGAGGGTCTGTGTCAGAGCGTCCCCTAGAGGCGGGGACGGGGAGGTTCTGTGTCAGAGCGCCCCCTAGAGGCGGGGGTGGAGAGGGTCTGTGTCAGAGCGCCCCCTAGAGGCGGGGGTGGAGAGGGTCTGTGTCAGAGCGCCCCCTAGAGGCGGGGACGGGGAGGTTCTGTGTCAGAGCGCCCCCTAGAGGCGGGGACGGGGAGGTTCTGTGTCAGAGCGCCCCCTAGAGGTGGGGACGGGGAGCGCCCATCTGTCCAATACCAATCTATAAATCCCCCTTCAGACGCACGCAGCTCATGCAATGACACAGATGCAGGAGGGTCACAGGCCGGCGGGTGCAGAGTCTTGTGGATCCAGTGGCCGTGGACGCAGCTCAGCGCCGGCGTGGCCTCCACGTGGCTCCTCCAGCTCCAGGGCTCGGGCTGCATCGTCAGTGGGTCTCCATGTGGCTCGTCAGCAGGCGTGTCTCGCAGGGAGCATCCGTGTTCCGCCCCCAGGGAGCTGTTTCTGCTTTCCAGTGAGGTCATCGAGCTGCGGCCTGACTCACAGGCTGGACGCCCCCCACCCTGGCGGGTTCAAGGTGACCCCGGGCGACGTCAGGAGCACAGGAGCGAGGGAGTCGGGTTGGTTTCTCTGGTCCCCCGGCCTCGCACGGTGGGGAAGCCAAGGGGGCTGGGGAGGGAGGGGCCGCCAGGGGGTGATCCGTCTCCTCTTTGTCCCCTTTGCTTCCATGTCCTCCTCCGACCGCCCCGTCCCCGGCCCCCTCCGCCCCGGGTCCTCTCAGCCAGCGCCAGCCCCCCTGTGCAGCTCAGGTTGGAAACGCGCCCCCCCCTCCTGCCATGACCGTGCGGTGCACACCGGCCAGGAGCCCCGGCTGAAGCCCCCGGGAAGTCCTCAGGGAGGAGCAGGTCTATTCTGTTCTTGTGCAGATGGCACCCAGGAACCCTGGGGGGCTGTGCCCCTCCCGCGAGTCACTGACTCCCCAGCCACGGCCGGCGGCGGAGCTCAGCCCATGGCGAGGCCTGGGGGCCCTGGGGAGAGGGCAGCGCAGGCTGACTGGGGGGGCGGCACCGGCAAGAGCGGGAAACACGGAATCCGGGTCGGATAAGCCCTCGGGACCGTCGTGAGAGCAGGGATCCAGGAGGGAGAGGAGCGTGGGGGACAAAGGGGCCCGATCCACCTGGAACCCCTCTCAGGGGACGGACAACAGGAAAGAGGGAGACGGGAGACGGCGGTCGGTGTCCGACGTGAATTCAGAAGAATTTATAAATCATCAGGGTTCATGGGGGGGGCGGGGGGAGGAACACGAGGGGCTGATCCCGAGGGGCTGAACGAGACGCTGTTTTGAGGACGAGGATGGACAGGTGTGCTCGACACCTCGCAGGGGTACGTATGTGGATGGTGAACGAGTCAGAAGAACGCAGGGTGCTGGGGGGTTGGGGGGCAGGAGGGCGCCCCCCACCTTGACACGTAGCATTGCCTGCGGGTCAGAACGGGCAGCTCTACACCCTGTCCTGGGGACCACGCGATGGAGGCAAGATGGAATCGCTCTATTGGGAACTCAACCCACGGAGGCACCTGAGCCCCTCAGGTGAGCAAGCAGGCAGTGAACCAGGTGAGGAACCAGGTGAGGAAGCAGGTGAGGAAGCAGGCCGTGAACCAGGCTGTGAAGCGCAAGGGAGCACCCGGGCCGCGTCGGTGGGCGCAGGGCTCGGAGCTCGGTCTCCGTGTGCACCTGTCTCCAGCAGGGAGCCCTGAAGGGGGAGGGGGCAGGTGGCGGCATCTTGTGCTTAGTGATGGTTGGAACAGGGTGCAGCTGCCTTAGCCAGTTCCCCGCTTCAGCTGGCAAGGCTCACTTCCTGCACAGCACCCCAAGGAGAAAGGCTCCCTTCCTGCACAGCACCCCAAGGAGAAAGGCTCCCTTCCTGCACAGCACCCCAAGGAGAAGGCTCCCTTCCTGCACAGCACCCCGAGGAGAAAGGCTCCCTTCCTGCACAGCACCCCAAGGAGAAAGGCTCCCTTCCTGCACAGCACCCCGAGGAGAAAGGCTCCCTTCCTGCACAGCACCCCAAGGAGAAGGCTCCCTTCCTGCACAGCACCCCGAGGAGAAAGGCTCCCTTCCTGCACAGCACCCCAAGGAGAAAGGCTCCCTTCCTGCACAGCACCCCAAGGAGAAAGGCTCCCTTCCTGCACAGCACCCCGAGGAGAAAGGCTCCCTTCCTGCACAGCACCCCAAGGAGAAAGGCTCCCTTCCTGCACAGCACCCCGAGGAGAAAGGCTCCCTTCCTGCACAGCACCCCGAGGAGAAAGGCTCCCTTCCTGCACAGCACCCCAAGGAGAAAGGCTCCCTTCCTGCACAGCACCCCAAGGAGAAAGGCTCCCTTCCTGCACAGCACCCCGAGGAGAAAGGCTCCCTTCCTGCACAGCACCCCAAGGAGAAAGGCTCCCTTCCTGCACAGCACCCCGAGGAGAAGGCTCCCTTCCTGCACAGCACCCCAAGGAGAAAGGCTCCCTTCCTGCACAGCACCCCAAGGAGAAAGGCTCCCTTCCTGCACAGCACCCCGAGGAGAAGGCTCCCTTCCTGCACAGCACCCCGAGGAGAAGGCTCCCTTCCTGCACAGCACCCCAAGGAGAAAGGCTCCCTTCCTGCACAGCACCCCTAGGAGAAAGGCTCACTTCCTGCACAGCACCCCGAGGAGAAAGGCTCCCTTCCTGCACAGCACCCCAAGGAGAAAGGCTCCCTTCCTGCACAGCACCCCGAGGAGAAAGGCTCCCTTCCTGCACAGCACCCCAAGGAGAAAGGCTCCCTTCCTGCACAGCACCCTGAGGAGCAGCCGCATGGAGCTGCCCGATGCAGCCTGGGAGCTGGAGCCCCGTGGGGAGACCTCGCTGCGTGTGTCTGTGATTCGGGGGGACCGTGGGCACGGGGGGCGGGACACGGGGCGGGGCGCGGGGGCCTGGCTACGGCGTGATCTCGGGGAGCCCGCGCTCGCGGTCGCAGAGGCAGAAGGGGAAGACCCCGCAGCAGGGCCGCAGCCACACGTGGTCCTGGTTGAGGGCCAGCTGCTGGGGGACGGGGCGCAGGGAGCGCAGGTGCTCGGCCAGCGCCGCGTCCACCGTGCGCAGCACCGCGTCGTAGCGCGGCTCCGAGTCCCTGGACAGCGGCGTGGCCTCCCCGGGGTCGCGGGCCAGGTCGAAGAGCAGCGGGGGGCTGTGGTGGGTCACGTTGTCCCCCGCGCAGGCGCAGAAGCCCGTCTCGTAGCAGGCCCCGGCCCCCTCGGGGCTGAACACGGGGGTCACGAAGTGGACCTTCCAGACGGCGTCATCTGCGGGGACAGACGGGCCCACTAGCCGGGGGACGAGGCCGTCCGTGTTCTGTCCGCCTGTCCCGCCCTGGCCACGGACACGGCCGCTCCCAGGCTGCAGGGCTGCAGGGCTGCAGGTCCGCGTCTGGCCCGTCCACTCCGAGACCCGCCTTCTCCCACTGACCGCAGCCCTGCAGGGGACGGCACTCACCGTCTCTGGGGACCCAGCGGGCGGCGTGCAGGTAGACCCCGCAGTAGTGGAACAGGACCTCGTGCTGCGAGTGTGCGGCCTCGCCGGTCAGCAGGGGCAGCAGGTCCCGGCCGTCGATGACCCTGGGGTGGACGCAGGCGGGAGCGGGTTCAGCTGCAGCACGGGCTCTGGGCGCGGAGCCAGCGGGCAGCTCACGCCGACACACGCCCCACGGCGGCCGGGAGGCCGGGGCCTTGACCCTTTTGGGGCGATTGTCCAGCTGCTGGAACGTCCAGCCGGAAACAAGACCCACGGGACACTCGGGGTCCCGCGTGAACGGACGGTTCGGGGCTCACGGCGGACACATTGTCTGTGGCCAGTTTGAGGGGAAGCGGGCAGGGGGTGGCGTCCGGCTGTCGGTCAGGGCACAGCTGGACCTGTGCATGCTCAGGGTCCTCACGGATGGACGGATGGATGGACGGATGGCGGCAAGAGCCGTGCGAGCCCCAATAACGCGAGGCAGCAATTACAGATCACCAACGTACCTGTCCTGGGGCAGAGGTGCTCCCGCCAGGGCGGCCACGGTGGGCAGCACGTCCATCAGACTCGTGGGCGCCTCAATCACTCTTCCGGCTTCCAGCACCCCCGGCCACCGGACGAGCCCGGGCACGCGGATGCCGCCTTCCCACCCGGACATCCCTTTGCCGCCTGGAGGACAAGGGGCAGGAGCTTCGTCTGCAAACAGCTGAGCCCCCCAGGGACCCCCAGCCCCCCCAAATCCATTCCGAGCCCCAGCGCCCCGTCGGGCGACCGCTGGCGCTTAGCTACCGTGCCGCACGGGGTCCTCCACGCCGATGACCCCCAGCCCATCTGACGCCCCCCCCCCCTGTCCCGGGAAAACGGAGCGGAGCTGCCCCCGCGGGTGTCCAAGGCCATCAGCCTTTACAGCCTGGACTCCCCCACGGAGCAGCCGGCGGCCGGCACCCGACTGTGGAACTTACAGCCCATCGCTGTCCTGCGTGTGGCTCACGTCTCCACGTCTCCCTGCTTTCTCTGTGCACAGCACACTCTCATGGTCAACCCCAGCCACGTGTCTCTGCACCCACCATTCCACCAATCCATCATCCATCCATCATCCATCCATCATCCATCATCCATCATCCATCATCATCCATCATCCATCATCATCCATCATCATCCATCATCCATCATCATCCATCCATCATCCATCATCATCCATCATCCATCATCCATCCATCATCATCCATCATCCATCATCCATCATCCATCATCATCCATCATCATCCATCATCCATCCATCCATCATCCATCATCATCCATCATCATCCATCATCATCCATCATCCATCCATCATCCATCCATCATCCATCCATCATCCATCATCCATCATCCATCCATCATCCATCATCATCCATCATCCATCATCCATCATCATCCATCATCATCCATCATCCATCCATCATCCATCATCCATCATCATCCATCATCATCCATCATCATCCATCATCCATCCATCATCCATCCATCATCCATCCATCATCCATCATCCATCATCCATCCATCATCCATCATCCATCCATCATCCATCATCCATCCATCATCATCCATCATCCATCATCCATCATCATCCATCATCCATCATCATCCATCCATCATCCATCCATCATCCATCCATCATCCATCATCCATCATCCATCCATCATCCATCATCCATCATCCATCCATCATCCATCATCATCCATCATCCATCATCCATCATCCATCATCCATCATCATCCATCATCCATCATCCATCATCCATCATCCATCATCCATCATCATCCATCATCCATCCATCATCCATCATCCATCATCATCCATCATCATCCATCATCATCCATCATCCATCCATCATCCATCCATCATCCATCCATCATCCATCATCCATCATCCATCCATCATCCATCATCCATCCATCATCCATCATCCATCCATCATCATCCATCATCCATCATCCATCATCATCCATCATCCATCATCATCCATCCATCATCCATCCATCATCCATCCATCATCCATCATCCATCATCCATCCATCATCCATCATCCATCATCCATCCATCATCATCCATCATCCATCATCATCCATCATCATCCATCATCCATCCATCATCCATCCATCATCCATCCATCATCCATCATCCATCCATCATCATCCATCATCCATCATCATCCATCATCATCCATCATCATCCATCATCCATCATCCATCATCCATCATCCATCATCCATCCATCATCATCCATCATCCATCATCCATCCATCATCCATCATCATCCATCATCATCCATCCATCATCCATCATCCATCCATCATCCATCCATCATCATCCATCATCCATCATCCATCATCATCCATCATCCATCATCATCCATCATCATCCATCCATCATCCATCATCCATCCATCATCCATCATCCATCATCATCCATCCATCATCCATCCATCATCCATCATCATCCATCATCATCCATCATCCATCATCATCCATCATCATCCATCATCCATCCATTATTCATGTCTGCCCATGTCTTCTTCCATCAACTATTCATGCCTGCCTGTCTCCATCCGTCCATCATCCATCGATGGATCTTTTAAGCTAAAACTTATTACTTGTCTGTCATCTATCCAGCTCCATTTATCAGTCATTCCATCCGTCCAGCATCCCATCGAGTCCTTCCTCCCTCCCTCCATGCACCTGTGCTGTCACCTAACCCCTGTCCGCCTGTCCACGACCTGCCTGTTCATCACCTGTCCGTCCTCCCGTCCGACCGCGAATCCACCCGTCTGCCCCCTCGAGCCATGGACGCGTCCGTGTTTCTGTCGGCCGTCCGTCTACCTCTCTGGCTACAGGAGGCCCCCGAGGAAAGCAGCTCCCCCCTGGCTTTCCCGGCTCGGCGTCGAGCATCGCCCTCTCGGGGCGTCCCCGTTTGTTTGAAGACGTCGACACAGGTCTCACCTTTGTAGATCCCGTTCCATCCCCCGAGCTGGACATGTCCTCTCCTGGCCTCCAGGTGTCCCCCGTGGTCCGAGGAGAAGAAGACAACGGTGTTGTTTCGGAGGCCGTTGACGTCCAGCGCGTCCAGGAGCTGGCCTAGGGTGAGTGCCCTGCCTGAGTGTGGTTGCACTTTCCTGCCTGCGCGTCCTCGTCGCTGCTGCGAAGGCCCCGGTCACCTAGTGACCGCGAGGGGCACAGCCTGCGACGGCCGCCCGAGGCCCCTGGATCCCAGTCTGCACAGACACGGACCCCCGAGCCTCCCTGCCGAGGAGCGGCCGGTGGATCCGAAGCTGAATCACACCAGCCTGCGTGACCTCGAGGGGTCGAAGGGACCAGACGTCCGGCATCCAAGACCCAGAGCAAAATCATACGCAAGGTGAATGGGGGGCCAAGGCCCATCTGCGGACAACTGGACACCCCCTCCCAGGGGGATGGATAACGGAAACGCGGGTGAGGGCGATGGAGGATGATGGAAGATGGAAAATAATCTACAACTGAACAAGGGCTCCTGAGGGAGCGAGGACTTGGGGGGGGGGGACAGGGGAGAAACGGGGAGCTGAGATCCGGGGCTCAAGTGGGAAGAGAAGGCTGTGAAAATGATGACGGCGGCCTCTGTGCAAATGTGCCTGACACGCTGCATGGATGGACGGCTTGTGATCAGAGATGTACGCGCCCCAATATTTAATTAAAAAGTTAGAAGGAACGTACAGGGGGGGGGAGGTCTTCTTATGCACAGGAGCGTCCATGTGGCTCTTTCTCTCGTCTCTCCAGACTAGCACCCCCCCCCCACAAAGAGACGGCTCGACCCGGTCACTGCGCCCCCGGGGGCCCAGTACACAGGCCTGAGCGGGGTCCCGGCCCGGGCAGTGTCCCCCCACCATGCACACGGCCGCCACCAGACGGGACCGAGCCAGTGGCGCCCAACAAGGGGTCGGGCGGAGAAAAAGGGAAAACTTTTTTTTTTTTTCAAAAATGAGGGCGACGATGGCTATGGGGGAGCAGGGCACTGACCGCCCCCCCCGGGGGAGGGTATTGTCTGTGTCTCCCCTGAATCGGGTGTGTGCGTGCACATGGAGCGAGACATGGACAGCGAGGGCCGCGAGGCCGGCCCCAGTCAGAGCCCAACTGACCGGCCTCCCTGGAAGGATGTGGTGCAGGGACAACAGGGACCCCACAGGATGTGGGGAGAAGAGGGGGGCTGCCACGCCCGCAGAGAAGCAGGCCGGGAAGGAGCGAGAGACAGGGCGGGCACCAGCCCCTTCCTGGCACATCAAGCCCGGGGACGACGTCCCTGCCCGGAGCAGCCGAGGCAGAGAGAGGATTGACGCGCGCACGGCCCGGACAGAGGACAATACTGGGGACGCACGGCGGGGCGCGGCACTCACCCACCATGCTGTCCATCTCCTGCACGTTGTCCCCGTACAAGCCAAAGGCGCTGGTGCCCATGTGGTCCTCCCGGGTGGGCAGGGGGACGTGCACGTGCAGGAAGGAGAAAAACAGCAGGAAGGGCCCGCGGCGGTTCCTGAAACACACGAGGCTCCGTCGTGGGACCCAGCCTGGCCAGCGGGTGGCAGCCGAGGAGGCCTCTGAGTGGACGTGGCCTTTCTCCCGGGATCCTGAGAGCTCCTGTCCTCCTCCCCGGAGGCAGGACACACGCCCTGTCCCTGCTGGTCCTCCTGCGGACGAGCCCCCTGTCCCCCATGCCCACGAGTCTCCCGCAAGGACAGCCCGGCTCCCGAGGGCGGGCAGGACATGGAGCCGACCCCCCGGCGCCGCGCGCGGAAAAGGGGGTGCAAGACTGACCTCTGAATGAAGGAGACGGCCTCCCGCACCATGATGTCGCCGGCCCGCTGGGCGTCCATGGGCTGCTCGGTGACCTCGTGGCCCCGCATCAGCACGCACTCCCAGTAGCGGCTGGAGTCCACGCTGCAGAACCAGCCGTGGCTCAGGAGCAGGGTCCAGAGCGCCAGGAAGGCCAGGAGGCTCCAGGGCACCGAGACGAGGCCGCGCAGCTTGGCCAGGGCCAGCGTGACCACGGCCAGCGCCAGCAGCTGGACACACAGCCACAGCCGGGCGTGCACGGCCAGCTCCATGGCCCGGGAGGGGTCGGGCCAGCAGGGCCCCGTGAGCGAGTGCGGCATCCCGTAGAAGTGGTCGAACCCGTAGCGCGCCGGGTGGTGGCAGTGGTCCCCGCGCAGGCGGCAGTTCAGGCCCTGGTGCCACTTTCCTGCAGACGGACGGGGTGAGGGGCGACGCCACGCGGGGAAGGGGCGCGGGGGCAGAGACGGGGGGGGGGGGGGGGGGGGTAGAGACGGGGGGGGCAGAGACGGGGGGGGGCAGAGACGGGGGGGGCAGAGACGGGGGGGGGCAGAGACGGGGGGGGGCAGAGACGGGGGGGGCAGAGACGGGGGGGGGGCAGAGACGGGGGGGGGGGCAGGGACAGGGGGGGGGCAGGAACAGGGGGGGGGGCAGAGACGGGGGGGGGCAGGGACAGGGGGGGGGCAGAGACGGGGGGGGCAGAGACGGGGGGGGGGCAGAGACGGGGGGGAAGAGACGGGGGGGGCAGAGACGGGGGGGGGGCAGAGACGGGGGGGGGGTAGAGACGGGGGGGGGCAGAGACGGGGGGGGGGCAGAGACGGGGGGGGCAGAGACGGGGGGGGGGCAGAGACGGGGGGAGGGGGAAGAGACGGGGGGGCAGAGACGGAGGGGGGGGCAGAGACGGGGGGGGCAGAGACGGGAGGGGGGGGGCCTCCCGGCAGAGACAGAGCACGCGGGCAGTCAGAGAGAGAGAGACAGAGACACAGAGAGAGAAACAGAGAAAGAGACACAGACAGACACACAGAGAGATACAGAGGGAGACAGACAGAGAGAGACAGACAGACACAGAAAGAGACACAGAGACAGAGAGACAGGCAGAGACAGACAAACACAGAGAGACAGAGACAGAGAGACACAGAGACAGAGAGAGACAGTGAGAAAGACAGAGACAGACAGAGAGACACAGAGAGAGAGACAGAGAGAAACACAGAGAGAGAGAGACACAGACAGAGAGAGACAGAGACACAGAGACACAGAGACACAGACAGACACAGAGACACAGAGAGAGACATACACAAAGAGACACAAGACACAGAGAGACAGAGAGACACAGAGAGACACAGAGAGAGAAACACAGAAAGACATACAGAGAGACACTCAGAGACAGAGAGAGATACAGAGAGAGACACAGAGACACACAGAGAGACAGAGAGCGACACAGAGAGAGACACAGAGACAGAGACACAGAGACAGACAGAGACAGAGACAGAGAGACAGAGAAACACAGAGAGAGACAGAGACAGACAGAGACAGAGAGACACAGAGAGAGAGACAGAGAGACACAGAGAGATACAGAGAGAGAGAGACAGACAGAGATAGACAGACACAGAGACACAGAGAGAGACAGAGAGAGACATAGACAGAGAGACAGAGAGACACAAGACAGAGACAGAGAGACACAGAGAGAGACATAGACAGAGAGACACTCAGAGACAGAGAGAGACACAGAGAGAGACAGACAGAGAGACAGAGAGACACAGAGAGAGACAGACAGACAGAGACACAGAGACAGAGACAGAGAGAGACAGAGAGAGATACAGAGACAGAGAGAGACACAGAGAGAGACCGAGACAGAGAGACGCCGCTGGGGGAGCGGCCGGAGAGGGCGCAGGTGCAAACAGCGCTCACACATCAGTGGGGACACGAAGAGGCAGCGGGGAGACCGGAACCCACACCCGCGCCCCGCGGGGACAGACAGACCGACTCGGCCGGGGCGCCAGAAGCAGAAGGTTGTTTATTTCTGTTTAATTTCTATGACTAATGACGATCCTTCCGTGGGCCCGGCCGGAAGTGCGGACGTCCGCGGTTCTACCCGGGGGGCCACGCGGTTGCAGGCCGGGAATGGGGGGGCGCCCCGGTGCGGGGGGCGGGGGGCGTGCAAGGCTCTGAGGCCAAGGTCAATGAGTGGGGGCGGGGTCACCGAGCGGGGGCGGGGTCACCGAGAGGAGGGCGGGGTCACCGAGCGGGGGCGGGGTCACCGAGCGGGGGCGGGGTCACCGAGCGGGGCGGAGTCACCGACCAGGGGGAGGGGTCACCGAGCAGGGGGCGGGGTCACCGAGCAGGGGGCGGGGTCACCGAGAGGGGGCGGGGTCACCGACCAGGGGGTGGGGTCACCGAGCAGGGGGCGGGGTCGCCGAGCGGCGGACGGGGTCACCGAGAGGGGGCGGGGTCACCGAGAGGGGGCGGGGTCACCGAGAGGGGGCGGGGTCACCGAGAGGGGGGCGGGGCGCCGCCTGACAGGAGCAGCGGCTCCCGGCGCTCGCTGAGGAGAGTCGCTGCGCCGGCGGGTTCTTCCCGCCCACGGGGATGTTCCCGCGCGCGGAGCCGGGGCCCCTGAGGAGAAAGCGAGGGACGCGCGCCCGCCGTCCTTACCTATCAGCGCGGTGCGATACCCGACCTGCTTCACGATGGCCGCGAACGTGGTTTCATTTCGGGGGAGCCCCCCCGACACCCCGAGACTGTTAAAAACATCCAGAGAGTGGTCAACGTAATCTCCGACCATGCCTGCGGGGAAGGCGGGAACCACGTCACCTTGCGGCCAGCACGCATGCGCACATCGGGATCGGACACGCGGCCAGGGGCGGGGCCTCGCACGAAGGGGCGTGGCCTGTGCTTTGGGGCGTGGCCTGAGTTCCAGGGGCAGGGCCTGTGATTGGGGCGCATGAGACTCAGTGCTGTCTCACGGCGCCCCCTGTGGGTCTGCTCCCTCCATGGAGTCAGTGCTGACTCACGGCGCCCCCTGTGGGTCTCCTCCCTCCATCAGTCAGTGCTGACTCACGGCGCCCCCTGTGGGTCTCCTCCCTCCATGGAGTCAGTGCTGACTCACGGCGCCCCCTGTGGGTCTCCTCCCTCCATCACTCAGTGCTGACTCACGGCGCCCCCTGTGGGTCTCCTCCCTCCATGGAGTCAGTGCTGACTCACGGCGCCCCCTGTGGGTCTCCTCCCTCCATGGAGTCAGTGCTGACTCACGGCGCCCCCTGTGGGTCTCTTCCCTCCATCAGTCAGTGCTGACTCACGGCGCCCCCTGTGGGTCTCCTCCCTCCATGGAGTCAGTGCTGACTCACGGCGCCCCCTGTGGGTCTCCTCCCTCCATGGAGTCAGTGCTGACTCACGGCGCCCCCTGTGGGTCTCCTCCCTCCATCAGTCAGTGCTGACTCACGGCGCCCCCTGTGGGTCTCCTCCCTCCATCAGTCAGTGCTGACTCACGGCGCCCCCTGTGGGTCTCCTCCCTCCATGGAGTCAGTGCTGACTCACGGCGCCCCCTGTGGGTCTCCTCCCTCCATCAGTCAGTGCTGACTCACGGCGCCCCCTGTGGGTTTCTGAGACAGTAAGTGTTGGCAGGAGTAGAAATCCCAGCCTTCCTCCAGCAAAGCAGCTGGTGGCGTTTGAACTGCCCATCATGGGGCTCTCAGTCCCTCGCATCCCCACCACCAGGGCTCCTGAGTCACCTCCAAGCAACCGTTAATGCAGCCACTGTCTCATTTGACTTACCCATCCAGAGTATCATCTACAGGAAAAACATAGTCCCCAAAACCTAACACTCACCAATTAAAACATGAAAATCCCCATTTTTAAAAAGCAGATATTGCTAAACAGTAGAATGCATTTATAACAGGTCCAATGATGAGGTGTGACATATTAAGCAAGATGCATCTGCCACCGCCCACCCACCACCCACTGCCCACCGCCCACTGCCCACCCACCATCCAATGCCCACCGCCCACTGCCCACCCACCACCCACTGCCCACCGCCCACCCACCATCCAGTGCCCACCGCCCACTGCCCACCCACCACCCACTGCCCACTGCCCACCCACCATCCAGTGCCCACCGCGCTCTGCCCACCGCCCACCCACCACCCACCGCCCACTGCCCACCCACCACCCACCATCCAGTGCCCACCACCCACTGCCCACCCACCGCCCACTGCCCACCCACCATCCAATGCCCACCACCCACTGCCCACCCACCGCCCACCACCCACTGCACACCCACTATCCAATGCCCACCACCCACTGCCCACCCACCGCCCACCACCCACTGCACACCCACTATCCAATGCCCACCACCCACTATCCAATGCCCACCCACCGCCCAGCGCGCTCTGCAGGCCAGCAGGGCCGTGCTCGTCCCTGGGTTGCGCAGGGTGCCGTTTGGGGCGCATCTTTTCGAGGAAAACAAACCCACCGCCCTCGGTTCCTTCTCGGGTCCGGCGCGCTGGGCAGCGGAGAGCCGCCCCCCTGGAGGTCCAGTACCGTGGGAACTAAAACCGCATCATGTCCCGCCCCCTCACCCGAGGCCTCCGTTCGTCACGTGTTAAAATAAACCTTGCAAATGCTTGAGACTGGGACCCGCTCCGCACGTTTCCGGAGAAGCAGGCTCGCGAACCCCCATTCTCAGCGCCCCCCGTGCAGAGGGCGTGCGCAGGGCTGTCACCCACCGGGGCACTGGCGGATCTGAACCTCCGACCGTGTGGGTTGGAATTCCCGCTCACACCGCCCCGCGCGCCATCGGGTCAATTCCGAGTCCCAGCGCCCTTCGGAACCGGCCCTGGGGGTTTCTGGGGCCGCCACGCGTTAGGGGCCTCGTTTTCGTCCCGAGAAGCGGCCGGCGGATTTGAACCGCTGACCTTGCGGCTGGTTGGCAGCGCTCCGAGCAGCCGCGGCGCGGACGACAGCGCCCTCTGCCGGCAGGCGGCGCACGCACCTGATCGGACCGGGTACCGGCCGGTGAGCAGGGCCGACCGGCTCGGGGTGCACATGGACTCGGCGACGATGTTCTGTTCCAGCTTCACCCCGTCTCTCGCCAGGCTGTCGATGTGCGGGGTCCTGGAACAGAGGGCCGCAGTGGGGATGCACGCACGCACGCGCCACGGGACGCACACGCACGACGTGACGCACGCACGACGTGACGCACACACGCACCAATCACGTGACGCACGCACGACGTGACGCACGCACGCAGGACGTGACGCTCGCACGCACCAATCACGTGACGCACGCACGACGTGACGCACGCACGACCCACGTGATGTGCGCACGCAACGAGTGACTTAGGTGGTGGATGGATGGATGATGGATGGATAGACAGGCAGGTAGGTCGATATGCAGATGGATGGATAGACAGGCAGGTAGGTCGATATGCAGATGGATGGATGGATGGATGGTGGATGGATGGCTACATGGGTGGACAGGTAGACAAAAGATAGGTAGGCAGGTAGACACATGGTGGGTGGATAGACGGATCATAAATACATATAATACATTGAGTGATGAATGGATAAATAGACAGACAGACACACTGCCCTCGAGGGAGCAGCCCCTGGGGGTCTCCCAGGCGGTCAGTCTGCACGGGAGCAGACGGTCTGCTCTCTCTCCCCAGGAGCTAATGGATAGAGAGATATGCAGATAGATTGATAGATAGATAGATAGATAGATAGATAGATAGATAGATAGATAGATGGATGGATGGATGGATGGATGGATAGATAGATAGATAGATAGATAGATATGTAGATAGATAGATAGATAGACAGATATGTAGATAGATAGATGATAGATGGATGGATGGATAGACAGACAGACAGATAGATATGTAGATAGATACATAGATAGATGGATATATACATAGATAGATGTATACATAGATAGATAGATAGATAGATATGTAGATAGATAGATAGATAGATAGATATGTAGACAGATAGATGATAGATGGATGGATAGACAGACAGATAGATAGATAGATGATAGATATATAGATATGTAGATAGATAGATAGATGATAGATGGATGGATGGATAGACAAACAGACAGATAGATATGTAGATAGATACATAGATAGATGTATACATAGATAGACAGATAGATAGATATGTAGACAGATAGATGATAGATGGATGGATGGATGGATGGATAGATAGATAGATGATAGATATGTAGATAGATGATGGACAGAATCCAGCAGGACTGTCATGGAAGGGAGACACCAGGTGTGTTTTAAAGAACACATTTCAAGCAAATGTCTCCCACGCTGTATTTTAAAACCGTTCAGCGACGGTGCATGGGACCCCCTTCCAGAACCTCGTTCCAAGCCCGCTTGACTTCGCCGACCCACCTGCTCAGCGGGCGACGCCCCTTCATCACGGTGTCGGGGCCACGTGGGCAGAGGGGAGGAAGGAGACCCGCCCGTTGTCAGGACGCCCGTGTGACGTCGTTCCCTGATTGGACCTGCAGGTCCACGTACCTCATGGAGTGGTTGCCGTAGCAGCCAAGGTCACCGATCCCAAAGTCGTCCGCCAATATCAGTAAAATGTTTGGCCGGCTGTCCGTCGTCCCGGTTGGTTCACACGTGTCCCAAAGCAACATCAGTGTGAGCAGCGAGGCCAGGAAGGTCCTGGAAAGCGGGGAGAATGACCGAATGAGCAGGGCTGCACCCTGAAGAAGCCTCCCAGGTGTGTGGGGTGGCGATGGGGGGACAGACAGCGCCCCCCTTCAGCCTCCGAAGGTTGACAAGCCTGATGTCTAGCAAGAGTCTAGCAAGAAGCCGGAGACCCCCCGCCCCCAACCTCACTCCTCATCTCCTCCTCCTCCTCATGGCGGCTCCTTGTAAGAGGGGGGAGCAGCCCCAGGGTTGGGGGTCTATCGGCTGCGATCTTTAGAGGAAGCTGAAGCTTGGTCTGAAGGCGAGGCGACCCATGGGCACCCTGGGGAGGGCGAGTGAGGCAGCCACACGGAGCTGACCGGGGCCCGGCCAGCTGGACACTCCTGAGCCTGTGAAACCCTGCATGTTGTTGCCGACTTCATGGACGGCGTGTCCGGATCTGACTTTGCTCACGGATGGCGATTTCACAAGGTTCCAAGTGGAATGAAGAGTCTTCATATCAGAAAATAGGATCGTCTCCTCGGAGCACTGGGGTGATGTAAGGGGGCAGGAGATAAAGTGGATCCCCAAAACTGGGGGCGGGGGCAAGGCACGAAGTGGCAGGCTTACGAGCGTCATAGGTGTTGGAACATACGGAGGATTAGGGCGTGGGTGCTGCTTAACTGCAATTGTGGAGCTAACGAGCAAGGCACACGTGCCAGTTGGCAAGCTGTGGATCCAGGTAGTTCGTTTGTGGTGCCAACTTGGCCGATAAACACATGCGGGGTTAATTGAAGGGTGGAGTGCTAAGTGGCTCAGTGAGACTCGCCTGTCTGGTTCTCAGGTCTCTTGGTTTCTGATGGTCAGACCAGGGTGCAGCTGCCTTAGCCAGTTCCCTGCCTCAGCTGGCAAGGTTCACTTCCTGCAGGACATCTCCAAGGAGAAAGGCTCCCTTCCTGCACAGCACCCCAAGGAGAAAGGCTCCCTTCCTGCACAGCACCCCAAGGAGAAAGGCTCACTTTCTGCACAGCACCCCAAGGAGAAAGGCTCCCTTCCTGCACAGCACCCCGAGGAGAAAGGCTCCCTTCCTGCACAGCACCCCGAGGAGAAAGGCTCCCTTCCTGCACAGCACCCTGAGGGGAAAGGCTCCCTTCCTGCACAGCACCCCGAGGAGAAAGGCTCCCTTCCTGCACAGCACCCCAAGGAGAAAGGCTCCCTTCCTGCACAGCACCCCGAGGAGAAAGGCTCCCTTCCTGCACAGCACCCCAAGGAGAAAGGCTCCCTTCCTGCACAGCACCCCAAGGAGAAAGGCTCCCTTCCTGCACAGCACCCCGAGGAGCAGCCGCATGGAGCTGCCCCGATGCAGCCTGGGAGCTGGAGCCCCGTGTGGAGACCCTGCAGCGCTGAGACGCTGACCCGTCACTGACTCGGCTTCCCTCCTGCGTCGGCATCACCTTGTCTGTGAGACGGGGGGCTCTGTGGTCGGTGTCGGACATGTGGGTTCATGTGGGACCTGTGGGCTTGGGCAGCGCTGGGCTGGAATGTTTTTTTGACGTGCATTTAACCTTCATATAAAACTCTCTCCTGTGCATGAGTGTCTGTGGATCTGTTTCTCTAAAGCACCGAGATCACACACTCTCTATTCCACAAAGCCTCCTGCAGGGACTACATCCTCCTCGTGACTCAAAGGGCCACGCGACATGCTAATATTTCACTGCCCAACCACATGCCTCATCCCGTGGGCGGCTGTCCACGTACACGCGTGGTTTTCCAAAGCTAAGAAGCAGGTCTCCCCCATATCTCATTCCTCTGCACCTGCCTCCGTGACTGGCTTTATACGACGACCCGGCAGGTGTGTGCACGATGACTGCTCCCCGGTGCGCTTGCATAAAAGGCTGTGCATGCATCACATGTTAAAATAAGCTTGCTGAACGGAAAGTGTTGGGTGGGAGGAACGCAACCTTCCCCCTTCCAGCCACCGTGGAAAGATTCCCCTCCGCACCGCTCGGCACCGGGCAGGCAGCCTGCACCCTGAGTGTTTCTGAAAACTAGATTGGGGGCAGCAGCGGCTACAGTAGAATAGGAAACCTGGCCAACTGACCGCCCTCTGGACCGGACCTGATTGACCTCCAGATTGAACATTTTCCGACTCGTCGCACGACGGGAATTTCCTGTTGCTGGTGGGCTTTGCTTCCTCCTTCTCAGTTTGTGCCTTTGTGTCACTGTCTGGTGCCTTGGGGGCTTTGTGCTTTCCTGGGTGTGTCCCCCATGCAAGGAGGCTCAGAGGGTGCAGAGGCGCAGGGAGAATGAGGCACTGGTGGATCAGGGACTGGAGGGGGGGGGGGTAAGGGAACCGGGGAGCCGATAATGATGCATCGAGCTGATTGTGAGGATATTTCTACAAGTATCTTTAAAAGCAAGCTGACTGCAGGACCGCGGGGCATGTGAATGTGTTCTCGGTGCCGTGATTGAAGAGCGACGTCGTGGGCGGCTTAATGAACGAGTGAACTCACCACGGCTTCATGGTGAACATGTCAGGGCTCGGCTGTGAGCTCCGGGATGCACAGGTGAGTCGTCTGAAAAACAAAGGTGCTGGTCTCAGGGCGTTGGGTCAATAGCAAGGGATGTGCATTCCTGACCCGCAAACTATTCTGCAAACGCATCCTTGCAGCAGAAGCAATGGGCTGCAGCCCAGGTGCTGCAGTGGGTTGTGCCTTGGGCTGCAAACCACGAGGTCAGCAGTTCAAGATTACCCGCTGCTCCTTAGGGGAAAGATGAGGCTCTGGACGCCTGTAAAGAGTTACAGTCTCAGAAACAGACACAGGCAAAACTAACCCAGCCTCTGAGGTTTCCAGAATGCAGACTCAGCCACACGGGGCTCAGAAGAATGGGAAGAGCAATGCTTTGGGTATAAACACGCCTTGTTCTGTAAGATACATCAGTGCCGACTCACGGCGCCCCCTGTGGGTCTCCTCCCTCCATCAGTCAGTGCTGACTCACGGCGCCCCCTGTGGGTCTCCTCCCTCCATGGAGTCAGTGCTGACTCACGGCGCCCCCTGTGGGTCTCCTCCCTCCATGGAGTCAGTGCCGACTCACGGCGCCCCCTGTGGGTCTCCTCCCTCCATGGAGTCAGTGCTGACTCACGGCGCCCCCTGTGGGTCTCCTCCCTCCATCAGTCAGTGCTGACTCACGGCGCCCCCTGTGGGTCTCCTCCCTCCATGGAGTCAGTGCTGACTCACGGCGCCCCCTGTGGGTCTCCTCCCTCCATGGAGTCAGTGCTGACTCACGGCGCCCCCTGTGGGTCTCCTCCCTCCATGCAGTCAGTGCTGACTCACGGCGCCCCCTGTGGGTCTCCTCCCTCCATGCAGTCAGTGCTGACTCACGGCGCCCCCTGTGGGTCTCCTCCCTCCATGGAGTCAGTGCTGACTCACGGCGCCCCCTGTGGGTCTCCTCCCTCCATGGAGTCAGTGCTGACTCACGGCGCCCCCTGTGGGTCTCCTCCCTCCATGGAGTCAGTGCTGACTCACGGCGCCCCCTGTGGGTCTCCTCCCTCCATCAGTCAGTGCTGACTCACGGCGCCCCCTGTGGGTCTCCTCCCTCCATGGAGTCAGTGCTGACTCACGGCGCCCCCTGTGGGTCTCCTCCCTCCATGGAGTCAGTGCCGACTCACGGCGCCCCCTGTGGGTCTCCTCCCTCCATGGAGTCAGTGCTGACTCACGGCGCCCCCTGTGGGTCTCCTCCCTCCATCAGTCAGTGCTGACTCACGGCGCCCCCTGTGGGTCTCCTCCCTCCATGGAGTCAGTGCTGACTCACGGCGCCCCCTGTGGGTCTCCTCCCTCCATGGAGTCAGTGCTGACTCACGGCGCCCCCTGTGGGTCTCCTCCCTCCATGCAGTCAGTGCTGACTCACGGCGCCCCCTGTGGGTCTCCTCCCTCCATGCAGTCAGTGCTGACTCACGGCGCCCCCTGTGGGTCTCCTCCCTCCATGGAGTCAGTGCTGACTCACGGCGCCCCCTGTGGGTCTCCTCCCTCCATGGAGTCAGTGCTGACTCACGGCGCCCCCTGTGGGTCTCCTCCCTCCATGGAGTCAGTGCTGACTCACGGCGCCCCCTGTGGGTCTCCTCCCTCCATGCAGTCAGTGCTGACTCACAGCGCCCCCTGTGGGTCTCCTCCCTCCATCAGTCAGTGCTGACTCACGGCGCCCCCTGTGGGTCTCCTCCCTCCATCAGTCAGTGCTGACTCACGGCGCCCCCTGTGGGTCTCCTCCCTCCATCAGTCAGTGCTGACTCACGGCGCCCCCTGTGGGTCTCCTCCCTCCATCAGTCAGTGCTGCCTCACGGCGCCCCCTGTGGGTCTCCTCCCTCCATGGAGTCAGTGCTGACTCATGTCGCCCCCTGTGGGTCTCCTCCCTCCATCAGTCAGTGCTGACTCATGTCGCCCCCTGTGGGTCTCCTCCCTCCATCAGTCAGTGCTGACTCACGGCGCCCCCTGTGGGTCTCCTCCCTCCATCAGTCAGTGCTGACTCACGGCGCCCCCTGTGGGTCTCCTCCCTCCATGCAGTCAGTGCTGACTCACAGCGCCCCCTGTGGGTCTCCTCCCTCCATGCAGTCAGTGCTGACTCATGTCGCCCCCTGTGGGTCTCCTCCCTCCATGGAGTCAGTGCTGACTCATGTCGCCCCCTGTGGGTCTCCTCCCTCCATCAGTCAGTGCTGACTCATGTCGCCCCCTGTGGGTCTCCTCCCTCCATCAGTCAGTGCTGACTCACGGCGCCCCCTGTGGGTCTCCTCCCTCCATCAGTCAGTGCTGACTCACGGCGCCCCCTGTGGGTCTCCTCCCTCCATCAGTCAGTGCTGACTCACGGCGCCCCCTGTGGGTCTCCTCCCTCCATGCAGTCAGTGCTGACTCATGTCGCCCCCTGTGGGTCTCCTCCCTCCATGGAGTCAGTGCTGACTCATGTCGCCCCCTGTGGGTCTCCTCCCTCCATCAGTCAGTGCTGACTCATGTCGCCCCCTGTGGGTCTCCTCCCTCCATCAGTCAGTGCTGACTCACGGCGCCCCCTGTGGGTCTCCTCCCTCCATCAGTCAGTGCTGCCTCACGGCGCCCCCTGTGGGTCTCCTCCCTCCATGGAGTCAGTGCTGACTCATGTCGCCCCCTGTGGGTCTCCTCCCTCCATCAGTCAGTGCTGACTCATGTCGCCCCCTGTGGGTCTCCTCCCTCCATCAGTCAGTGCTGACTCACGGCGCCCCCTGTGGGTCTCCTCCCTCCATCAGTCAGTGCTGACTCACGGCGCCCCCTGTGGGTCTCCTCCCTCCATGGAGTCAGTGCTGACTCACGGCGCCCCCTGTGGGTCTCCTCCCTCCATGCAGTCAGTGCTGACTCACAGCGCCCCCTGTGGGTCGCCTCCCTCCATCAGTCAGTGCTGACTCACGGCGCCCCCTGTGGGTCTC
Organism: Tenrec ecaudatus; assembly: GCF_050624435.1. Lineage (NCBI taxonomy): Eukaryota > Metazoa > Chordata > Mammalia > Afrosoricida > Tenrecidae > Tenrec > Tenrec ecaudatus. The sequence goes on from NC_134549.1 coordinate 19,280,986, forward strand.
CTCCCTCCATGCAGTCAGTGCTGACTCACAGCGCCCCCTGTGGGTCTCCTCCCTCCATGCAGTCAGTGCTGACTCATGTCGCCCCCTGTGGGTCTCCTCCCTCCATGGAGTCAGTGCTGACTCATGTCGCCCCCTGTGGGTCTCCTCCCTCCATCAGTCAGTGTTGACTCACGGCGCCCCCTGTGGGTCCCCTCCCTCCATCAGTCAGTGCTGACTCACGGCGCCCCCTGTGGGTCTCCTCCCTCCATCAGTCAGTGCTGACTCACGGCGCCCCCTGTGGGTCTCCTCCCTCCATGCAGTCAGTGCTGACTCACAGCGCCCCCTGTGGGTCTCCTCCCTCCATGGAGTCAGTGCTGACTCACGGCGCCCCCTGTGGGTCTGCTCCCTCCAGCAGTCAGTGCTGACTCACGGCGCCCCCTGGGAGTCTCCTCCCTCCATCAGTCAGTGATGACTCATGGCGCCCCCTGTGGGTCTCCTCCCTCCATCAGTCAGTGCTGACTCACGGCGCCCCCTGTGGGTCTCCTCCCTCCATGGAGTCAGTGCTGACTCAGGGCGCCCCCTGTGGGTCTCCTCCCTCCATCAGTCAGTGCTGACTCACGGCGCCCCCTGTGGGTCTCCTCCCTCCATCAGTCAGTGCTGACTCACGGCGCCCCCTGTGGGTCTCCTCCCTCCATGGAGTCAGTGCTGACTCACGGCGCCCCCTGTGGGTCTCCTCCCTCCATCAGTCAGTGCTGACTCACGGCGCCCCCTGTGGGTCTCCTCCCTCCATGGAGTCAGTGCTGACTCACGGCGCCCCCTGTGGGTCTCCTCCCTCCATCAGTCAGTGCTGACTCACGGCGCCCCCTGTGGGTCTCCTCCCTCCATCAGTCAGTGCTGACTCACGGCGCCCCCTGTGGGTCTCCTCCCTCCATGCAGTCAGTGCTGACTCACAGCGCCCCCTGTGGGTCTCCTCCCTCCATCAGTCAGTGCTGACTCACGGCGCCCCCTGTGGGTCTCCTCCCTCCATCAGTCAGTGCTGACTCACGGCGCCCCCTGTGGGTCTCCTCCCTCCATGGAGTCAGTGCTGACTCACGGCGCCCCCTGTGGGTCTCCTCCCTCCATCAGTCAGTGCTGACTCACGGCGCCCCCTGTGGGTCTCCTCCCTCCATGGAGTCAGTGCTGACTCAGGGCGCCCCCTGTGGGTCTCCTCCCTCCATGGAGTCAGTGCTGACTCAGGGCGCCCCCTGTGGGTCTCCTCCCTCCATGGAGTCAGTGCTGACTCACGGCGCCCCCTGTGGGTCTCCTCCCTCCATCAGTCAGTGCTGACTCACGGCGCCCCCTGTGGGTCTCCTCCCTCCATGGAGTCAGTGCTGACTCACGGCGCCCCCTGTGGGTCTGCTCCCTCCATCAGTTGCCAGGAGGGAGAAGGGTGAGGTTGTCTTAAGCCATCCTGGGTTACCATGGCAATGACATCATTTCCTGTCAGCCTGAGTGAAGGGGCGGAGTCTAGCCTGCATTCAGGCCATAGCCCAGGAGGCCTTGCTATGTAGGGGCGTGGCTTTCCCCTGAGGATTCTGGGAACTCTTGGAAGTTTGCTGATGGAGCCGGAGCCCTGGAGCCACATGGAGGCCACGCCGTCGCTGAGCTGCTTCCACGGCCACTGGATCCACAAGACTCTGCACCCACCGGCCTGTGACCCTCCTGCATTCGGCCTCATTGCATGAAGTGCATGCGTCTGAAGAGGGATTTATAGATTGATATTGGACAGATGGGCTGATATCAGACTGATGGACTTGCTCTGCACGGGCTGGGCTGTTTTCTCCACAGTCACCTGCTCTTGGATCAGAAGTTCTCTGTGACACACCTGTGCGTGTCCACACATTCGTTCCTCTGGGCAGCCCACGCACCCAGCCTGGGAGTGCAATTATAATCATTGGGGACCCTGAGGCCTGAGACAATTCTCTGCATTCCCCTGCCCCCCAGAATTTGCACACTTGAACCCCTGGACAAGCCGTCGAGGGAAGAAAGGAAGAAGGCATCCGACCAGTGGCCCTCGGATCTCCCCAAGAACGCACACTGACGTGCCCTTCTGTCCACGGGACTCATTGCTAACGCCCCTCCCCCAGCGGGGAGCCCCCTCCCACCCGCTCCCCTAATGGTGCATGACTTGGGGTGCTGTCAGTCCCAGGGACGTGGGAACTGCCCACTGCTGTGGACTCTCGGTGTTGACTCACGGGGACCCTGCAGGACAGGGCGGAGCTGCCCCTGGGGGTCTCCCAGGCGGTCAGTCTGCACGGGAGCAGACGGTCTGGTGTTTCTCCCGAGGAGCTAATGGATAGAGAGATATGCAGATAGATAGATAGATAGATAGATAGATAGATAGATAGATAGATAGATAGATAGATAGATAGATAATTGAATAAACACACTGCCATCCAGTGGACTCCGACTCGCGGGGACCCTGCAGGACAGGGCGGAGCTGCCCCTGGGGGTCTCCCAGGCGGTCAGTCTGCACGGGAGCAGACGGTCTGGTCTCTCTCACGAGGATCCACCAGCTGGCCGGAACAGCAGGCCTCGCACTGAGCAGCCTGGTTCGCAGCCCCCAGCAGCACCACGGAGTCTCAGAAAATGCACCCGGGCAGGGTCTGGCCCGAAGCGGGGTGTCGAGAACACCCCCAGAAATCCCCTTCCCTGCAGCCTCAGGAAACTCACCCGTCACTCGCCGAGAGCCGTCCGCAGCGCAGAGACAGCCGACAGAGAATGCGCTGCCCGTGTCTCTGCATCTCTGTCTCTCCCCGGGCGTCTGAGCAGTACCGGGCGAGCTGATGTTGTGCAAGACCAGCTTGGTTGCAGCAAGACTTCGCCCTCGGCCGGGGAACTTGCCAACTAAGCACATACGGCCTGGGAATTGCATTTCCCGGACTCGGTCTATCTGCCTGTTGTAATTGCAGCCCGGGCTTCCTGGTATTGGGTCACAATCCCGCCTACCTGGGAAAACCTGGTCGCTGAGCTGCCCGGTCATCGGGTCAAACCACCAGCCCCTCTGGGAGCAAGAGGAAGAGGCCGTGTGTCCGCAGAAAGACTCTCGGAAATCCCCTTTCTGCCTTTCCTGCAGGGTCCCTGTGGGTCAGAGTCAGGTTCTGGATCAATTATCCAGCTCTGACAGGTGGGTGTCTTGTGCCAACGTGGCCAATAGGAGCATGCAGATTCATCAGGTTGCAGTTTGATTGGAGGACAGAGATCGATGGCTCGGCAAGGTCCCCCGTCTCCCTCGCTCTCTGTGACGGGAGCGAGCGGCTGCTTCGGCGGGTCCCTGCCTCAGCCTGTGAGCTGCACCGCCTGCGGGACGGCCGACCCGTGCACGTGCCCTGGAGCCCGAGCCCCTCCCAGACCTGCTTCTCCAGCTGCTGCCTGACTGATGCCCAGTCCAGATCAAGTCCATGAGTCTGATATTAGCCATCTGCCTGATTCCAGTCTATAAATCCCTCTCCAGACTCAGGCAGCTCATGCAATGACACGGATGCAGGAGGGTCACAGGCCGGCGGGTGCAGAGTCTTGCGGATCCAGTGGCCGTGGACGCATCTCAGCACCGGCGTGGCTCCACGTGGCCCCTCCAGCTCCAGGTCTCCAGCTGCATCCTCGTGTCTCCACGTGGCTCGTCAGCGGGAATGTCAATCGGGGAGGGAGCGTGTGTCCGGCCTGCAGGGAGCAGGACAGGAATTCCCAGCATCCTCAGGAGAAACAAGGCCGCGCCCACACGGAGGCCTCCTTGGCTGCGACCTGATGGTGCATCTGCTCCCTGATTACTGGGGTGTCAGGATAGGCGTCGGTCGTCCAGGTGCCCCCGGGCTTGGCGGCGTCCTTCATCACAGCTGGCTCTCCGAGAAGCGCGCTTTCTCCATCCGTTCAAAAGGTGAGACGTTGCCCCACAGGGAGGTGAGGAAATCAAGGCTGCCGCCGGCGGTAGGTGGAAAGGTGAGCACCCCCCCCCCCAAAAGCGCCTCTCGGATTCCTTCCCGGGCACCACGGCCTCCAGGGCTCCAGAGAACCGACTGTGTCTCACACGGACAGTGGACGCTTAGGATTTACAATGCACTTTAGGGGCACGATGGTGCAGGCAGGAGACAGACACACGGCAACCAGACAGGCCACTGGGGGCACAGAACACACTGATGACCAAGACCTGCATTAAGCAAGCTTTCCTCCACCCTTACGGGTTCTCTTGGGTCTGAGCCGATTGGCTGTCAGCTGTGACATCAGGAGAGACCCGCCCCTGGAGCAGGACATCATGTTAGGAATATTGAAAGGACCGTGGACTTATACCAGGACAAAGGGACTTCTCCTGGAAGAAGCAGGACCAGAGCGCCCCCTAGAGGTGGGGACGGGGAGGTTCTGTGTCAGAGCGCCCCCTAGAGCCGGGGACGGGGAGGGTCTGTGTCAGAGCGCCCCCTAGAGGCGGGACGGGGAGGTTCTGTGTCAGAGCACCCCCTAGAGGCGGGGACGGGGAGGTTCTGTGCCAGAGCGCCCCCTAGAGGCGGGGACGGGGAGGTTCTGTGCCAGAGCGCCCCCTAGAGCCGGGGACGGGGAGGGTCTGTGTCAGAGCGCCCCCTAGAGGCGGGGACGGGGAGGTTCTGTGTCAGAGCGCCCCCTAGAGGCGGGGACGGGGAGGTTCTGTGCCAGAGCGCCCCCTAGAGGCGGGGACGGGGAGGTTCTGTGCCAGAGCGCCCCCTAGAGCCGGGGACGGGGAGGGTCTGTGTCAGAGCGCCCCCTAGAGGCGGGACGGGGAGGTTCTGTGTCAGAGCACCCCCTAGAGGCGGGGACGGGGAGGTTCTGTGTCAGAGCGCCCCCTAGAGGCGGGGACGGGGAGGTTCTGTGCCAGAGCGCCCCCTAGAGGCGGGGACGGGGAGGTTCTGTGTCAGAGCGCCCCCTAGAGGCGGGGAGGGTGAGACTCGGTCTCACAGACAGTGGACATGTCGTCGGGAGAGGCCAGTCCCTGGGGAAGGACGTCGTGCTTGGGGAAGCGGAGGGGCAGCGACAGAGGGGATGGCCCTGGACGAGATGCACGGACACGGGGCTGCAGCCGTGGCTCAGACAGAGAGACGGTGGAGGCCGGGTACTGGGGGGGTTCTGGCTAACACACCCACGCCCACTATGAGTATGGGTGGATGGATGATTGATGGATGGTGATGGATGATGGATGGATGGTGATAAGAGCTGCCCAAGGCGCCGATACAATGATTTTTAAATGGACAATGTGGGTGACGGGTACCCTCGACTCGACCAACTCGGGGTGAACCCCCCCCCCTGTGCCAGTCCATCTCCTGGGGCGTCTTGCTCTTCCTCTGTGACCTTCAACCTCACGCAGCACGACATCCTCCTCAGGGGACTGGTCGCCTCCGAACACCGTGTCCAAAGCACGTGAGACAAAACCTCGCCAACCTCTGCTCCCAGGACCCTCCGGCCGGGAGGTCCTGCTTCCAAATCGGAGCGTTCCACCTCTCGGCAGTGCCCGGCACGTCCTCCCTTCTTCACCAGTCCCCCCCCCCCCCGATCCAACGGCTTCCGCGTGTCTGCAGTCTGCCCGAGGCGCTGCCCGGCGTGTGCACGCGTCAGGGGGCAGGTTACGGGCTCAGAGAAGCAGCAGCCCTGCGACGCCGCGATCATTGTGAATCCCCTGTCGCCGGTGATCGCCCGACTGCGAAGCTCAAAAAACGACCCTCGATTGCCGTGCCGAATGCACTTAGCAGTTCACCTTTAAGGGAAAAATAAAATAAAATGAAATAATCGTGTATCCTTGGTCTAGGATGTGAGCAAGCGTGAAAAAGCAGAAAGCTAACTGGACTTTCTTCTTTCTTTTCTTATAGGAAGGAAGAGCTTTCTAGACAAGAGCCATTGGACTCAGAAAACAGCCCGGCTCCGATCCAGTCCACCAGCCAATATCCGCCCGCATGTCGTACATTTGCTGCCCTCGTCGCTCTCAAACACTGTCTTTCTGCTTGAGCCCTTGGTCTCAGCTCCTCATTTTCCCCTCCACCACCCTCCCTCTCCCAGGAACGCTTGAGCATTTTTTTAAAAGTTCGTGTCTTACATGGACTGATGTCTCCTTTCACCCACTCTTCTCCGGTCCCCGTGGGAGGGGGTTGAATGGACATGATCGAGATGGGCTCCCCCTTCTCCCCCCACTCACACCGAGCCTCACCCACGCTCGGACACCTCCCAACAATGGCGGGGGGAGCACGGCGGGGGGAGGCTTTAACTTATCTCATTGAGCGTCCGTGATCCTGCACCTGAATCAGGTAAGGGCACCTGCCCAGTCCACCTCAGGCAAGAGCCGCCGGTGCCGTGGGCAGGCGATGTCCCCGCTGCTCGAAATTCTCATGTCCCCCAGAACGTGAGTCCACCTGGAGACCGTGGACACAGCCCGGGCCCCGTCCCCTGCCAGTGGGGCAAAGCCGGGAGGCCCTGCGAGGTCTCAGGGGAAACTGAGGCCGCTTTCCAACATCAAGGTGCGACCGATGTCTGCACACAGGAGCAGGTCCCCCCTAACCTCTTGGGGTGCAAAATCGGGGGGCAGAGGGGGTACTCCGCCGTGGAGGGTGATCCTGAGGGTCTGCAGATCTCAAACGCCCTGAGCAGGACCTGTCACCCAGGGTGTCAGCCAGCCCAGGTTGCGTTTGCTGGGAATGGCCCCCGCGATCCGGGGCTGGGGCTGGTGGAACATGCAGCACCAGGAGCGCCCAGCCCCGTCCTCAGCCTCCACCCTGGGGTGGCCACGCGCCACGGCTTTGGAGGACTTAGGCGTGGGGTGATGATCCATCTTCTGCCTCCTTCTACCCGCCTCCCGCCTACGCCCTGTCCCTTTGCCCCAGTGTTGCAGCTTGTCCTTCCGGACGCCGTGCCGGGAGGCGCACAGCCTACTGAAGTCCGACAGAGCTCACCTGTCACGGAAAAATCCAAGTCCCCTTGGGGTGTCGATGTTCTCATTGCTTTAGTGCAATCAGGGCCAGCCTCCAGGGGGGTGTGAGGACAGGGGACCCCCGCCCCCTCCCGCTCCCGTGCATTCTGCCTTGACTCGTTCATGCACAGGCAGCCCGCGTTGGCAGTGGGATTGGTCGACGTGGGGTTTGCACGAGGTCCCCGGGCAGCGCAGGAGCGAAGCCACGGTGGGAGGGAGGCCCAGAGTGGACAGACGGATGCGGGACAGACGGTGCCCCAAGCCAGAGCCCCCTGCAGCCGGAGGACGGACGGAAGGGGTTCCGCTTGCACGCCTTGTGGCCAGGGCTGTGGGGGTGCAGTGCTGAGGTTTGGGGGCTCCAGGCTTTTGGGGGAAGCGCATGCAGGGTCCCCGGTGCTCCCCTGAGCTCCAGGAGCCGAGACCCAGGCCCGCGCGCAGACACCCTGCTCCCTCCTCCTCCTCGGCGCTCGGAGCGGGGAGGCGTCGTCCTGCACCTGCTGCCGCCCCAGCTCCTCCAGCACTGCTCCATGCCCCGCCCATCCATGGCTCGGCCATCGTCCTTCCACCGCCCATCCATGGCTCGGCCATCGTCCTTCCACCGCCCATCCATGGCTCGGCCATCGTCCTTCCACCGCCCATCCATGGCTCGGCCATCGTCCTCCCACCGCCCATCCATGGCTCGGCCATCGTCCTTCCACTGCCCATCCATGGCTCGGCCATCGTCCTTCCACCGCCCATCCATGGCTCGGCCATCGTCCTTCCACCGCCCATCCATGGCTCGGCCATCGTCTGTCCACCTGCCCATCCATGGCTCTTCCACCACTCATCCACCATCGATCCATCCATCCATCAATTATTCTTGTCTGCCTATGTCTCCTTCCATCCATTATTCAGGCCTTTCTGTCTCCATCCATCCATCATCCATCCATCATCCATCATCATCCATCATCATCCATCATCATCATCCATCATCCATCATCCATCATCCATCATCCATCATCCATCCATCATCCATCATCCATCATCATCCATCATCCATCATCCATCCATCATCCATCCATCATCCATCATCCATCCATCATCCATCATCCATCCATCATCCATCCATCATCCATCATCATCCATCATCATCCATCATCCATCATCATCCATCATCATCCATCATCATCCATCATCCATCATCCATCATCCATCGTCCATCATCCATCCATCATCCATCCATCATCCATCATCCATCCATCATCCATCATCATCCATCATCCATCATCCATCCATCATCCATCCATCATCCATCATCATCATCCATCATCCATCCATCATCCATCATCCATCATCCATCCATCATCCATCATCCATCCATCATCCATCATCCATCCATCATCCATCCATCATCATCATCCATCATCCATCCATCATCCATCATCATCCATCCATCATCATCCGTCATCCATCCATCATCCATCATCCATCCATCATCCATCATCCATCATCCATCATCCATCCATCATCATCCATCATCCATCCATCATCCATCATCCATCATCCATCCATCATCCATCATCCATCCATCATCATCCATCATCCATCATCCATCAATCATCATCCATCCATCATCCATCATCCATCCATCATCCATCATCATCCATCCATCATCATCCATCATCCATCCATCATCCATCATCATCCATCCATCATCATCCATCCATCCATCATCCATCATCATCCATCCATCATCATCCATCCATCCATCATCCATCATCATCCATCCATCATCCATCCATCATCCATCCATCATCCATCCATCATCCATCATCATCCATCATCCATCCATCATCCATCATCCATCCATCCATCATCCATCCATCATCCATCCATCATCCATCATCATCCATCATCCATCATCCATCATCCATCATCCATCATCATCCATCCATCATCCATCATCCATCATCCATCATCATCCATCATCCATCCATCATCCATCATCCATCAACATCCATCATCCATCATCCATCATCCATCATCCATCCATCATCCATCATCATCCATCAGCATTAATCGATGTCTGTGGGTCATTTTAATATTCTACCTGCCTCCCTACATAGATACCTATTCATCCATCCATTTATGATGTCTGTTTCTATCTGTCCATCCATCGTATCTCCAACCCGTGTCCACGAATCTGTGTCTCTTATCAATCACCTACTCGCCCAACGATCCATCCAAACGGCTTTCATCCCTATTACGTACCTACCTCCCGATCATTGATCCCGCCGTCTCCGTCTGTATAGCTATGGATCTGTCTGTCTGCATACGTATCTCCCCGCCTGTCTGTCCGTCTGTCTGTCTATATATGTATTTATCTGTTGTGTGTGTGTATCGATCACCTAGCTTTTTTCTGTGCCAGTATCATGACCTTCCATGTCACATCTATGTACGTGTCTATCTGTCTATCTATCTATCTATCTATCTATCTATCTATCTATCTATCTATCTTTCTGGCTGTCTATCTATCTGTCTATCTATCTATCTATCTATCTATCTATGTATCTATCTATCTATCTATCTATGTATCTATCTATTTATCTATCCGTCTATCTATCTATCTATCTATCTATCTATCTATCTATCTATCTATCTATCTGTCTATCTCTCAATCCATCCATGTATCTGTGTATCTATCCATCCATCCGTCCATCCGTCCATGGAGGCCCACGTGGCCCGAGCCTGCACCGCTGCGCCCCTTGCTGCCGGGCAGACGCTGGCAGGTCTGCGGGCGGGGCTGTTTCCCGGGGAAGCATCAGATAAGCCCCCGGTCGGTCGCTAAGCGAGGAGGAGGAGGTGTGAGCAGATTGAGGCCGGGGCGGGGACGGACCAGGGCGATGCAAATGGCAGGGACAGGTCCCAGCACACCCCGGGGTGCTTGTCAGCTGTGGGCCGGGTGGTGCTTCTGCAGCCAAAGCTGGAAGCGAGCGGGAGGAAGACCAGGCAGGGCATCGAGCATTCCGATACTGGGCAAGCGGCCAGCATTTCTCAGCCTTGCCCGTCCCGGGCTCGCGGAGCAGCCAGCCTGGGTCACGTGAGCGGCGCAGACCTGAAGGAGACGCAGGGGCCTCCCGTGGGAATGGCCCACCTGTGGACAGACAGCAGGCTCCCGGGTTCAAGCCATGCCCACTGGGCACCGGCCGGTGCAGCCATGAGATGCTAATGGACAGGGTCACCAGCATCCGAAGACCCAGAACAAACAGAAAAGCCCACCTTGCTGAGAACAAGGGGGTCGGAGCAGAGACCCCGAACCTGTCTGCAGACAAGGGGACGTCCCCTCACTGAGGGTCACAGGTGAGGGTCACAGGAAGGGAGGGGTCAAGCAGGACGCACTGAAGGTTCTCCGCCTTCCCAAATCCGAGGCCCATTCGTGCAGCTGCTCCCGGGGAGGTGACCCCCAACCATGACATTATTTTCGTGGCCATGTCATCCCTGTCCTTCTGCTACGGTGCTGAGGCGCCCTGCCAGCGGCTGACAGGCAGGATGCACTAGGCGACCCTGGGAAAGGGTCCTTGGAGCCCCCCCTCCCAAAGGGGTCGTGACCCACAGGCTGGGAACCGCCGGTGTCGACAATAATGCTGGGAATCTGTGTGCCAAGAAGCTCCCTGCGTGGCTTGTACAGGAGCGGTCGGGGTCCCCGGTGAAATCATCGCCAAGAAGGTGCCCGGACATGCCTGTGGGGTCCGCGGGTCACGGTGTGTGGGTGTCAATAAATCTGACGACAGGACGGCACAGGGTCCCCCCTCACCCCGTAAAACACGAGTCATCCTGCGTCTGGCTGTTCTCTGTCGATGAAGAGCCTCCAGGTCCTGCAGCCCCAGCCACCCACCGACCCCCCGAAAACCTAGCATGCCGTCTGCTGCTGATGCTGGCCACAGGCTGCCCCCCGGGGGGCTCGGGGCGCCCCAGGTCAGCCAGCACTGGGTCACGACGCGGAGTCACCTCCCTGCTGGTTCGTGGGGCTCCTGGGACGTCACCGCCCGTGGACGGTGTCGTATGTTGGCTGTGGGAGAGAGGGATGAAGAACCGACCGGTGATGGGATTGTAGACACAGAGATACATAGATGCACAGGTAGGTAGTTAGATAGATGATAGACAGACAGACAGACAGACAGACAGACAGATAGATAGATAGATAGTAGATGGATAGATGATAGATAGATAGATAGATAAATGAATGGATAGATAGATAAATAGATAGATGAGCTAATGGATAGGTAGATATGTAGATAGATAGATAGATAGATAGATAGATAGATAGATAGATAGATAGATAGATAGACAGACAGACAGATAGATAGATAGATAGATAGATAGATTGATAGATAATAGATGGATAGATGATAGATAGATAGACAGATTGATTGATAGATAATAGATGGATAGATGATAGAGAGATAGATAGATTGATTGATTGATAGATAATAGATGGATAGATGATAGATAGATAGATATGTAGCTAGATTGATTGATTGATTGATAGATACATAGATAGATAGATAGATTGATAGATGATTGATAGATAGATATGTAGATTGATAGATAGATAGATAGATAGATAGATAGATGAGCTAATGGATAGGTAGATATGTAGATAGATATGTAGATAGATAGATAGATAGATAGATAGATAGATAGATAGATAGATAGATAGATAGATAGATAGATAGATGCATACATAAGTAGGCGGACAGGCAGATGATAGGAGATCAATGACGGCGCTAGAGATGGAGAGACAGGTGTAGCAGAGATGCATGCCGAAGTGGGCAGACAGACGGACAGACAAGAGAAGATAGATCGGCGTGCTGGGGCAGGATCCCCCTCCGACACAGGAGGGCAGCGTGGGGCCGATGTCCATCAGACTCGTGGGCTCCTCGGCCACGTGTCCGGCCTCCAGGACCATCGGCCACCGGAAGGTGCCCGGTACACGGATGCCGCCTTCCCAGCCACCTGCAGGGGAGGAAGACAGCGCTGGAGCCAGGGCCCCCACCCCTCCCCTGACCATGCACCCGGCTGGACAGTCCACCTGCAGGGGAGGAAGACACAGCTCATGGGAGGCCCCCACCCATCCCCTGACCATCCACCCGCTGCCTGGGAGCATCGTTCAGTCCGGGGGACGTTAGTAAAAGACTGAACGTGGGTACGGAGCTCTGTCTTGTTCCAGAACCTGGCCAATAGGAGCATGCGGATTCATCAGGTTGCAGTTTGATTGGAGGACAAAGAGATCGATGGCTCGGCAAGGCCCCCGTCTCCCTCGCTCTCTGTGACGGGAGCGAGCGGCTGCTTCGGCGGGTCCCTGCCTCGGCCTGTGAGCTGCACCGCCTGCGGGACGGCCGACCCGTGCACGTGCCCTGGAGCCCGAGCGCCTCCCAGACCTGCTTCTCCAGCTGCTGCCGGTGCACACGCCCGAGCCGGGGCCGGGGGTCCTGTCGCCTCGCATTGCGGGAGTTTGACCTCAGATCCGGGCTGCTTCTCTCAGCTCCTGAGCTGCTGCTGACCCGCCTGCTGCCTGTGGGCGACTCTGCCCGCCGTGCACCAGGGAGGACTCTGCTGTCGGCTCCCTGGACCTTGGACCCGGCAGCCCTGTGAGTGGACGGACTTTCACTCTATTCACTGGTCCACGGGACTGAGTTGCACTGAGCCCATCACCCCAGGGAGGCCCTCCCTGCACCAACAGGGGGCTCCAAACACCCCCAGGGAGTCATCCACCGTCCATCAGGGGCCTCCAAACACCCCAAGGAGTCCCCAATCCACCACCAGGGGGCTCCAAACACCCCAGGGAGTCCCCAATCCACCACCAGGGGGCTCCAAACACCCCAGGGAGTCCCTCACTCCACCACCAGGGGGCTCCAAACACACGAGTGAGTCCCTCACTCAACCACCAGGGGGCTCCAAACACCCCAGGGAGTCACCCACCGTCCACCAGGGGGCTCCAAACACCCCAGGGAGTCAGCCACCATCCACCAGGGGGCTCCAAACACCCCTAGTGAGTCCCTCACTGCACCACCAGGGGGCTCCAAACACCCCCAGGGAGTCATCCACCGTCCACCAGGGGGCTCCAAACACCCCAAGGAGTCCCCAATCCACCACCAGGGGGCTCCAAACACCCCACTGAGTCCCCCACTCCACCACCAGGGGGCTCCAAGCACACGAGTGAGTCCCTCACTCCACCACCAGGGGGCTCCAAATACCCAATGAATCCCCACCTGCACCACCAGGGGGCTCCAAACACACCAGTGAGTCCATCACTTCACTACCAGGGGCCTCCCAACACCCCCATGAGTCCCTCACTCCACCAACAGGGGCCTCCAAACACCCCAGGGAGTCCCCACTCCACCACCAGGGGGCTCCCAACTCCCCAGTGACTCCTCACTCCACCAGAAGAGGTCTCCAAACACACCTAATATCTGTTGGCAAACAGAGCCCGGAAATTCAAACACGAGAAACAAGGGATGCTGCATCGCAGCCGTAATCACTGCAGGGACAGCAATCGTGCTCTTGCAAAGCCTGGGTCCAGACAGGGCTGATGTGACCACCACAAGTCCCCCCTCCCCTGGAGGACCCCGCCCAAAGCACATCCAACCAGGAAACTGCACGAGCACCCCCGGAAAGGCGGGCTCTCCTGCATCATCGCAGCAGGAGTTGCTTGTTTGGGCTTCCATGTCTGTCTTCTTAATCCTCGTCTCTGAGGCTCCTGGATCGGAGAAGACCTTGGCGGGAGAAATGCTCCCCTGTCCCCGCCGGGGATGGCAATGCTTCATCTGTGAACTCTCTGGTCGAGCCAGGGATGCAGCATGGGGCCTTATCAGCTGACCTGGGGACGAGAAGGGCGGCCACCATCAGCTCCAAGACGGGGTCCCCTCAAGGGGACCCAGCTGAGCCACAAGCAGACAGCGCTCGGGGAAGCAGCTGGCCAGAGAGTCAGCACGGAGTCAGCCTGCTGCACACGACCTCTTTAGGGGGCTGGAGAGCAAGGCGGCAGGGGTGTGCGCGCCGGACCCAACCCTGGTGTTTCCATCGCCCCCTATGCGTGTGGAGGTTGACACTGTAAGATTCAATGTATATGTGAATCACGGTGCTGGTGAAGAAGACTGACAGCACCAGGACCACGAAAAGACCAACGGACCTGTCTTGGCAGAAGTACAACCAGTGTGGTCCTTAGAGGTGGAAATGGGGAGGTTCTGTCCCAGAGCGCCCCCTAGAGGCGGGGATGGGGAGGTTCTGTGTCAGAGCGCCCCCTAGAGGCGGGGACGGGGAGGTTCTGTGTCAGAGCGCCCCCTAGAGGCAGGGATAGGAGGTTGTGTCAGAGCACCACCTAGAGGCGGGGACAGGGAGGTTCTGTGTCAGAGCGCCCCCTAGAGGCGGGGACCGGAGGTTCTGTTTCAGAGCGCCCCCTAGAGGCGGGGATGGGGAGGTTCTGTGTCAGAGCGCCCCCTAGAGGCAGGGACAGGGAGGTTCTGTGTCAGAGCGCCACCTAGAGGCGAGGACGGGGAGGGTCTGTGTCAGAGCGCCCCCTAGAGGCGGGGACGTTCTGTGCCAGAGCGCCCCCTAGAGGCGGGGACGGGGAGGTTCTGTGTCAGAGCGCCACCTAGAGGCGAGGACGGGGAGGGTCTGTGTCAGAGCGCCCCCTAGAGGCGGGGACGGGAAGGTTCTGTGTCAGAGCGCCCCCTAGAGGCAGGGACGGGGAGGTTCTGTGTCAGAGCGCCCCCTAGTGGCGGGGACGGGGACGAGGCTGGTGAGCTGGGTGCAGGAGGCTGAGCTGCTGCGTCGGGCGCTGCGTTGGTGGGAATGGTGGCGGCATCCCTTGGGAAAGGATGTCAGTAACAGTTGCCCAGGACGAGGGGCACGATCCGTGGCACCGAATCAGACACGTAGAATTGGGGGATGGTTCCTTGCGGGTATTTTCTGCCACCGTTAAAAAAAAACATCAAATGTCCAAAAGTTGCTTCTGGTGGAGCGAGTGCTGGACGACTCTTCTCGGAACGATGGAAACATCGCAATGTAGGATATGTGGATAAATTTCCCATGAAACTGTTAAAATAAAAGCAAAAAATAACCCCACAAAGGTGCCTGTGTACTCAGTTTAGCGGCACCCCAGCCCCGTGCTGTACCTTCCGGAAGTTCCATCCTATCGGGAAGAGCTCCTCCATCACCCGCCCATCAGCTCCGGAACCATCTCTTCTTCCCGAACTCTATGGCATTGGCATCGCTAATTTTGTTTAATTGTGGCCAAAAACAGACCCGAGAAAACCTGCTCCGATCCAACAACTTGTACACGTCCGACTCAGCGCCGTTGATCCTATAGGCGCCTGGCGCCGTGGAACCGTTGCTGATGCTCGTGGCCAAATTATGCCACCATCACTCATGTCAGCTCGGTGCCCCCTAAGCCAGAAACGCTTCCTCCTTCACCCACGGCAACCACTGGGCAGAGTCCAGCCTGTCAATCAGGGCACAGCCAATGAGGTCTCTGTGTGGGCGTGGCCTTCTCCTGAAGATTCTGGGAACTCCCGTCTTCCTCCCTGGAGGCGGGACACACTCTCACTCCCTGCAAGACATTCCTGTGGACAAACCCCATGGAGCTGTGGTGACGGAGCCCGAGCCCTGGAGCAGGAGGAGCCACGTGGAGGCCACGCCGGCGCTGAGCTGCTTCCACCACCACTGGATCCACAAGACTCTCCACCCACCGGCCTGTGATCCTCCTGCATCCGTGTCATTGCATGAAGTGCATGCGTCTGAAGAGGGATTTATAGACTGGTATCAGACATATGGGCTGATATCAGACTGTGGACTGATCTGGGCTGGGCTGGGGTGTTTTCTCAATGTTCAATGGCTCTCTCTGATACACATGTGCTTATGAATTGGTTTCTCTCATCTATCGGGACTGACACCTGACTCCAGAGAGGAAGACAGGAGTTCCCAGAATCCTCAGGAGAAGGCCACGCCCACACAGAGGCCTCATTGGCTGTGACCTGCTTACGAGCAACGTGGGGAACCTGCAGCCCTGCCGGCAGGTGGTGATTGTAGGGGACGTTTGGTGCTCAGTGCTGTTCGGATCATTGGAACTCTGTGCAGAAGGACACACTGCCCAGTCCTGCACCGCCCCCACCATCATCCTTATGTCTGAGCCACGGCTGCAGCCACTGTCTGTCCATCTCCTCAAGGGCCTTCTCTGCATCGCTGCCCCTCCGCTTTACCAAGCACGACGTCCTTCCCCAGGGACTGGTCTCTCCCGACGACACGTCCACAGTCCGTGACACAGTCTCCCCGTCCCCGCCTCTAGGGGGCGCTCTGACACAGAACCTCCCCGTCCCCGCCTCTAGGGGGCGCTCTGACACAGAACCTCCCCGTCCCCGGCTCTAGGGGGCGCTCTGACACAGAACCTCCCCGTCCCCGCCTCTAGGGGGCGCTCTGACACAGAACCTCCCCGTCCCCGCCTCTAGGGGGCGCTCTGACACAGAACCTCCCCGTCCCCGCCTCTAGGGGGCGCTCTGACACAGAACCTCCCCGTCCCCGCCTCTAGGGGGCGCTCTGACACAGAACCTCCCCGTCCCCGCCTCTAGGGGGCGCTCTGACACAGAACCTCCCCGTCCCCGCCTCTAGGGGGCGCTCTGACACAGAACCTCCCCGTCCCCGCCTCTAGGGGGCGCTCTGACACAGACCCTCCCCGTCCCCGCCTCTAGGGGGCGCTCTGAGTCAGAACCTCCCCGTCCCCGCCTCTAGGGGGCGCTCTGACACAGAACCTCCCTGTCCCTGCCTCTAGGGGGCGCTCTGACACAGAACCTCCCCGTCCCCGCCTCTAGGGGGCGCTCTGACACAGAACCTCCCTGTCCCCGCCTCTAGGGGGCGCTCTGACACAGAACCTCCCCGTCCCCGCCTCTAGGGGGCGCTCTGACACAGAACCTCCCCGTCCCCGCCTCTAGGGGGCGCTCTGACACAGAACCTCCCCGTCCCCGCCTCTAGGGGGCGCTCTGACACAGACCCTCCCCGTCCCCGCCTCTAGGGGGCGCTCTGAGTCAGAACCTCCCCGTCCCCGCCTCTAGGGGGCGCTCTGACACAGAACCTCCCTGTCCCTGCCTCTAGGGGGCGCTCTGACACAGAACCTCCCCGTCCCCGCCTCTAGGGGGCGCTCTGACACAGAACCTCCCTGTCCCCATCTCTGGAGGATCTGCAGACGGGGGGGCTCCTGGCGTGGAGGTCACACACTGGGGCTGGGAACAGAGGGGGGTCAGCAGTTTGAACCCACGAACCAGCTCTGTGTGTGGGGGGCTACGGTGCAGTTGGTGTCTGGAGGGCTGCAGGGTGGCCGTCGCCTGGCTGCAGTGGGTGCAGAATTCTCACAGGGCTTGAGGTCCCTGGGTGGCTGGACCCCCACCCACAGCCCGACGACAGCCCGACAGCCCGACAGCCCGACAGCCGGCCACAGAGTGCAAGGACCTGCGCACGGGGCTCCACAAACACGCTCCGTTTGGTGTCCAGTCGCCCACCTCCCTCCAGGGCTATCTGCTCCCCCTGCCTGAGGGGGGGGCCTGGGGGGACATCCACAGGAGGGGAAGTGTGGGAGCAGGATTCCCACGGAGACGTCCAACCCTGGCCCTGCGTGTTGTGTGTGCGTGTTCTGTGCATGTGCATGAGCTTTCTCTGTGTTGTCTGTGTTGTGTGTGCGTGTGTGTTCTGTATCTATTCTGTGTGTGTTGCATGTGCACATGTGTATTCTGTGTCTTGTATGTGCAATTGAGTGTGTTCTGTGTGTGTCGTATGCACATGTGTGTGTTGTGCGTGTTCTCGGTGTACATTCTCTGTGTGCGCTGTGAGCAGTGTTCGTTTGGTGTGTGGTTTTGTGAGTGTGTGCTCTGTCCATGTGCATGCTTGCACACGGGTGTTCGGTGCAGTGTGTGTGTGTGTGTGTGTGTGTGTCTACACCCGAAGAGACTTCTGGACGGGCCGTGTCGCCCCCTTCAGAAGCCAGGCTGCGGGTTCCGTCCCCTCGGGCGGTGCTGGGTGCTTATCACTGATCCGCTCCTATCACTGATCCGCTCCTATCATCGATCAGCTCTGGGGCTTTTGCCAGCTTCTTCCTTGTGAAATTACAGGCCCCGGGGCTTTCGTATAAAAACCGACATCATCGTGAAAGAGGGGGAGTGCGCAGTGGGTGAAGGGAGACATCCGTCGACGTATAAATTAACAAGGGTTCATGAGGGAGGGAGAGGGAGAGAGGGAGCGAGCTGATGTCAAAGGCTCCGGTAGGAAGAGAATGTTTTGAAAATGACGACGGACGTGCTGGACACACGATGGAGGGATGCAGGGATGGAGGGATGGACGGATGGAGGGATGCAGGGATGCAGGGATGGAGGGATGCAGGGATGGAGGGATGGACGGATGGAGGGATGCAGGGATGCAGGGATGCAGGGATGCAGGGATGCAGGGATGGAGGGATGCAGGGATGGAGGGATGCAGGGATGGAGGGATGCAGGGATGGAGGGATGCAGGGATGGAGGGATGCAGGGATGCAGGGATGCAGGGATGCAGGGATGGAGGGATGGAGGGATGCAGGGATGGAGGGATGCAGGGATGCAGGGATGCAGGGATGCAGGGATGCAGGGATGGAGGGATGCAGGGATGGAGGGATGCAGGGATGGAGGGATGCAGGGATGGAGGGATGGAGGGATGGTGGATGGATTGTAGTAACAGATGTACGAGCCCCCCAATAAAATGATTTTTAATTTTTTAATTAGAAAATGATCCAATACCGCATAACCCACAATCCACACCAATCCGTCCCCACAGCCCACGGCACACGGACCATCACCTGCAACACGCAGGGACACCTGCCGTGCACACCGCTCAGCTTCTAATAATTCACAGCGACAAGACGCACATTCTCGCGCCTGCACCCAGCAGGACACACACCACCCACGCGCCCCGCCCACGACAGCCAGGCAACACCCACCACGGTTCCCAACCGAGAACAGGGTGCAGGTCGGGTGCAGGGCCCCCCTGTGATGGACGGACGGACGGCTCTGCGGGGACCCACCTTCACTGCTCTCTGCCCGATTCTTTATTTCTTATTCCCTCCCTTCCTCCTCTCGCTCCCTCTGTCGGTCTGTCTGTCTGTGTCTCTCTCTCTGTCTCTCTCTGTCTGTCTGTCTGTCTGTGTCTCTCTCTCTCTGTCTCTCTCTCTGTCCCCCCCCCCTCTCTCACTCACTGTCTCCCCTCTCTCTCCTTCCCTCTGTCTCTCTCTGTGTCTCTGTCTCTGTGTGTCTGTCTTTCTGTCTGTCTCTCGCTGTGTGTCTCTGTCTCTCTCTCTGTCTCTGTCTCCCTTTCTCTGTGTCTGTCTCTGTCTGTCTCTTGTCTCTGTCACTCTCCTCTGTGTCTCTGTGTCTCTGTCTCTCTTGTCTCTGTCTCTCTCCCTGTCTGTGTCTCTGTCTGTCTCTGTCTCTCATCTCTGTGTGTGTCTGTCTATCTCTCTCTCCGTCTCTGTGTCTCTCTGTCTCTCTCTGTCTCTCTCTCTGTCTCTGTCTCTCTCCCTCTCTGTGTCTCTCTGTGTCTCTCTGTCTCTCTCTCTGTCTCTGTCTCTCTCCCTCTCTGTGTCTCTCTGTCTCTCTCTGTCTCTCTCTCTGTCTCT
Source organism: Tenrec ecaudatus (assembly GCF_050624435.1). NCBI lineage: Eukaryota > Metazoa > Chordata > Mammalia > Afrosoricida > Tenrecidae > Tenrec > Tenrec ecaudatus. The sequence continues at coordinate 19,300,587 of NC_134549.1, forward strand.
GTCTCTCTCCCTCTCTGTGTCTCTCTCTCTCTCTGTCTCTGTCTCTCTCTCTGTCTCTCTCCCTCTCTGTGTCTCTCTGTCTCTGTCTCTCCCGCCCGGCGGGAGGAAAGGGAGGCCGTGTCTGCTGCGGGGCGGCTCTCCGTTCATGCGTCTGTCTGTCTATTGGCTGCTCTGCTCTCTCTCACGCGCGCCCCGCGCACGGGCTCTCGGGATTCGGGGACAGGCCTGCGGGGCGGAGGCAGCTGGACAGTCCCAGGGCGGGAAACGGTAACCGCCGCCCTCTGCGCCCTAGTGACCTCCCTCTGCGCCCTAGTGACCGCCCTCTGCGCCCTAATGACCGCCCTCTGCGCCCTAGTGACCGCCCTCTGCGCCCTAATGACCGCCCTCTGCGCCCACTGGGAGCCTGCAGGCGCGGCGGCCTTCCACGTGGGCTCTCAGCCCAGGGCGACGCGGGGCATTTCCGCCCCGTCCTGCAGGGTCAGCGTGAGTCGGCGTCCGCTCAGTGACCACGGGGTTTGAAGCTCAATCGCCCCCCCCAGTCCCTGGCAGAGTGAGTGGAGCGCACAGTGGGGCAGAACCTCATCCTCCACCAGCAGGACATGTGGACTCTTTTGCAGAGTTGCCTGCTGCCCCTTAGGACACGCCAGGCCGGCTAGTGTGCTCTGAGTCTGTCTGTCTGTCTGTCTGTCGTCCCACTCAGTTCCCACGGGCACCCTGCAAGCCACCTCCCCACCCCCCACCCCCGGCAGAGATGGGACTAAGGGGCCCCAGGCGTGGCCACTGAGCTGGGTCCAGGAGCTCCGGGTGACCGTCCGTCCGTCCGTCTGTAGCCACGTGGACAGAGGCAGGGCGGGCTAGCTCGGGGCTGTGGTGCAGGAAGCCGGGCCCCCAGGAAGTCAGACACCAGCAGGGCCCCCCCACACAGACACGCACCCCCGATGGGTCTCAGAGGAGCTTCCAGACGGACAGAGACCAGGAAGAAAGTCCTGGAGACCCACCGCTGGGAACGAGCCCGTGGAAAGGCTGCAGAGAGCTGGCGTGGCCCGTGGGTAACACCCGCTCCTTCCGAGTGGGAGATCGGGGTTCAGGTCCCGGCCTGGGCGCCGTGGGCACAGCCACCAACCGCCCGTCCCTGGGGCTCCCACGGGGTTGTGAGGCCAGGGGAGGGGGTGTCGTGCGCTGCCCGACTCAGCGCGCCCAGGAAGGAGGAGCTGTCCAAGCGCATGACCTGCGGGTCTAGGGTGTTGTTTGCATTGGATCGCCATCCGGTCATCTGTTTGCATCCAGAAGAGCGGGGCCAACTCGGTAAACCACCTTGGAACGGGCTGTCCTGTCTGGATCCCGTTGTCCTCAGCGCCCCCGTGTCCCTGCCTGCTCCCCGGCCCTGCCCGAGGCCCTCGGCTCATCCGCGGACGGTCTCCGGCGTGGCTCTCCTGGGCAGCCTCTGCACAAACCCACAGAGGACACAACAGGACCCGGAGGAAGCCCTCCGCCGAAAGGAAGGCAGACGTTATATGAAAAATCGGAAGCCAGCATGCATCCCGGGGAGATGGGGGGACGGAGTGTGACCTGGACAGAGGCCGGTCCCTCCGTGTGCCCTTGGCTCCTGGCGCTATTCTTTCAGAACCAGCTGGGCACCGTCCGGTTCCTTCACCGCACTTGGCTGTCGCGCCTGGAGCTTCAGGGTCTGTGCAGGGGGGCGAGCGTCACATCATAAGAATCAAGAGTTCTCAGATAGGAGCCCCCAAAACCCCCAATGAGGCATCGATCTCATGGGCACTGCCTGCCGTGTGCCATTGGTCTCTAAACATCCTGTCTGAAGCCCACTGATGTCCGATCAATACCAGCTCTCGGGGACCCTGCCGGACAGGGCGGAGCTGCCCCTGGGGGTCTCCCAGGCGGTCAGTCTGCACGGGAGCAGACGGTCTGGTCTCTCTCCCCAGGAGTTAATGGATAGAGAGATATGTGGATGGATAGATAGATAGATAGATAGATAGATAGATAGATAGATAGATAGATAGATAGATAGATAGATAGATAGATATGTATATAGATAGATAGACAGATAGACAGACAGATAGATAGATAGATAGATAGATAGATAGATAGATAGATAGATAGATAGATAGATAGATAGATAGATAGATAGACAGACAGACAGACAGACAGACAGATAGATAGATAGATAGATAGATAGATAGATAGATAGATAGATAGATAGATGATAGATAGACATAGCGATATAGATAGATGTGTAGATAGATAGATAGATAGGTGATTGATAGATAGATAATAGACCGATGATAGATAGATAGATGATTGATAGATAGATGAATGATTGATAGATAGATAGATATGTAGAAAGATAGATATGTAGATAGATAATAGACAGATGATAGATAGATAGATAGATAGATAGATAGATAGATAGATAGATAGGATGGATAGATAGATAGATGATAGATAGATAAATGATTGATAGATAATAGACCAATGATGGATAGATAGATGATATGTTGATAGATAGAGGTAGATAGATAGATATTCAGATAGATAGATAGACAGATACACGGATAGACAGATACACAGACAGAGAATGGCTCCCCTGAAAGAGAAGCCCAAGGACAAGGTCGAGCCCCCTCACGGAGCGTCAAGGTTAATCTTCCATCTAGAATCCAGGGCCCCCATCCTGTCATCTGTATTCGCCCCTGCCCTTCCTGTCACGTGTGCTCACTGCACAGCCCTTCCTGCCACGCGTGATAGGACGTGTCCACGCTCTCTGCACGGACTGGCTGCTCCTCGTGGCCGTCGGGGAGGTGAGCCGTCTCTTACGGGACGTCCCTTCAACGTCCCCCCTGAGGGACACAGCCGCCCCTCGGGCCCATGATGGTGCGGGCGGGTCCCCCATGGGGGCGCTGGCACTGCCGGGGAGCAACTGAAATGGGGGGGCCACCACGGCAAGTCCTGCAGCCCGCCAAGCTCATGGCTACCCGACGACCGAGCGAACCCCCTCTCCGAGCCACGGAAACACCTCTTGGCGTTGGCATCTTGCCGATGAACCGTGGCCGCGGTCATGCCCGGCACGGCCGTCAGGGGGGCAGCCGTGTGCCCGTTGACTGGAACAGACGGATCAATAACTCGTGGCCGCAGAGCGGCCCCGGCAGAGAAGAATCAATCAGAGCCTCTGAAGGGATCCTGGTTAAACGTGGATTCGCCTTGGAAACTGCGAGCTCCCTCGTCCACCCGTCACGTCAGGCGAGCCGCGTGGAGACGAAACAGGAGGATCAATAGACGACACTGCGTAGTGTGCACGACGGAAGAAGAGATTGATGTGGGGGAGGACAGGTGCTCTCAGACATCCTCCCTGAAGGCAGTCGCCGCCAGACTGCTGTCTCCCCGCAGCACAGGGGTGGGGCCCCCCGAACATGAGCGTGGTTCCTGGAAGAGAGTGCACACCCCACTGATAATGGCCCAGATCCTGGCAGAGGGTGCACACACCCACTGATAATGGTGTCGAGACTACAAGAGGGTGCACACCCCACTGATAATGGCACCGATCCTGGCAGAGGGTGCACACCCCACTGATAATGGCCCCGATCCTACAAGAGGGTGCACAACCCACTGATAATGGCCTCGATCCTGGCAGAGGGAGCACACCCCACTTATAATGGCCCAGATCCTACAAGAGGGTGCACACCCCACTGATAATGGCCCCGACCATAAAAGAGGGTGCACAACCCACTGATAATGCCCTGGATCCAGGCAGAGGGTGCACACCCCACTGATAATGCCCTGGATCCAGGCAGAGGGTGCACACCCCACTGATAATGCCCTGGATCCAGGCAGAGGGTGCACACCCCACTGGTAAATGGCCTCGAACCTACAAGAGGGTGAACAACCCACTGATAATGGCCTCGATCCTACAAGAGGGTGCACACCCCACTGATAATGGTCTCGATCAGATGAGCCAGGAAACAGGCCAAACGGGCTCTGTGACACCCAAGGTTAGGCTGCATCCTGGATCTGCATGTGACCCCCAATCCCTCCCCTTCCTATTGCGTGTCTGTCCCTAGAGCACCCCCCTTTCATTACTGCATTACCCATAGGACAGCCCCTTCCAGTGACGTGGGTCCTCGCTGTAATTAGGGGGCTTGCAAGACCAGCAGAGTCGTGAGAAACCTCTAAGCCACGCAGACTTAAACCAGGCGAGAAGCAGGCAGAATGAGTCCCAGGCGGATGAGAAGGTTTTAGGAGTAGCTGGGAAAACAAAGTTTTAATCAGGAGATCTCAGAGTAGAAGCATCTGCCCGGCCAGAGCCCAGCGCAGGGAATCACAATCCTATCCCGCAAGCCAGTGTTGGAGGAGAAGGGATTAGATCCAGAGAAATGCAAATCGGGAGATTTAACCTAGCAAGTGAGGCTGGGACGGTGAGAGGCGAAGAGTCTGGGAGCAGGAAAGCACCTTTGCTCTCACGGGTGGAGAATACAGAGCACAGCTCAAGAAGCAGACGTGGAATTCGGAATGGCTTATCCTGCTAGAATTATAGACCGGGAGCCCGACGAGCAGCACCCCGAAGGGAGTCAAGAAAGGCGATATCCTGCCTTTCCCTTGAAGCGACGGAAAGATCTTGAGCAAGCCGAATCTAGCTATGGCCCAGATTCACCATTTGTAATTGGTAAGGTCAGGAATGTGGCAGATGTGGAACACGGGATCCCGGCAGGCTGGAAAGCTCTGACGAAAGTGTGCGTTTCCCCTTCGGAATCCTTGCAACATCAGACGCTGCGGAAGGAGGCAGCCCTCGCACGAGCGCGCAAGGATGCTGAGATGGGATAGATGCGGGGGTTCACCAGTTGCTAGGAGATGGGAATTATATCGCGATCGAGGCACAATTAAACCTTGATGAGCAGACTTTTGCTCAAGTTGGAGACGTCTGTCTTAAGGCCTGGGAGAGATTAATACCATCAGGAAGCAGACGGCCCAGTGACGCGACAGTAAAGCAAAGGAAAGGTGAGTCTTACGGAGATTTTATATCCAGGTTGCAGGATGCTGTCCACAAGAATGTCACAGGCAAAGGGGCGGCGGATAATCTTACTCTGACATTAGCGTTGGAGAACTCGAATACATCGTGCCAGGCTGCCATCGCCCTTTCAAGGGACAGAGCACGCTGTTAGATTATGTCAGGCTTTGCAAAGACGTGGGGACACATGAGCTCAGAGCCAACCTCATGGCCGCCGCTTTGCAAAGTTATCCCAGACCTAATGGGAGACGCTTTACCTGTGGAGCCGAGGGACATTCCCAGAGAGCCTGCAGGCGGATGTCGCAAAAGAGCAGGACGATTCACAGCGGAGAAGATCCAGGGAGAGAGTCCGAGGCAACTGGACTCTGCCCCTGCTGCGAGAGAGGTAGTCACTGGGCAGAGGGTGGTCATTCAAAGTGTAGCAATTGAGGCCATTTACCTGGAAGTAACGCCAAGCCAAGAAACGGGCAGCGGGGCGCAGGTAATAGAGGAAGGAGCTGGATACAGACCCCACCCAGCAGAACATGGGAGGCAAGGTGTCTGCCGGCCAGAGCAAAGATCCTAAAGAGAAACTGCAGGCATCCCCCAACCTCACAGCAGGAGACCAGACCTAGCCAAACTTGCAGAACCCCAGCCCCTGTTCTGGCTGCTAGAACCTTGATTAACCAAAAGAAGGCTCAGGAGCCCTCACAGCAGTTTGCTGATGCTAAAGAACAGGAGCCCCTTATTGAAAGAGTAATACCGTTTTTGTCAGGAAGTTTTAACCTGAGTACTCAAGAAATTCAAATTGATACTGGAGTCGATCAGAGTTGTGAAGGAAAGCCAAAAGCTGTGATTCTATCAGAAATTGTTAAGAGCAGTAATTGGGGTTCGCTACCTCAAAGAACTATAGGATGTCGATTAGGAAAGTCTAATGTAAATCCTCACGGTGTTCTGGCAGTTGCTGGAATTATTGAACGAGATTATGAAAAAGTTAAGGCAGTGATGAATTCTGATATATCATGGTTTATAAAAGAAGATCGCTTAAGCCAATTTTGGCTTCCTTGCTGTCCTAGAGTAAAATTGTATGTCTATCAGGAAAGAGTACTTGAGAAGTCTGACCACCCTTTAAATCAAGGGGTCTTTGGGAATGCTGTTGTGGGGAAACGAGAGCGCTTACCCCCCACCCCCAGCCCCCCACCTAACCACCTCCCACGGAATTAGAGATTGAAGGGGAAATGGTTTTAAACTTTGGATACAGGGTCATTTCTTTAGGTCATTCAGGAGGGCCTAAGACCCTCCCGTGAACTTCCTCTACGTCCAGCATGGAAGGAATGAGTGAAGTTAACCAAGAGAGACGATTGCAAGATTGTAAAATCATACAGTGTAAGAAGCCTGAAGGGCAAAGCGGTTTAATTGAGCCTACAACCTTATTGGTAACCTTGGAGAGAGAAAAAAATGTCTGTTTGGTAAATTACTTAAAGAGCAGCTGAACAAAATCTCTTAAAAATTTTCCAGTCTTTCAAAGTATGGTACGAAGTTCTCTCAATTTAGCTCTCTTAATTCTCTGAGAGCCGAAAGCCAAGATTCACTTAACAATGGAGGCTATCTAACAAGTAGTTTCACTGGTTCAAGACCTAGCCAGGTAACGGAGAGTGCTAGCAATATTTTAATATTTGCATGGGTAAAACAGAAGGGGGAAAAGACGAATATCGTGTGTGACAAATTTCATTTGGTGATTTTAACCAAATTTTTTTTCTCCTTACTAAAAGTGCGTGACAAAATGAGGGCAGAGAAACACGTTTTCAATTCCTACAGAGAAAATTAATCCTAAGAAATCCGAAGACGATGGAAGCCGCGTTTGGGATCCAGGTCCATTCACCTGGAGAAGAGGCTATGCAATCATGTTTTTACAGAAGAAAGCTGTGGGCCTCTCCTTAGAAGGACGCAACCATGTTTGGAGAAAGATGGACAGGGAAGAGATGGGGAAGACACCCACTATTCATCATAATTCCTTTTTCAGGTTCATGACTCCCCAGAGAGAGGGGCTATTTGTTTATATTTTTCACAGGCAAAGGAGATAGATAGGTGGATTTCTCTTCTGCCAGCAAGGCCCAGAAGAAAGGAGAGAAGCTGATATGTGACGCGACCCTGTCCTGTTACGGAAGTTATCCAAAACGTCAAGGAGACCTGGCAGATTCCTGAGAATGGCGATTGCTGACTGCTGAGATATTTCTTCCATGGCTGACGCTGTCTAAAGGACACCCTGGGACAAAAACTGAACATTTTATACAATGTGACTGGAACATTACTGCAGACTGCTTTGCTGAAAGATCAAGATTTTGAATTTGTCGATGCTATCATGTGATTGGAATGTAACTGATTTCTGTACAACCCCTTATCCTTATAATAAGACATTGCATGATTGGGATTTGATTAGGAAACATTTCATTAGATATTGATCAGCTTAGAAAGGATATTTTCTATACATTCAAAGACAAGCTTGAGGCTTCTCCTGGCTCTGATGTGATTAAGCAATTGATGAGTAGCATGGAAGGGTTGGACCCGCGAGCTTGGGGGCAAAGTACTTCACATAGCTTAAGTTCCAGTCTGACTGTGTTTTTTATCATCATAATTGTGATGCTTGCAGTCTCATGTCACTTCTATAGGAAGCTAATAGATATGAAAAGAGACCATGTTGCCTCCGTGACACTATTGAATCTTAAACATAATGCAGAGAGGGGAAATGTGGGATACTAGCACCAAGGGAAATAATACTGGGACTTATTCCCTGACTGGTACAGCGGGAATCTGGGAGACTAATGTTCCATGGCTGGAAGACGCCACTCTGTTAGTTGGAGATATACTCCAAGTTCATGTTCCTGCGGTAATCTATCATTTCCACAGATTCTCCCTTAAAGCTGTGCTGCCTTAAAGTGAGCGCATGGTTGATTCATTCTCCCTATAGAAGCAGACATTCCTATTTGGCTCTATTTCTACCCACCACAGTATCCAATCTCTCTCATACCTTCCTCCAATAGCAGATGAGAATAAGGGGACTTTACCCCCAGTGCCTGGATTCTAAATGTTTCTATCAAGCCTGAATTTTTGGCTATATTAATTGGATCATTAATGTTTCTATTAAGCCTGAATTTTTGGCTATATTAATTGGATCATTAATGTTTCTATCAAGCCTGAATTTTTTTTTATATTGGAAAAAAAATTGTATTTTGGAAGAACTCACTACATAAGGTGACAGAATTCCAAAATCAAATTACATGAAAATATACATCGCAATTTCTTTGTACAATAGGTGAGGGGAAAATCTGCAGTGGAGAATAGAGGCAAAGAAGGATAAAGGGCCAAGGAAGTAGTTGGGCTGGAGGGTAAACAGCATTTGTGATAGCAGACCCAGACGTCAAGTGGAAAGCCAATAGCTGTGCATGCTTTATTTATCCAACCTTCACATTAGGCAACGGGGGGGGGGGGGGGGGCTTGGAGAAGACGGGGTGGAATTCAGAATTCTGAATTGTTTAGGGTAAATTTCAGTTAACTTGAATTCAGAACCAACTCTTTAGTTCTCGAGGATCATGACTGGGTTCAAGAGCTCTCAACAGCCAAAAAGGTTATTGCTACATCCAGTCGGAGAGATGGGTGCGACTAGAGTACAAAAAGGACAAAGCACCTAGTGATGACCACTTCTCTGAAGTTGTCATTAAAAAATCAAGGAGGGGCTCATCACGTGTTTCCGCGTCTGAAGGAAATGGTATGAGAAGACAGAGGGATGGCAGCAGAGAGGACTGCGCCCAAACAAAGAAGATGCAACAGTGGAGTGAAGGAGTGAAAGGGTTAATGAAGCCTCGGTGGTTTAAAAGGAAATTAAATGGAAACTTTCAAATCCTAATTGCTTTTCATCTTCCATGCTTTAAGGAGTCTTAAAACTGATAAGAAACGATGAATAGGGAAAGAAACCCTGCTAAAATCTTTTAAGAATATACACGATTCTTATTCTAGTACAAGAAAGCATTATTTGGTACAAGGTGTATTTATGGATGTCCATGGACAGTATATATATTATCCGGATCAAGTTGTGCTATGTACACATCTTTACAGTTCTTCCTGAAGGGTAAAACAGTCCATTCGAATTCAAAATGCGTCATCATCTGTAAGTTGGCACTGGTTAGGCTCTTGGCAGCATTGATAACTGGCAATGTTTTATTGCAGCCCAGTTCCAGCCAGTGTTTGCCAACATGTTACAACAGAAGTCCAGCAATAAGTGGGTAGAGTGCAGGGGAAACAGTGCCGTGTTTCTCAATTGGAGACCCTGAAATAAGTGAAGTTACTAGCTGCTGAATAAATGTCACTCAAAAGCAGTCTCTTGGCTTTTCCTTACACAGCGGGCAACTTTCCTTTTGAATTCTCCATTTCGGTCTTTCCTCCATTCTTTCGCAGCATCGACATTAGCAGGTGAGTGAGTCCCCATTGGGGTCTGCCAGCATCGAAATGACGCTAATCATGATGGTTTCCACGGTGTGGATGGGGAGCCAGCGCTCCTCTGGCTTTTCATAACCGTATTTATCTTCCCCGGGTTCATGAAGAATAGAAATGCACACATCACCATTTTTATCAACATTTGGGTGCCAGATTTCTGTAATGAATTTCATTTTAGGAGGCCGAAGGGGATAATCTTTTGGGAAAGTGAGATGAGCCTTAAAAACACCACCTTCATAAAGTGTATCTGGAGGACCAATAATAAGGACTTCCCATCGATAAAGATCATTGTCATCTATTAAACCTGCTGAAAAGCCTTCCACTGGATTTTTGTTGAGTTCTGCCAGCTGTCTTCGCAGTAGCAGCGCCGACTGCAGCTCCGTCATCCTCCCCGATCAGGGCCCGGGCTGACGCCGGGGCTTCCGAAGGGCTGGGAGCAGGCTCTGGGGGTGGCTGGCGCTGGGTGTACTGAGGAAACCCGGCCCCCACGACGGGAGTGCCGAAGCCGAGGGAGACCAGGCTGGGGCGGCGACACAGGCTCCTCGCTGCCGGTTCGAGTCCGCTGGGCTCAGCTCTCCTCACAGCGCCTCACGCCCGGAAGGGGAGGGTACCCGGGCCGCCGCGGCGCGCACTGGGACTTCGCTCGCCCGCTTCCCTCCTTCGACCCGCCCGCCGGCCCCACCGGTGCCTTCCCCCGCCGCTGCCTCACTCTCAAGCCTGAATTTTTGGCTATATTAATTGGGTCACGAGGTTTTGTCCTGGCAGCTTTTAATGTCTACAAAATCACCATGTCGCCTATGTGGCTTTAGAATTTTATTTATGAAACAAAAGGGGGACTTGTGGGGGGAGGGCAGATGCTCACAGGCATCCGCCCTGAAGGCAGTCGCTGCCAGACTGCTGTCTCCCCAGAGCACAGGGGTGGGGGCCCCAAACATGAGCGTGTTTCCTGGAAGAGAGTGCACACCCCACTGATAATGGTCTCGATCAGATGAGCCAGGGAACAGGCCAAACCGGCTCAGTGACATCCAAGGTTAGGCTGCATCCTGGATCTCGGATCTGCCCATCTTGCCACATGTGTACCCCAATCCCTCCTCTTCCTATGGTGTGGATACCCCTAGATCACCCCCTCATTACTGTATTACCTGTAGGACAGCCCTTTCCAGTGACATATGTCCTCACCTGTAATTGGGGGGCTTGCATGTCTCCAGAGAAGATAAAAGGCCTGGGCTAGCATTTAAGATCTCTCCCTCCACGTGGACCATCAGGGGGGCTCAGGTGAGCACGCACCATGAATCATGACTGACTCCATTTATTTCAATCTCTCTTCTCTCTCTCATGCTCTCTATGACTTTACCATGATCTTTACCTATTATCGCTGTACATCGCGCCCACCGGACCCGTCACGATGTGTTGGGGGCCGGCTCCCCCGGCAGACTGTCAATATAAAGCATGCACCTGGGGCTGGAACTGATGTTTGCAAACACAAAGCGGACGTAAGCACCCTATCTACATATCTATCTATCTATCTATCTATCTATCTATCTATCTATCTGCATATCTCTCTATCCATTAGCTCCTGGGGAGAGAGACCAGACCGTCTGCTCCCGTGCAGACTGACCGCCTGGCCTGTGACCCTCCTGCATCTGTGTCATTGCAGGGGCTGCGTGCATCTGAAGAGGGATTTATAGATCGGTATTGGACATTATGGGCTAATATTGGACTGATGGACTTGACCTGGACCGGGCACTCTTGCCTAGAAAGCTCTCTCGCACACACTGAGCAGTGTCTCCGGATTTGCGTCTCTAACCAACCCAGACTGACGGACACAGGTGGGGAGCCAAATGGCTTTCCCGGCTTCCAACAGGAAAATACAACTTTTTCTTTCCCTTTGAGGAAAGAAAGGAGGAACGAGCCTTCAGAACGTGCCCCTCCCCTGAAGGACAGTCAACTGCAGACCGACACCTGGAAGACACTCGGGGGCCCTAGGCCGGCGGGCAAGCGGCCAGGCCCCCAGGCAAGCAGAGAGGGTACATTGCGTCCTTGACTGTGGACAAGGAGCACAGAGCCTCCCAGGGCTCAGCCTGGCCCCACGTGAAAAACACACAAGCAAATCCGAAAGCAAACAAACTCACCGCCCTGCAAATGCTCTCCTGCCGCCTGCGACCCAGCAGGACAGGACAGAGGGAATGGAGAGGTAGCTAGGTAGATAGATGATAGATAGATAGATAGATAGGTGATAGATATGTAGATAGATAGATAGATTAGATAGATAATAGATAGATTGATGGATAATAGATTAGATGGATGGATAGATAGATAATAGATAAATTATAGATAGATAAATTATAGATAGATAATACATTAAATCGATAGATAATAGCTAAATTATAGATAGATTCTACATAGATAATAGGTAAATTATAGATAATAGATAAATTATAGATAGCTAATAGATAAATTATAGATGGATAATAGAGAGATTAGATAGATAGATCTATAGATAGATAGATAGATAGATAGATAGATATGTAGATAGATAGATAAATTAGATAGATAATAGATAGATTGATAGATTGATGGATAATAGATTAGATGGATGATAGATAGATAATAGATAAATTATAGATAGATAAATTATAGATAGATAATAGGTAAATTATAGATGGATAGACAATAGATAGATAAATTATAGATAGCTAATAGATAGATTAGATAGGTAGATAGATCTATAGATAGATAGGTAGATAGATAGGTAGATAGATAGATAGATAGATAGATAGATAGATAGATAGATAGATAGATAGATACACTGCCCTCGAGGGGACACTGCCTCACGGGGACCCTGCAGGACAGGGCGGAGCTGCCCCTGGGGGTCTCCCAGGCGGTCAGTCTGCACAGGAGCAGACGGTCTGGTCTTTCTCCCGAGGATCCACTGGGGCTTTTGAATTGCTGGCCTGAAGCGAGTGGTCAGCAGCCCAGCCCAGGGCACAGAAGCCGCTCCCGTCTCCAAGGAAATGCCAGGAGACTCCTGTTAAGTCCTAAGCAGGGCAGAGAGGACACAAACACAGGGACCCATTATCCGGGTGAGGGAGCCCCTTAGCATCACGGTGTCTGAGAATTCAGCCAGGGAGCGAGTTAAATACGCCATGGAATTAAATCAAACTGTCCACCGTCGTGACGGGGGGCAGATCCATCCTCCATCCCGCACAGCCGAAGTGGGGAAGCGTGAGGGCCTTCCGACCGAGGCCATCGGGGTCCGACTGGTAGGACATGACTCATATCTGTGCAGAATCCCCCCCCCCCAACAGTGCTGTCCATCCAGGACACCCCCAGGCCAGCCCCTGGGCAGCCTTCTCCTGCCGGGCTGGCTGGGAAGGGGAGAAAGACACCCCCTTCCCAACGCACAAACTGTGGAGTCTTTTTACACAAACACACACATGGTGCATGGTGAGGGCTGGGCTACGCATCTCACTGCTGACCGTAAGGGCGGCAGTTTGAACCCACCGGTCACCCCGTGGGGAGAGAGACGAGGCTTTCGGGTCCCTTGAAGAGTTCGGCTCCTGGGGGTCAGTCCGACCCGCCCCACAGCTCCGCCGTGAATCAGGGTCAGCTCGGTGGAAGAGGATGCGGGCTTGGTTCACGGGTACCAGGAATTCAGCGGAGGCCCCGGACGGGCGGAGTGTCCATCTGCTGTACATCGGGCGGCCGTGGACCAGAACTAACACAGCGGAGCCTAAACACAAGACCGGCCTCCGAGCCGCCGACCTGCAGGACAGGGAGGAACTGCCCTGCGGGCTCCTTGCTGAAGGCTGGGAGTCGCCGTTATGTCCTGGGCTGCTGACCACAAGGCCAGGGGTTAGAAACCACCAGCCTCTCTGAGGGAGAAAGACAAGCTGTCTGCCTCTGCACACCTGCCTGTCCCTCTGTCCATCTGCCTATCCATCAATTTATCTACCTGTCCCTCTGCCCATCTGCTTATCTATCTATCTACACATCTACCTGTCCATCTGTCCATCTATGTATCTATCTATGTATCTATCTATCTATCTATACACCTCTCTATCCATCTGTCTATCAATCTAGCTACACATCTACCTGTCCATCTGTCCATCTGCCTATCAATTTATCTACATATCCATCTATGCAGCTATCTACACATCTACCTGTCCCTCTGTCTGTCTATCTATCAATCTATCTACAAAACTACCTGTCCCTCTGTCCGTCTGTCTTTCTATCAATCTATCTACACATCTACCTGTCCATCTCTCTATCTCTATCTATCTATCTATCCATCTATCTATCTATCCATCCATCTATCGATCTATCTATCTATTTATCTATCTATCTATCTATCTATCATCCATCCATCCATCTACATATCTATCTATTTATCTATCTATCATCTATCTATCATCCATCTATCTGTCTATCTATCTACATATCTATCTATCTACATATTGATCTATCTATCCATCTGTGTATCTATGTATCTATCTATCTATCTATCATCTATCTATCTATCCATCTACCTATCTATCTATCTATCTATTTATCTATCTATCTATCTATCTGCATATCTATCTATCTGCATATCTCTCTATCCATTAGCTCCTGGGGAGAGAGACCAGACCGTCTGCTCCCGTGCAGACTGACCGCCTGGGGGACCCCCGGGGGCAGCTCCGCCCTGTCCAGCAGGGTCCCCGAGAGCCGCATTTTGATGGCAAGTGATTGTGGGGAGTTTTGATTTTGCAACTCTTCACAGAAGTGGAAAGCCTCATCTTTCTCCCCGGGAGGAAAGGCTGCTGGTTTCCGGACGCTCCGGGCAGGAGTCCCGCGCCAGGCCCTGCAGGGGCTTTGCGGGCGGTCCTGCTCCTTGGAAAAAGTCTTGGGAGGGAGCCCCACCCCCACCCCCTTTTCTTCTGCAGGAAATGGGTCTGGTCTCCCGCCGGGAACACTGCGGTCTTTGTAAACCCTGGCGAAGGAATCTGGCGCAGAAGCCGGAGAGGCTGTGCAAACACGCACCTCGTCCCTGGAAGCAAAGCTGTTACAAGAGCGTCCGTGTTGTTTGCAAGTCTGGCCCCCGAGCCTGCAGCCATCGCAGCGACGTCTGTGAGCGCCCAATTCAGTCTCCTTTTGTCTCTGCAAGTTTACTCTCCGCGCGGGGGGTGGGGTGGAGGGGTTTGGCGGGAGGGGATTTCCCTGGTGCCCCCCCAAATAAAAAATATATCTATTTTTAAATCCAGCCCACAATCCGTGGGCTGGATTCTGACTCTCGGCGACCCCGAAGCGCAGGGCAAGGCAGCCCCTGTGCTTTTTCAACGACTTTTCTTTCAGCGGAAACCACGACCCCCGGATTTCACCCAGACACACCGCCGGTCCACCGTCCAGCAGAGGGGTCCGTGGGTCAACACAGTCTTTTTCAAAACATCCCCTTCTTTTTCTCTCTTACTTTTTAAAAGCCTTTTACCGGGGGCTCCTACAGGTGTCACCACAATCCATCCACTGGGTCAGGCACCTGTGTCCTCAGGTGGCCATCACCCTGCGCAAACCATTTCCTTTCTCCGTGGGCCCTTGGTTTCAGCTCCTCATTTCCCCCTCCCTCCATAATTTATAAATTACGGTTTTTTTTCATGTCTTACACCCATACCTGTCTCGTTTCTGGCCCTCGTCTGTGTCCGTCCCCCTGGGAGTGGGGGGGTGATGTGTTATCTGTCCACCATTGTGATCCACCTGGATGCCCGCTCCCGTGTGCTCCCCCTGCACCACCCCTCCCCCCTCCCCCTGCACCCCAGCCCTCCCCCTGCACCCCAGCCCTCCCCCTGCTCCGCAGCCCACTCCCTGCACCCCACCCCATGCACCCAGCCCACCCCCTGCACCCCAGCCCACCCCCTGCACCCCAGCCCTCCCCCTGCACCCCAGCCCGCCCCCTGCACCCCAGCCCACCCCCTCCACCGCTGCCCACCCCCTGCACCCCAACCCACCACCTGCACCCCAGCGCGCCCCCTGCACCCCAGCCCACCCCCTGCACCGCTGCCCACCCCCTGTACCCCAACCCACCACCTGCACCCCAACCCACCCCCTGCACCCCAGCCCTCCCCCTGCACCCCAGCCCGCCCCCTGCACCCCAGCCCGCCCCCTGCACCACAGCCCACCCCCTGCACAGAAACATCTACAAAACAACCTAACAGGGGGCGAAGGAGGCTTCAAACCACGACGAACCCAACAGCGAAATAATAATAATTTATAAATCAAGGGCTCACGGGGGAGGGGCAAAAATGAGGAGCTGATCCCAAGGGGTCCAGCAGAAAGCAAAGGTTTGGGGAACGATGAGGGCAACAAATGTACAAATGTGCTTGGCACACAATGGATGGGATTGTGATACGAGCCCCCAGTAAAATGATTTTTTTTAATTTTTTAATAAATTAATTAAAAATTGTCATTAAATTAATTTTCTTAAAAAACACATAACGCCCCTCCAAAAAAATTTTTAAACACACAACAGAGATAACGGCCCCGCCCTGCGTTTGGGATCGTGGAAAGCAGATGGGCCGCAGTGCTGGCCGGGAGGCGGGCAGCCTCGTTCGGGCTCTCGGACGGGGCCTGGGGGGTCGAACCGTGGCCGGCAGGGGCCCTGGCCCAGGGCGCGGCGCCCTCCCCCTCCTGCAGGCCCGGCTGCAGCCAGACGCGGGGAGAACAGGAAGTGCCTGCGGTTTGTGCCAGGAGGGTCTGCAGCGCGGCCCCGCCCCCTCGCACCCGGCCCCGCCCCCGGGACCCGGCCACGCCCCCACCCCAGGCCCCGCCCCCGGGGTCGGCTCCCTGCGCGCGCAGCCGGCACTCGCCGCCTCCAGAGCCGCCAGCGCTGCGCCCAGGTAACTGCCCCGCCGCCCGCCCCGAACCCCGGGCCCGGACCCCCCAAAACCCCCGGACCCCCCCTCCCCGGGCGCAGACCCCCGGCCCCGCTGCATCCCGGCGCCGGCGCGGCGGGCAGAGCAGTACGTCCCGCTTGGTGCCGGGGAGCGCGGCGGGAGCGCGGGTGGTTGCGCTCGGGCTCCGCGAGGTCCGCGGTTCGAGGCCGCCGGCCGCTCCGGGGGAGAACGAGGCTGCCGCGCCGGGAGAGCGATGCTCGGTCTGGGAGACGCGTGGGACGCGGGTTTAGCTTCTATAGACCTATGGGAACAGCACACGCGCGCAATATATGCACATATTTTATGTGCGGGGGGGGGTGCGGGGGGGGCGTGAGACAAATCTGCCAGGTCCTGCAGGTGCCCAGGAGGCGGGAGAGGCTGGAGGAGAGTGAGTTTGCTTTCAGACCTGTTGCAATAGGCACACACACACACAATTACATATATATATATATATGTAAATTACATATATATGTGTAATTGTGTGTGTGTAGCCCCGGGGGCCTAATGAATTACACATGCGACTGCTATATAAAGGCGGCGACAGCTGTCTGCTCCCGAGCAGACTGACCGCCTGGGAGACCCGCAGGGGCAGCTCCGCTCTGTCCTGCAGGGTCCCCGTGAGTCGGTGTCCACTCAGTGGCAGTGGGTTTTTCTATCTATGATCTATCTATCTATCTGCATATCTATCTATCTATCTATCTATCTATCTATCTATCTGCATATCTATCTATCTATCCATCTATCTATCTGCATATCTATCTATCCATTAGCTCCTGGGGAGAGAGACCAGACCCTCTGCTCCCGTGCAGACTGACCGCCTGGGAGACGCCCAGGGGCAGCTCCGCCCTGTCCTGCAGGGTCCCTGTGAGTCTGGATGGGCTGGAGGGCGGTGAGTTTGCTTTGCCTTTGAGCTCCGCAGCACAGTAACAATCTCCTGCCAATGCTTTCCCTCCACAGTGTCCCAAACCTGATGGGTCTTTGTCTCCCTTTCACGACGGAATAAATGCGCAGATTTCCGTTCTCTGGTGAATCCTAAGGAAGCCCTGGTGGTGCAGTGCTTACAGGTTGGACTGTGATGTGCATGGTCAATAGTTTGAATCCACCAGCAAGTCCGAGAGATAAATCCTAGTCTTTCTATTCCCATCATCAGTTACAGTCTGAACCCACAGGGGCGCCGTGAGTCAGCACTGACTGATGGAGGGAGGAGACCCACAGGGGGCGCCGTGAGTCAGCACTGACTGATGGAGGGAGGAGACCCACAGGGGGCGCCGTGAGTCAGCACTGACTGATGGAGGGAGGAGACCCACAGGGGGCGCCGTGAGTCAGCACTGACTCCATGGAGGGAGGAGACCCACAGGGGGCGCCGTGAGTCAGCACTGACTGATGGAGGGAGGAGACCCACAGGGGGCGCCGTGAGTCAGCACTGACTCCATGGAGGGAGGAGACCCACAGGGGGCGCCGTGAGTCAGCACTGACTCCATGGAGGGAGGAGACCCACAGGGGGCGCCGTGAGTCAGCACTGACTGATGGAGGGAGGAGACCCACAGGGGGCGCCGTGAGTCAGCACTGTCTGATGGAGGGAGGAGACCCACAGGGGGCGCCGTGAGTCAGCACTGACTGATGGAGGGAGGAGACCCACAGGGGGCGCCGTGAGTCAGCACTGACTCCATGGAGGGAGGAGACCCACAGGGGGCGCCGTGAGTCAGCACTGACTGATGGAGGGAGGAGACCCACAGGGGGCGCCGTGAGTCAGCACTGACTCCATGGAGGAAGGAGACCCACAGGGGGCGCCGTGAGTCAGCACTGTCTGATGGAGGGAGGAGACCCACAGGGGGCGCCATGAGTCAGCACTGACTGATGGAGGGAGGAGACCCACAGGGGGCGCCGTGAGTCAGCACTGTCTGATGGAGGGAGGAGACCCACAGGGGGCGCTGTGAGTCAGCACTGACTCCATGGAGGGAGGAGACCCACAGGGGGCGCCGAGAGTCAGCACTGACTCCATGGAGGGAGGAGACCCACAGGGGGCACCGTGAGTCAGCACTGACTGATGGAGGGAGGAGACCCACAGGGGGCGCCGTGAGTCAGCACTGACTGATGGAGGGAGGAGACCCACAGGGGGCGCCGTGAGTCAGCACTGACTGATGGAGGGAGGAGACCCACAGGGGCGCTGTGAGTCAGCACTGAGTGATGGAGGGAGGAGACCCACAGGGGGCGCCGTGAGTCAGCACTGACTGATGGAGGGAGGAGACCCACAGGGGGCGCCGTGAGTCAGCACTGACTGATGGAGGGAGGAGACCCACAGGGGGCGCCGTGAGTCAGCACTGACTGATGGAGCCTAGAAGCTCAGTTATGATCCACTGCAGCTTAGTGGTCATCACAGCCCAATACTGGGGTCCCTTGCATTTACACAAACTCACATTTTTAAAGTGCACTACCACTGAATCCATTCCAACTCACGGGGACCCTGCAGGACAGGGCGGAGCTGCCCCTGGGGGTCTCCCAGGCGGTCAGTCTGCTCGGGAGCAGACGGTCTGGTCTTTCTCCCTTGGAGTGGCTGGTGGGCTTGATCTTGTGAGCTTCTGGTCTGCAGCCCAATGCATTAAAAAAAACCACGTCTGTCTAGTGCATTGTGGGAAACAGAGATTTCTCCAAGTGGTCTCTGCCAAGTATATGTTTGTCTAAGGACACTGCCTGCAGCTAAGGGTAAATGGTTGTCAGGTTCCCTCCCAGAAGCCCGTCAGCTGCCAGAGCACCTTGTGGTGTAACCGGAAATGGGATGCACTCCCTGCTGCTGAGGCTAAAGGCCAGAGGCCATCAGTTTGGTCCCTGCAGGGTGGTCATCTCCCTGCTGATAATGGTTTCCATGGAGATGCAGGGACCAGGTCTAACCTGCTCAGTGAGGGCGTCCAAAGTCCGGCTCCATCCTGAATCTAGGATCCGCCCTTCTCACACCTGTGCCCCTAGCCCTCCTCCTCCTATTGCATGCAGGTCCCTAGATTGTACCCCTTTGGTCTTTACCTGTAATTAGGGGGCTGGCACCCCCCCAAATATAGAGGTTGGGTCAGCAATAAAAGCCCCCCTTGGGAACTCCCCTGCTCCCTTTCCTCCTGTCCTCCCCCTCCCCACATGGACCACTAAGTGGGGCAGTGGGTTTCTGAGCCTTGCAGAGGTGCAGGGTCATGGTCCCCACCTGCTGACGTCCAGGTAATGGTGGCTTAGGGCTTGCAGCCTTGAGAGGCAGAGACTGGGATGGGGGGGTGGAGAACAGCCCCTGCCTCTCACCTCCCACCTGCCCAACAAAAGAGCCCACGGGCCAGGACTCCTGGGGACTAGCTGCACTGGGGCGGAGTTCTCCTGCAGAAGGCCGCCAACTGAATGCAGCCACAAGACACCCAGATGGTGAGAAGCGGGGCCTGGGGTCTCAGGCATCCCTCTTGGCTGCTAAAGCAAGACCCCCTTGGTCAGTCGGACTCTGGACAAGTCCAGTGTGAGGGCTGCAGGAGAGGGGGCTTCCCGGCGTGGGTTCAGGGGCAGAACACTGTATTTCAGATTGGGGGTGCTGTAATTCACAGTGTGGGGGACGCTATCAGCCCCAAACCCAGCAGAGATTGAAACACAAAGGGCAGGTTCTGCCCACTGGGCCAACCCCCTGTGGATGCGAGGCTTTGCCAGAATAAAAGGCCTGCTCCAGGCTATCTGCATATCTCTCTATCCATCAGCTCCTGGGGAGAGAGACCAGACTGTCTGCTCCTGTGCAGACTGACTGCCTGGGAGACCCACAGGGCAGCTCTGAGCTGTCCCCAGCGAGTGGGGGGAGGGTGTGTGTGTATTGGGATCCAGGGGACATGGGCGCCTCTGCTCTGGGATCTTTGTGTCCTTGCAATGTCTTGCTTTCTTCACAGAAAGAAGCCAACGCTGCACACATGCGTGCCCCCGAGCTGGCCGGGTGAGTGGGGTCTGTGGGGCAGGGCTCACTTGGTCTGCTCTCTGGCCATCCATCTGCAGATGCTCCAGGGGCCGGCTGGCTTAGTCATCAGGGGGTCTGGGCAGCTGCAGTGGAGACTCAGACCCCCATGTCCTAGGATCCCTGCTCAAATAGCTCCCCTCACATAAAAACCCCGCTCCCCATGATGCCCCAGGCTTCCTCATCTTCGACCAGGGCCCACCATACGCCGCCTTCTTGGAAAGAGTCCTGCATGTTTGCTTCTTGCTCCTCCGTCTTATTGCATGTGGGGTGACAGCCAACCCTGTCACTTCCAGGTCCCACCCTGCCCCGCAGGCTCCCTGGGGACCAGGACAGAGGCCCTGCAGGACAGGGCAGAGCTGCCCCTGTGGGTTTTCAAAGCTTTTGAATTGCTGACCTCATGGGGAGCAGCTGAGCATGTCTAGCCCCCACCCACCAGGCCCTGCTGCCTGTGGGCTAACAGGACAGATGGGGCAGGAGGGGAGTGGAGCCGCTGGCTGCTGTCTTCCAGGCGCTGGCTGCCCGCAGCCCTGGGCCTGCTCCTGGCTTGGATGCCATCGGCGGCCCACGACTTGGCCGGTTCGAGACCCAACTTCGTGCTCCTGATGGTGGATGATCTCGGCATTGGGGACATCGGCTGCTACGGAAACCGCACCATCAGGCAAGTCACAGAGAACCCCGCGGCCTTCGCTTCCCCGGGAGAGGCCGGGCGGCACCAGTGACCGGTGCTGTCCTTCCCCAGGGACCGGTCTCTCCTGATGACACGTCCACTGTCCATGTGACAGTCTCCCCGTCCCCGCCTCTAGGGGGCGCTCTGACACAGAACCTCCCCGTCCCCGCCTCTAGGGGGCGCTCTGACACAGAACCTCCCCGTCCCCACCTCTAGGGGGCGCTCTGACACAGAACCTCCCCGTCCCCACCTCTAGGGGGCGCTCTGACACAGAACCTCCCCGTCCCCACCTCTAGGGGGCGCTCTGGTCCTGCTTCTTCCAGGACAAGTCCCTTTGTCCTGGTATAAGTCCACAGTCCTTTCAATATTCTTAACATGATGTCCTGCTCCAGGGGCTGGTCTCTCCTGATGTCACGTGGCTGACAGCCAATCGGCTCAGACCCATGAGAATCCGTAAGAGTGGAGCAAAATTTGCTTAGTCCAGCTCTTCATTAGTGTGTACTCGCCCCCCAAGTGGCCTCTCTGGTTGCCGTGTGTGTGTGTGTGTGTGTCTCCTGCCTGCACCACCGTGCCCCAAAAGTGCATTGTAAATCCTAAGCCCCTGGTGGCAGAGTGGGTTATGCTGAAGGCCACTCACACAGCAAAGTCAGCAGTTCAAACCCACCAGCCACTCCTGGGGAGAGAGACCAGCCCGTCTGCTCCCGTGCAGACTGACCGCCTGGGAGACCCCCAGGGGCAGCTCCGCCCTGTCCTGCAGGGTCCCCGTGAGTCTGCGTCCCCTCGATGGGATGGTCCCGGGGTTCAGGAGCCCAGGTGATGTGCTGCAGGTTAGTCATTGGGCTGCTGACTGAAAGGTTGGCGGTTCAAACTCACACTTCCCTCCTAAAAAGGGTCACTCACTGCTTCAAAGCCCCGACACGGGAGACTGGGATTCAGGCATGGCTGGCAGGGGGCTTGACTTCCGTTTGATTTTATGTCAGTGGCCATAAACCCATTTGAGGCAGAAAGGCAGGGCTTTGTTGGCACTCACCCAAAAGTTCACAATCACATTGTCCTGGCTGCAGAGCATCCTGGGTTTTTGTTTTGAGGATTCTGATTGTACTTCTCAGGCTGCTTTGATTGTGCCCCTGGCTGGACTGGGAGACTCTGTGTCAGAGCGCCCCCTAGAGGCGGGGACAGTGAGGTTCTGTCCCAGAGCGCCCCCTACAGGTGATGATGAGGAGGTTCTGTCCCAGAGCGCCCCCTAGAGGTGGGGACGGGTAAGGTCTGTGTCAGAGCGCCCCCTAGAGGTGGGGACGGGGAGGTTCTGTGTCAGAGCGCCCCCTAGAGGCGGGGACGGGGAGGTTCTGTGTCAGAGCGCCCCCTAGAGGCGGGGACGGGGAGACTGTGCCACATGGACAGTGGACGTGTCATCAGGAGAGGCCAGTCCCTGGGGAAGGACGTCGTGCTTGGGGAAGCGGAGGGGCAGCGCCAGAGAGGACGGCCCAGGATGAGATGCACGGACACGGGGCTGCAGCCGTGGCTCAGACGGGGATGATGGTGGGGACGGGGCAGTGTGTCCCGTTGTGCACGGGGTGGCTGTGGGTCAGGACAGACTTGTGGGCACCCAGCAGAAAGAGTGGGAGCTGATTTGACAGCTAGTGGTTGGTTGGGGCTGAGACGGTCACTGGTCCCCCTGCAGGACTCCAAACATCGACCGCCTCGCTCGGGAAGGGGTGAAGCTCACCCAGCACATCGCAGCCGCCTCCGTGTGCACCCCGAGCCGGGCGGCCTTCCTGACCGGCCGGTACCCGCTGCGCTCGGGTAAGTGATGCTGCTCCAGTAAGCACCTGCTGTGTGTGCGTGTGTGCTCTGTCCAAAAAAACACACCACTGCCCTCGAGTGGACGCCGGCTCCCGGAGACCCTGCAGGACAGGGCGGAGCTGCCCCTGGGGGTCTCCCAGGTTGTCAGTCTGCACAGGAGCAGACGGTCTGGTCTGTCTCCCCAGGAGCTAATGGATAGAGAGATATGTAGATAGATAGATAGATAGGCAGATAGACACACTGCCATCGAGCGGACACCGACTCACGGGGACCCTGCAGGACAGGGCGGAGCTGCCCCTGGGGGTCTCCCAGGCGGTCAGTCTGCACGGGAGCAGACGGTCTGGTCTCTCTCCCCAGGAGCTAATGGATAGAGAGATATGCAGATAGAGAGATAGATAAACAGCTTCCTCCTGTATGTGTATGTACTGTTTTAATATATAGATGCATACACGTGTGTATGTATGTATACACTAAGTATGTGTATGTGAGGATCCCTGGTGACATCGTGGGTTCACACTGGGCTGCGATACACAGTTTGAAAGCACACTTGTTCCAAAGAAGAAAGACCAGACCGTCTGCTCCCGTGCAGACTGACCGCCTGGGAGACCCTCAGGGGCAGCTCCGCCCTGTCCTGCAGGGTCCCTGTGGGTAGATGTCAGCCCTGTGGCAGGGAGAGTGTATTCTGCACGAGAACACACCGCATAAGGTGCTGTGGCCAAACCATAAGGAGATCTCAGCTCGCAGGGCCTTCTCCGTGGACTGGACCTCACAAGTGGAGGCAAGGTTGGGTCAGAAGTCTCCCTGGAGATCCGTCCAACAACTCAGCCAATCCCAGCAGCTGCAGACACAGGGCCCGCTTCTCATTCCCGTCCCACCGTCTGCCCACAGGCATGGTGTCCTCCCAAGGAAACCGAGTCCTGCTGTCGGCAGCGGTGTCCGGGGGCCTCCCCACCAACGAGACAACATTTGCCAAAATACTTCGAGAGGAAGGCTACGCCACCGGCATAATAGGTAAGGTCCCCTCCTCCTGGCTGAAGGGGTCCCCGGAGTACAGGCGCCCATAGGCGCCTCCTGAAGAAGTTGGGGTTTCGAAGAGCCTCCCCACCTCCCACTAGAGGGAACTCGGAGGAAAAGCCGGCATTCTGCTAACTGCCAGGTCCCAGCTTTGAAAAGCTCCACATGCAGCCTCTGTGTCTCTGTCCATCACACACACGGATCAACTCGTGCAGACGGTGAACAAACTGCGGGCCACGCAGGTTGAAAGGTCCAGTCCCCCCCACGGGGTGCTTTGGAACAAAGTCCTGCCCCTGCGCTTGGGGACAGTCTGCCCCCAGAAGCCCATGGAGGGGGCACCGTCCTGCACTCCCACACACCTGGGAGAGGGGGCACCCAGGGGACCGGACAGGGGATGCCCTTCCGTTTGCAGGTCTGACTCAGATCCAACTGAACCCTGAAGGGGCAGGGGACCATGAATCCAAACATCAACTGTCCAGGCAGGCTGGACTCTCTCCCCCGCTTCCTGGGGTCCAGCGGGCTGCGCAGGGGAAGATCGGTTCTCGGACAAACATCGTGTCTTGCACCATGTGCTCAGCACCGTGATGTTTTACAAAAAGATGTGCCCCCATCCTGCTTCTCCTGGGGAAATAGCGCCCCCAAGTGGCCTAACGGTTATCTCTTGGGCTGCTCACTGCAGGGTCGGCAGTTCGAAGCCATCAGCCTCTCGCAGGATAAAGGGAGGGATGCCTGCCCCCCAGGCTGTCAGTCTTCACGGGCGCAGACGGTCTGGTCTTTCTCCCCAGGAGCTAATGGATAGAGAGATATGTAGTTAGATGCATGGAGAGAAAGATAGACAGACAGACACACTGCCATTGAGTGGACGGCGACCCTGCAGGACAGGGCGGAGCTGCCCCTGGGGGTCCCCCAGGCGGTCAGTCTGCACGGGAGCAGACGGTCTGGTCTCTCTCCTGAGAAGCGGGAGGTGGTTTCGAGCCGCTGACCTTGGGGTCCACAGTGCAACCTGTCCTGCTCCAGGACTCTTTGCAGAGGTGCCCCCAGGTGCAAACAGCCCGTCCCAGACCCCCCCACCCCGGTGACCCGCAGGTGCTTCCTGTCGCCCCCCCCCCTCCCAGGAAAGTGGCACTTGGGCCTGAACTGCGCGTGGCGCGACGACCACTGCCACCACCCGGCGGCGCACGGCTTCCTCCACTTCTACGGGACGCCCTTCACCATGACCTTGGACTGCCTGGGCTGGGGGAGGTCCCCGAAGCACGTGCTCCTGAAGCGCGGCCTGGACGCGGGCGCGCTCCTGCTGGGCCTGGGCGCGCTCACGCTGGCGGCCGCCCGGCTCGCGGGGCTGCTGCCCGGGGCGCGGTGGGCGCTGGCCGGCTGGGCGGCGCTGGCGGCCGCGCTGCTGTGGGCGGGCGCGCGCTCCGCGAGCCAGCTGATGCAGCACGCCGACTGCTTCCTGATGCGGAACGAGGCCGTGTCCCAGCAGCCCCTGCGCGAGGAGGACACCACGCCCCTCATGGTCCGCGACGCCGCCGGATTCGTCCGCAGGTGAGCGGGGGCGGGGCGAGGCCGTGTCCCAGCAGCCCCTGCGCGAGCAGGACACCACGCCCCTCATGGTCCGCGACGCCACCGGATTCGTCCGCTGGTGAGCGGGGGGCGGGGCGAGGCCGTGTCCTAGCCGACCCTGCGGCGCACAGGACGCCACGCCCCTCATGGCCGGCAACGCCGCCCGGATTGGTCCGCAGCTGAGCGGCGGGCGGGGCGAGGCCGCGTGCCTGCAGCCCCTGCGCGCGCACGATGCCACGCCCCTCATGGCCCGTAACGCCGCCGGATTGGTCCGCAGCTGTGCGGTGGGCGTGGCGAGCCCTCGCTCTCCCTATAAAGCCAGCCGCTGCAGCCGCCTGCAGCAGAGTTCTAACCTGGAACTCACCCAAGCACAGGTCTCTGTCATGTCCCTGTGGGGCCTGCGCCCCAGGTGCTGCAAAGAAAGAACTTGTCATAAACCGAGCCCGGCCAATCGGCCAGGGCTTTGCTGCAAACTAGCCCTCTGGGCCTACCTGGAGGCTACTGGTTTGGGTCCTACCTGTCTCTTCCTCCGGAAGCAGCAGGTTACCAGTACCAGCCATGGCAGCCATCCGGAAGCACGGCCACCCTGCAGGACAGGGCGGAGCTGCCCCCCAGGGGTCCCCCAGACAGCCTGGCCTTTCTGCCCAGGAGCTAATGGATGGGTAGAAATGCACATGGATGGATGGATAGGTAGGTAGATAGATAGATGATCGATAGTTTAGATACATTAGATAGATAGATAGATAGATAGATAGATAGATAGATAGATAGATAGATAGATAGATAGACTGGATAGATAGATAGATAGGCAGATAGATAGATAGGCAGATGGATAGATAGATAGGCAGATAGATAGATAGGCAGATAGATAGATAGATGGATAGACAGATAGACAGACACTGCCCTTGAGTGGACGCCGGCTCACGGGGACCCTGCAGGACAGGGCGGAGCTGCCCCTGGGGGTCCCCCAGGTGGTCAGTCTGCACGGGAGCAGACAGTCTGGTCTCTCTCCCGAGGAGCTAATGGATAGAGAGATATGCAGATAGATAGATAGATAGATACATAGATGGATAGATAGATACATAGATGGATAGATAGATAGATATGTAGATAGATAGATAGATAGATAGATAGATAGATAGATAGATAGATACATAGATGGATAGATAGATACATAGATGGATAGATAGATACATAGATGGATAGATAGATAGATATGTAGATAGATAGATAGATAGATAGATAGATAGATAGATAGATAGATAGATAGATAGATAGATAGATAGATAGATAGATAGATAGATAGATAGATAGATAGATAGACAGACAGACAGACAGACTGCCATCTAGTGGATGCCGACTCACAGCCACCCAGCAGGACAGGGCAGCTAGGATGTCTGAGACTGATTCCGTCTTTACCGGAATGGACAGTCTGGGCTTTCTCCCTAGAAGCGGCCCGTGGTTTCGAACTGCCCGTTTGGGGGGTGAGCACCCCTGGGAGTGCTGAACCCGCTGCGCCACGAGGGGCGTCCTTTCCTGTTGTGTCCTGCCCCGTTTCTGCACTGTGGCCTCTAACTCGGCCACCCTGCAGGACACAGTGGAACTGCCCTGGGGGCTGGGGTGGGGGCTGGAGGCTGTCCTGCGGAGAAAGGCCACACTGACCGCCTGGGAGACCCGCAGGGGCAGCCCCGCCCGGTCCTGCAGGGTCGCCGTGGGTCGCGTCCACTCGAGGGCAGTGTCGGTTTTGATTTTTTTTTTCTTAGTTTGGGTTCGAGCTTTTTCCTGCCTGGCTGAGCGCTTCCGCGCTGCGCCATCAGCGAGCGCACTGCGTGTAACGAGCGCGGGGCGGCCCGGTCCGGTGTCGGGGACCTGTTCTGAACCGCACCCCACCGCTCCCCGGGTTGGTGCCCCTGTTGCCCCGAGCAGGAACAAGCAAGGCCCCTTCCTGCTGTTTGTGTCCTTCCTGCACGTGCACCTTCCGCTGGCCACCACCAAGCAGTTCCGGGGCAGGAGCGCCCACGGGCTCTACGGGGACAACGTGGAGGAGATGGACTGGATGGTGGGTGAGTGTCTTCTCCCGGCACCGCGGCCGCTCCCGGCGTGGGGACACCCTCGCGCCACCCTCAGGGTCTCGCTCCCTCCTTGGCTTTGCCCGCGGAGAGAATTCCCACTGAGGCACGGTCTGGGATCCATGTGGGAGTTTGTGACGGACAGGATGGGCCCCAGGGGTTCCTTTCTGAAAAAGGGGACACGCGGTTTCTGGGAGGCCTGGCAAGCCGCGCTGGGGTTCACAACCGGGCAGGAACACCCACGTGGGAGAGAGCACCCACACGTGCGCAACTGGGGGGCTGGGGGGGCCAGATGCCCATGAACCCCACAGACTAAGAGCATGTGGCCCAGAGGCTGTGCACCCCGAGGAGGCTGCAGGGGCAGGGACATCAGTTCGCATCTGGCCGCCCTGGGTACTTCCAATATTCGGCACCACCGTCCAGACGCATCGACTCTTGTTGGGTCTTCTGTGGCCGACGTCCACGTGCAGACAAGGGTGACAACACCGCGGCTCGGGTCAGGCGCCCCTTTGTTCTCCAGGAGACGTCCTTGCTCTTCAAGCCTCCGAAGAGGTCTCCTGGGGGGAAGGGGGGGCGGGAGAGTGACCCATGGCCAGGCGTCCTCCGATCTCTTAAGTCAGCGGTTCTCACCTGTGGGTCAAGCCCCAGATCTTGGTACGCGTGGCCCAGACCCCGTGAGGCTAGGATGCGCGCTGCTCGAGCCGGCCGGGGGGACCGAACACGCAACCTGCCGGTCTCGTCCCCGCAGGCCAGATCCTGGGCGCGCTGGACGCGGAGGGCGTGGCCGACCGCACGCTGGTTTACTTCACGTCCGATCACGGCGGCTGGCTGGAGGCGCGCTTCGGGCGGGAGCAGTGCGGCGGCTGGAACGGGATCTACAAAGGTGGGCGCCGAGGTTCCCGGACCCACGTCTGCAGGCTTGATCCCGACCCTGGGATCCCCAAGCCTTTTGGGGGGGAAAGGGAGCTTGACACACACACAGACCCCCAAAAGCAGGAAAGGATAAACCACCACCGGCTTACGGCAATGCCGTTAAGACAGCAGAGCCGGGCCTGGGGGGTTTGCGACACTGGAGTGCTTTACGGTAGCTGGCAGCCTCGTTTTCGCCCCCCAAAAGCAGGAAAGGGAAAAACCACCACTGGCTTACGGCAATGCCATCACGACAGAGCAGAGCCGGCCCTGGGGTTTGCGACACTGGAGCGCTTTACGGGAGCTGGCAGCCTCGTTTTCGCCCCCCAAAAGCAGGAAAGGAAAAACCACCACTGGCTTACGGCAATGCCATCACGACAGAGCAGAGCCGGCCCTGGGGTTTGCGACACTGGAGCGCTTTACGGTAGCTGGCAGCCTCGTTTTCGCCCCACGATCCGGTGGGTGGGTTTGAACCGCTGCTGAGCGCTTAACCCGTGCACCTGGCGCGGTCCATCGTACACATTAATAGCAGGCGTTAAAATCACGCGATGAGACCCACGTCGTTATACCCACCGCCACCCAAGAGGAACCAGTCCCTTGAAGCAGCCCAAAGATCAGATGGACCAACATTGGCCCCAACACAGAGGGTGGGGTGAGTGGGAGGTGGGGGTGTCGGGGCCAAGCTGGGACCACGTGGAGCTGCCAAACATTCCCCAAATCTTTTACATTAAAAAAATTAACAAATGGCAATGGGGGGTACTTGGAGTGGGGCTAAAGGGGGCATCCTGATGAACAGAGTCCTGAATGGTAAGGTGGGAAGACGCCGGGCAGACAGACCGACCCTGGGTCCCCTGCCCATCGATCACCATTCAGTAATCAAAGCAGGAAATCTGGGGTCCCCCCGTGTAAACCCCTGGCTCTGTCCTTTTAAACCCCGAGCTTACTGCTTCGTTTCGTTTGCCTCTCTGTGTTGCCCCCCAACAGGTGGCAAAGGCATGGCCGGCTGGGAAGGGGGCATCCGCGTCCCCGGCATCTTCCGCTGGCCCGGGGTGCTGCCCGCCGGCCGCGAGGTCCACGAGCCCACCAGCCTGATGGACATCTTCCCCACGGTGGTCCAGCTGGCGGGCGGCCAGGTGCCCCAGGACAGGTGTGTGCGATCCCATTGAGTCGATCCCGACTCCCAGCGACCCTGCAGGACGGGGCAGAGCTGCCCCTGCGGGTCTCCCAGGCTGTGACTCTTGATGGACCAGAAGGCCTCCTCTGTCTCGCTCGGAGCGCCGGCTGGGCTCAAACTTGTGACCTTGCAGTGAGCAATCGAGCCCTTCGCTGGGCCGGCAGGACAGCAGCTTCGGGAGCTGTCTGTCTTCTTGGAAAGCGCCTTGGGCGAGCGGTCAGGCCAGTGTCGGACTGCAGACTGCAACGTCAATGCTTCGAACCCACGAGTGCTCCCAGGGAGGAAGAGGAGGTCGCCTGTCTCTGTGCAGACTGACCGCCTGGGAGACCCCCGGGGGCAGCTCCGCCCTGTCCTGCAGGGTCCCCGAGAGCCGGCGTCCACTCTGTACCAGTGAGTTTTAGTCCAGAGAAGCAGGCTGCCTCATCTTTCTCCCTTGGAGCAGAGCGTGGGTTTGAACCGACCACCTTGTGTGTGGCAGGCGGACGCCAAACCCACGGTGCCACCAAACCGTTTCCCCCACAAACGTGAGTGGGGTGCAGTTCAGTCCCTCACCCTCGGAGCCGCACCCCCCCCCCCAGGCGAGCGAGCCCAGGGACGGGCAGCTGCATCCCGCCTGACCCTGAGTGCCCGCTGCTGCCCACAGGGTGCTGGATGGCCGGGACCTCATGCCTTTGCTGCTGGGGGTCACCCAGCACTCGGACCACGAGTTTCTGATGCACTACTGTGAACACGTCCTGCACGCCGTCCGCTGGCACCAAAGGAGCCGTGAGTCCGGGCTGGTCCGGGATCCACAGGGGAGGGGGGGTGCCGAGGACCAGGGCTACTGAGGGCCAGGTGTGTGTCCCCTCCTGAGGTCATCTGTTGGGATCACTGGGGGCTCACGGGACGAGGCTGCTGGCTGCAAGTCAGCAGTTCAAACCCACCAGCCGCTCCTTGGGACAAAGAAGAGGCTGGAGGCTCCCGTGCAGACTGACCGCCTGGGAGACCCCCGGGGGCAGCTCCGCCCTGTCCTGCAGGGTCCCCGTGAGCCTGCATCCACTCGAGGGCAGGGACTCTGGTTCCTTTTGTAGAAGCAAGTTGGATGTGGGGTGCTGCCTCTGCTCCAGGCAGCCGTGGGGGGCGACGTCGGCCAGGCTCTGCCCGGGGCGTCCTCCTCAGCCCTCTCTGCTCTCCCCCCTCCAGGAGGTGCCCTCTGGAAAGTGCACTTCTTCACGCCCAGCTTCCACCCGGAGGGCGCCGGCGCCTGCTACGACCGAGTCGTCTGCCCATGCTCCCCGCCGGGGGTCGCCCGGCATGACCCACCCCTGCTCTTCGACCTGTCCCGAGACCCCTCGGAGGCCCAGCCCCTCACGCCGGCCACGGAGGGCGCCTTCTGGCAGGTGGTGGAGCGGGTGGCCCAGGCTGTGCAGGAGCACCAGCGGACACTCAGCCCCGTCCGCCTGCAGCTGGACGGCTCGGACAACGTGTGGAAGGCCTGGCTCCAGCCCTGCTGCGGCCCCTTCCCCTTGTGTCGGTGCCACGACCCAGAGAACCCGCAGTGATGGGCGCTCCTTGTAGAAGCCAAGCCCCCCAAAAAACCAAAGCTCTCTGCCAAGGACACTCGGCTCACCGCAGGACGGGCAGAACAACGGCCCCTGCGGGCTTCCCGGGCCACGTCTCCTGCCCGCTGGGGGGCTGCTTCCATGGCCAGCCTGGCCCCCTAACCCTCTCTCCTTGGTCACTCATGTCACTGGGGGGCCTTTGCAGATCTGGGAGCATTTTCTTTCTACTTGAGACCTCGGTCCCAGCTCCTCTTTTTGCCCCCCGCCTCCTCCACCCTGCCATCCTCGTGAACCCCAACAAGTTATGCATCGTTAGTCATTTCATATCTTACACCGTCTGTCCCCCCCACACACTTGCACCCGCATTTCTGTTGTGCGTCTCCCCGGTCGGGGTGGGGGCCCGACGGCGATCCTTGCAATCGGCTCCCCCCCTCTCAGGAGAGTTCCGAGGGGGTGACCTGCCCTGGAGTCC
This sequence comes from Tenrec ecaudatus, assembly GCF_050624435.1. Taxonomy (NCBI): domain Eukaryota; kingdom Metazoa; phylum Chordata; class Mammalia; order Afrosoricida; family Tenrecidae; genus Tenrec; species Tenrec ecaudatus. The sequence continues at coordinate 19,332,155 of NC_134549.1, forward strand.
GTGGGCCGAGAGCTCTCACCTGCACCTGTGCACGTGCTCCGGTCTGGCCGGATTTGTGGATGGAACTTGGGCCGAGATATTGGGGGGGTGGAGGGAGCATTAAAGAACAAGCGGGGTGCTGTGTGTTTCTTCAATGCGACCCTGCACCCTGCCTGCCTCGCCCCTTTCTCCTGACCCTTCTACGAGGGGTGTCCAATTGCCTACAGATGGGTTTGGGGGTCTCCACTCCGACCCCCCTCGTTCACATCGATAGGACAGTTTGGGGGTCTTCTGATACCTGATCCCGTCGACACCTCGTGATCGATGGCACAGGCTGCTGTGCTTCTTCCACGTGGGCTTCGCTGCTTCTGAGCTAGACGGCCGCTCGTTTAATTCAGGAATTTAAGACCCAGACGCTGTGCGTTCCGATAGCCGGGCACCACCGGCTTCCGGCGCCCCGCTTACTTGTGCACCCGCTCCGTCTGCAGCGACCGTGTCGGGAAGCTGAGCCTCGCAGAATTCCGGGTCATTAGAACAAAGCATCCGTGCGCTGAGAGAGGATGAGGTCAGAGCCCCGACGTCCGTCAGCTACTTGACATGCAACACAGATGCACACGCACCTATCTCCTCTCCCGCTATAAGGCACCGCGGCTACAGGAACGTCAGTGGCCCCAAAAAGGAGAAAGAGGTTTTAATAGAGTCTCGGTTCACACTGGACTCCCTGGGTCTTCCCTGTCTGCAGACGCTGCCTGCTGTGTTCCGGGCAAGAGGAGGCTTGTTGCAGGGACCCAGCGGGGGGGAGGAGCTGGCAGGTAGAAGGGGGGAAAGGGCCTTGGAGAGAGACAGACAGACGGAGGGACAAGGGAGGCCGTCCCCTCACAGAATCAGCAAGAGCAGGCAGGACGCAGACTCGCTGCAGGCGAGGAGATGGTGGGAAGTCTAGGGTGCGCTGAGACGGGAGGGTTCCCGGCCATCTCTCTAGTTCAAGTCCCGGGACGGACACACATCCACAGACGGGAGGACGTCGGGAGGCTGCCCGGCACAGACAGGCAGCAGGGCGGGTTTGTTTGCAAACGGATAGGGGAGGGTGACAGCTGGCTTGTACCGTCAGACATGCTCACCTGCTCCTTCTAGAACCCGCTGGGGCGCCCCCCGGGCAGCCGGGCAGCCTCCGGGCACCACATTCCAGCTGCAGAACGAGTGGTGGGAACAGAAAGCCATTGCTTCCGCCCTGAGAGCAAGCAAAGGGGACAGGAGGGGAGGGAGCGAACTGATCACTGATTGACTTATAATAACCCCCCCCCCCCCGCCCAGAGGGAAGAACAGGTATCATGGGTGCAGGGAGAGAGCGGTCAGAGTCAGAGATGGAATGTTTCATTTATCAAGGGGTCACGAGGATGGGGAGGGGAAAAGGGGGGCCGGTCGGAGCTCAAAGGGGAAGTCAACGTTTGGGAAGTGATGTCAGCGCCCATGCCCATGCGCTTGATGCACTAGGTGTTTGGGGTGCTGGAGCCCCAACAGCATATTTAACAGGAAGGGGGTGGGGGGGCGGGTTACAGCTCTGCCGGGTGCGACGGGGTCTCCGAGGGGCTTTGCAGGATCGCAGGGGACACAGCCCACCAGCAACTGACCTCAGCCAGCTGATGCCGTGTCAATGTCGAAAGCCAAGGGCATTGCTTTTCCAAGAGCATCCCTTTTCCAAGAGCATCGCTTTTCCAAGGGCATCCCTTTTCCAAGGGCATCCCTTTTCCAAGAGCATCCCTTTTCCAAGGGCATCACTTTTCCAAGAGCATCGCTTTTCCAAGGGCATCGCTTTTCCAAAGGCATCGCTTTTCCAAGAGCATCCCTTTTCCAAGAGCATCCCTTTTCCAAGGGCATCGCTTTTCCGAGAGCATCCCTTTTCCGAGAGCATCGCTTTTCCGAGAGCATCGCTTTTCCAAGGGCATCGCTTTTCCAAAGGCATCGCTTTTCCAAGGGCATCCCTTTTCCAAGGGCATCGCTTTTCCAAGAGAATCCCTTTTCCAAGAGCATGCTTTTCCAAGTGTCGGCAAAAGTCAAAGCCCTGCTGGAACCCTGCCGGTTGCAAGGCACAGAGACTGCTCCATCCATCCTGGGGGAGTTTAGAGGTTTTGTGAAAAGGGAGAAATTGGGGAGCTAATGCAAAGGATCTGTCCACTCAAGGTCATTGCGGCCACATTTGGTTACAGGCCAGAGACGCAGTTGTGCAGACAGGCCTCGGGGGGCCGGGGAGGCGGAGGACGGGGCTGGGCACTGGCCAGAGAAAGACGGGCTGTACAGAGGCCCCTCGTGCTGGCCCTGGGACAGGAGCACCTGGGGTTTCTAGTAAGCTCTGACACCCAAGGAGTTGGGTCAGGGAACCCCAGCTTGTCCGTGCGGCGGTGGGAGATATCTGGGGCTCGAGCTAGGGAGGTGAACGCTGCCGACAAGAAGGGAGATGCTTTGCCTGCAGCTGCAGGGCCCCCAGTCAGGATGCCACCCGTGGGAAGTGCCCTTGTTGTTTGCCAACCTGCTCCCTGGGGCAGGGGCTGCCCAGCCTGGGTCTGGGGGGATAAGCTCTGTGGAATGTTGGGGGGAAGGTGCAGACTTCAATAGGTCATTTGTCCTCCAGAGAGGCTGGAAATGGGGGCGTTGACGGTCTATCCTCCTGCGAGGCCATGGGGGGGCTGCCTGTCCGTCTGTCCGGCCCAGACTGGCCGCAGTGTTTGTTTTTTGGTCTCTCCCGACAAGTCCAAAGTACAAGAGGTGATGTCATACCGTCTTTCTTGCTAAGGAGCATCTATGTGCCAAACGGCAAACCCAAACTCGGTGCCCTGGAACCGATCCAGGACCCACGGTACCTGCTGGACCCGGAAGAGCAGGCAAGTTCCCAGCAAGCGGGGTTTAATGAGCAGGTTTTTGCGGATTGGAGTGAGAGTCACTCACGGGGAGACTGGAAGACGAGGGTGCAGAGAGAATGGGTGAAAGCAACAGAGGGAGAGCCAGACCGAGGAAGAGACAGAGGGACGGACGTGCGGCCTCAAGGTGGACAAAGGCAGAGCGCCAACAAAGGGATCCCGGGGTCACCAAGTTAATAAGATTTGGGGACAGAAATAAATCATCATATTTAAATGAAACCCGTGCGCATTGGCTGATGGTAAAGGGGGCGCGGTTTCTGTGACCAGTCAGTGCTGCCCCTTAGGGCCCCCGCTGTGGGTTTCCGACTGGACCTGTTGACGGAGTAGAAAGCCCGGTCCGAGACTGGACCTGTTGGAGTCGAAAGCCCGGTCTGTCTCCCTCCAGAGCGGCTGCAGGTTTCGGGCTGCAGGCCCCGCGTGACCCCTGCACCCCCAGGCCCCCTTAGGGGCGCATCCGCCTCTCCACGGGGACAGACAGCCTCAGGGCGGCTGGTGGCTTTAAACCCTGGACCTCGGGACCAGCCTGACCCTCGCCTGACCGCGCCGCCGGCTGCGCCCCAGCTTTGCAAGGAGACCCCGGGAAGGGAAGCGCGGTGCGTGGTCCCGGGGGCTTCCGAGGAAGGGGGTGCCCCCCGCCGGGATGAAGGGGCTCCGTCGCGGCCCCCCAGGCCCGCCCCCAGGGGTCAGGGGGCACCCCCGCTGCACAGGCGCAGGCCCGGGGTGCAGGGTGCAGGGTTCGGGGCCTGGCACCCGGCCCGATCCGGCCCCGGCGGGGTGGGGAGTGGGGTTCAGGCCAAGCCGGGGACCCGGAAGTTCGCGGCGGGAGGCGGTCGGCGCGCGGACCGCGCGGAGGGCAGGCGGAGCTGCGTCTGCACGTCCCGCGGAGCCGGCGCGCGGCGGGAAACTGGGTCCCGGGCATAGCCACGCCCCCCGAGGCCGCTCGGCCACGCCCAGTCCCCGCCCCACAGCCCGGTCCCGCTCCCGTCAGGCCCTGTGGCCCCGCCCCCGCCGCGGACACGCCCCCTGGGCACGTCCGTCTCGTGACTCCGTCAACACCACGCCCCCTTAAGACAGTAAGCCACGCCTCGTCTCCGCCCACAGCGCGGTACCGCTCCCGTCAGGCCCTGTGGCGCCGCCCCACCGCGGACACGCCCCCTGGGCTCGTCCGGTCCCGTGACTCCGTCAACACCACGCCCCCTTAAGACAGTAAGCCACGCCTCGTCTCCGCCCCACAGCCCGGTCCCGCTCCCGTCAGGCTCTGTGACCCCGCCGCCCCGCGGACACGCCCCTTCCTTCCCCCTTCTCCGGGCACGTCCGTCTCGTGACTCCGTCAGCACCACGCCCCCTTAAGACAGTAAGCCACACCTCGTCTCCGCCCCACAGCCTGGTCCCGCTCCCATCAGGCCCTGTGGCCCCGCCCCCACCACGGACACGCCCCCTCCTTCCCCTTTGTTCGGGGCACGTCCCGTCCCGTGACTCTGTCATCGCCACGCCCCCTGAAGCCATCAAGCCACGCCCAGTCCGCGCCTCACAGCGGAACCAAGACCCTGTGGCCCCACCCCCAGCACAGGACACGCCCCCTCCTTCCCCCTCTCCGGTGACCCCCCTCACCGCCACGCCCCCTGGAGCCACTAGGCCACGCCCAGTCCCCCTCCTCACAGCCCGGTCCCGCTCCCATGAGACCCTAGGGCCCCGCCCCCGCCGCGGACACGCCCCCTTCCCCTCCCCCCTCCGCGTGGGGGCGGCCCCGCCCCCGGACCCCGGGCCAGTCTGTCGCGGGCGCGATCGGGGACCCGCACGGCGCCGGACCCTGCCGCCCGGGCCGTGAGCGCACTGGGGCCGCTGCGCCCCGTCCTTCCGCGCCGGCCCCGTGGGGGCGGGAGGCCGCGTGCGCCCCGGGGCCCCGAGGGGCGGGCCCTGCGCTTCGTCGCCGCCTCCCTGGTGACCGCGCGCTGCAGGCTGCGCCGCGAGCTCCCAACCGCGCGACCGAAGTCGCCGGCGTCCGGGGGGCACCTAGGAGCCCGCCCCGAGGACCCCCCGACATGTAAGTCACCCCTGGGGCGGGGGCTCCCCCGGAGCAGGGTCTGCGCCGCCGGCCGCGGGTCCCCGGATCCAGAAAGCGCCCAAACTGGGGCGCAGGGCGACTTGCACCGCGGGGCGCTCCAGTTACGGGGCGTGTCGCCATCGGAGACCCAGGGCGCGGGAAAGCTCCGGGGTGCAGGTGCTCGTCCCTGGGTGGAGGGACCCAAGCAGCCCGGCGGGCGGGGCACGTTGGGTGCTTGGCTGAGCCCCAGAATATGGGCGGGTGGAACTCGGCGGGGCGCTGACCTCCAGGTTTCCCGCCCACGGCCTGGGCTGGGCAGGGCCATCACGGCGGCTTCACAGGCGCCCTGGGCAGGAGCGTGCAGCTCACCCCCCGGTCAGCGGTTCAAACCCACCAGCCGCCCCGGGGGAGGAAGATGAGGCTGCTGCGCCTGCAAAGAATCGCAGCCTCGGGAAAGCCGCGGGGCGAGGCGGTTCCGCTCTGCGCTGTAGCGACGCGGAGTGAGACCTGGCCGCGCGCAGGGAGGTTGCATTAGTGGGGTGTCTTTTAGGGTTTGGGACGCTGTCAAACTGCATGGAAGCAGATGCCTTCTGCTGCTCCCTCCGTGCAGGCTGGAGGATGCAACCTTCGAGCTTTTGGTTCATAGCCACGCCCTTGGGGCACCGGGGCCCCTTGCCCCCCAAAGCTGACAGCCTTGAACTCGCTGTGGGGCAGTTCCGCCCGGCCGCACCCACCGCAGTCTCCCCGTAACAGGATCGGTCTGCACACCCTGCAGACTGCAGCACCAACGTCCAAGCCTTCCCTTCTCAGATGCAAGAAACTCACTCGGGTCTTTCGCTCTGCAGGGACCTCTGCCGAGTTCTCCTCGCGCTCGGGCTGCTTCTGGAGCCCTGGGAGCTCCGGGCAGACAGCGCCGTGCGACCCAATATCCTCCTGATCATGGCGGATGACCTGGGCATCGGGGATCTCGGTTGCTATGGAAACGACACGCTGAGGTAAAGCTGGAAGGTGGTGGTGGGGTTCACGTGTGTGAGTCGGTGATGCATTTAGAAACCTGCCCGTAGACACCGCGGGGAGTTTCGCTAGTGCACCAGAAGCGGCCCAGGGGTTCCAACATGTGACATATTTGAGCTGCGAACTCGCTCCAGGGTCAGCTGTTCAAACCCACCATCCTCTCTGGAGACCAGAAGGCTGAGGTCCAGGGGTGGTGGGCAGGGCCAGGCTCCTTCAGGTGGCTCAGGGCCCTTCCCGTGGTCTCTCCCAGCCCCTGGGGGTGGGGGAAGGCACGGGTGTCCCTGAGCTTGGGTCCCCATCTCTCCAACCTCGACGTCTGTCTCTAGTAGCCGTCTCCCCTCTGTGTCCCTCTGTCCCTCCTCCTCTGTGGTCAGGGCACCACTCCTGTAGGGTGAGGGACCCCCTGCCCCAGGGTGACCTCATGCTGATTAACGTCTGCACAGACACCCATGGGAGGTCCAGGGGTGGGCAGGGCCGGGCTCCCTCAGGAGGCTCCAGGGAAAGGTCTTTCCTCAGGGTCACTCCCTGGGGACCCCAGACATCCCTGGGCTTGTGGCCGAATCTCTCCGGCCTCCCCTCCGTCTCCAGGTGGCCGTCCAACACCCCCCACACCCCCTCCCCCCGTGTCCCTTTGTGTCCCAAGGGCGCCACTCCTATAGGACGAGGGTCCCCCTAATAAGCTAGCCTGTCAAGATTCTTAGCCTTCTTAACTTCACGGAGCTCCCGTTTCCAAACAAGGCGCCCTTCTCAGATTCCAGGGCTTAGGACTTGGACGTGCCTTTAGATGCAGTTGAGACACTTAAGCCAAAGGCTGGAGACTCTGGTCTATCCAGACGCACCTAGAAAGACAGACCTGCCCACCCACACCTGGAGAACCAGCCACGGAACACCCCACAGGGCGCAGTTCTGCTCTGGCACGCACGCGCGCACTGGAGCACCGGGAGCTGGTGCACTTCTCGGTCCCACACACGCACGCGCACACATGGACGCACGCACGGACACAGGGACACACGGACGCAGGCATGCCCTGGAGCACCGGGAGCTGGTCCAGTTCTCGATCCCACACACGCGCACACGCACGGACACAGGGACACACAGACGCAGGCATGCCCTGGAGCACCGGGAGCTGGTCCAGTTCTCGATCACATGCACGCACGCACGCACTGGAGCACCGGGAGCTGGTGCACTTCTCGATCACGCACATGCACGCGCGCACTAAAGCACCGGGAGCTGGTCCAGTTCTCGATCCCACACACGCGCACACGCACGGACACAGGGACACACAGACGCAGGCATGCCCTGGAGCACCGGGAGCTGGTGCAGTTCTCGATCACGCGCATGCACGCGTGCACTGGAGCACCGGGAGCTGGTGCACTTCTCGATCACGCGCATGCACGCGCGCACACACGGACACAGGGACACACAGACGCAGGCATGCCCTGGAGCACCGGGAGCTGGTGCACTTCTCGATCACGCGCATGCACGCGTGCACTGGAGCACCGGGAGCTGGTGCACTTCTCGATCACGCGCATGCACGCGCGCACACACGGACACAGGGACACACAGACGCAGGCATGCCCTGGAGCACCGGGAGCTGGTGCAGTTCTCGATCACGCGCATGCACGCGTGCACTGGAGCACCGGGAGCTGGTGCACTTCTCGATCACGCGCATGCACGCGCGCACACACGGACACAGGGACACACAGACGCAGGCATGCCCTGGAGCACCGGGAGCTGGTGCACTTCTCGATCACGCGCATGCACGCGCGCACACACGGACACAGGGACACACAGACGCAGGCATGCCCTGGAGCACCGGGAGCTGGTGCACTTCTCGATCACGCGCACGCACGCACGCACGCACGCACGCACGCACGCACTGGAGCATCAGGAGCTGGTCCAGTTCCCGATCACGCGCACGCACGCACGCACGCACGCAGGGAGCATCAGGAGCTGGTCCAGTTCCCGATCACGCGCACGCACGCACGCACGGAGCATCAGGAGCTGGTCCAGTTCCCGATCACGCGCACGCACGCACGCACGGAGCATCAGGAGCTGGTCCAGTTCTCCATCACGCGCACGCACGCACGCACGGAGCACCAGGAGCTGGTCCAGTTCCCGATCACGCGCACGCACGCACGCACGGAGCACCAGGAGCTGGTCCAGTTCCCGATCACGCGCACGCACGCACGCACGGAGCACCGGGAGCTGGTCCAGTTCCCGATCACGCGCACGCACGCACGCACGGAGCACCAGGAGCTGGTCCAGTTCCCGATCACGCGCACGCACGCACGCACGGAGCACCAGGAGCTGGTCCAGTTCCCGATCACGCGCACGCACGCACGCACGGAGCACCAGGAGCTGGTCCAGTTCCCGATCACGCGCACGCACGCACGCACGCACGCAGCACCGCGAACTGGGCGTGCGCTTGACTGACGCTAAGGGAACGTGCTCAGCGAGGAATCCCAGAGCCGGAAGTGGGTCGCCAGCCAATGGGAGCCGGGCGGAGCGCGGTTCCCGGGCCGCCCACACGGGGGCGCTGCTGTGACTCAGCACCCCCTGGACCCAGCAGGCACGGGATTGGCGGGCTCGGGCTCCACCCACCTGATGCTGACGTGGGCGTGGTTTCCCCAGGACCCCCAATATTGACCGGCTGGCCCAGGAAGGCGTGAAGCTGACGCAGCACCTGGCCGCTGCGCCCCTGTGCACCCCGAGCCGAGCTGCTTTCCTCACCGGGAGGCACGCCTTCCGCTCAGGTGGGTGCCTTCGGAGAGGGGTGGCGTGGGGTGGGGGTGGGGGGTCACATCTGCCCTTTCTGGTTGTCCATCCCCATCGCCTAGTGGGGGGGGCGCAGAGGAAAATCCCCAGGACAGGGCGGAGCTGCCCCTGTGGGTCTCCCAGGATGTCAGTCTGGTCTGTCTCCCCAGGAGCTAATGGATAGAGAGATATGCAGATAGACGATTGATAGACAGACAGACACACTGCCCTCGAGTGGACGCCGACTCACAACAACCCTGCAGGACAGGGCGGAGCTGCCCCTGGGGGTCTCCCAGGCGGTCAGTCTGCACGGGAGCAGACGGTCAGGTCTTTCTCCCCAGGAGCTAATGGATAGAGAGATTTGCAGATAGATGATTGATAGACAGACAGACACACTGCCATCGAGGACGCCGACTCATGGCGACCCTGCAGGACAGGGCGGAGCTGCCCCTGGGGGTCTCCAGAACTGACTCTTTACAGGAGCAGACGGTCTCTTCTTTCTCCCTGGGAGCGGCTGGTGGTTCTGAACTGCTGACCTTGCAGTTAGCAGCCCCAATGTGCAACCACCAAGCCACCAGGGTCCTGTCTGTCTTAGCGAGCCCTGCAGAGAAGTGCAGTTTTCCGGGATTCAGGACTGAAACTCGTTCGGCCCCCAAGGCTGCCCTCAGCAGATCAATAAGAGGGGCATCACAGACGGGTTTGGACTCAGAGCACGGAAAGAAACAAGTTCGGCTCCTCCAGCAGGCGTGAGAGCCTGGTTCTCTCTGCGGGATTTCTTTTCTGTCTCGGGTTGGAAATGCCGTTTCCACACGGGCCCCTGACAGTTCGTCGTAGTCACGAGCTTCCACCTGGATCTGACCCCAGCGACCCCATGCACAACCAGAGGAACCACTGCCCTGCCCTGCACCATCCTCACCTGTGCACGGGGCTGCAGCCACCGTGTGCCTCCACCTCACCTAGGGCAGTGGTTCTCAACCTTCCTGTTGCCACGACCCTTGAATACAGTTCCTCATCACTGTCATTTGCAACTCTTATGAATTGGGCGACCCCTGCAAAAGGATCCCTCAACAGCACCCCCCATGGGGTCGCGACCCACAGGTTGAGAACCACTGATCTAGGGCCTTCCTCTGTCGCTACCCCTCCGATTGACCAAGCAGGATGTCCCCTTCTCCAGGCCCTGGTCTCTTCTAACAACATGTCCAACATGCAGGAGACAAAAATCTCCCCTAACCCCCGCCTCTAGGGGGCGCTCTGACACAGACCCTCCCCGTCCCTGCCTCTAGGGGGCGCTCTGACACAGACCCTCCCCGTCCCTGCCTCTAGGGGGCGCTCTGACACAGAACCTCCCCGTCGCTGCCTCTAGGGGGCGCTCTGACACAGAACCTCCCCGTCCCCACCTCTAGGGGGCGCTCTGACACAGACCCTCCCCGTCCCTGCCTCTAGGGGGCGCTCTGGGACAGAACCTCCCCGTCCCCGCCTCCAGGGGGCGCTCTGGGACATAGCCTCCTTGTTCCAGCCTCTAGGGGTCGCTCTGACACAGACCCTCCCCGTCCCCGCCTCTAGGGGGCACTCTGGGACAGAACCTCCCTGTCCCCGCCTCTAAGGTGCGCTCTGGGACAGAACCTCCCCGTCCCCGCCTCTAGGGGGCGCTCTGACACAGAACCTCCCCGCCCCCGCCTCTAGGGGGCGCTCTGACACAGAACCTCCCCGTCCCCGCCTCTAGAGGGCGCTCTGACACAGAACCTCCCCGTCCCCGCCTCTAGGGGGCGCTCTGGCACAGAACCTCCCCGTCCCCGCCTCTAGGGGGCGCTCTGGCACAGAACCTCCCCGTCCCCGCCTCTAGGGGGCGCTCTGGCCATGCTTCTTCCAAGACAGACTTGATTGTCCTTTGGGCAGTCCAAATGCATCCCTTCTTCCGTCTTCCTTCCTTACTGTCTGTCCCTCCGCAGGAGGTCGGGACTTTTGGGATGGGAGTGGGCGGGGCGTTCAGGAGTAGAAAGTTGCACCTGAGTTTTCAGCTGCGAGGGACAGCGACGCTTTCTCCCGAGTTCCTGCCCACGTGTGACCTGCAGGTGGAGCCTTGAAGCCCCAGGGATGGGGGGGTCGCGCGCCTCTGGGTTCAGGTGCCGGGGAGCCCCTGGCCGTGGGGTCTCCTTGGTCCTGGGCGTGTCTGCCATCCGTGCTGGCCTGGAGCCTCTGCCCTCCTGTCTCTCCCAAGGGGTCTCCTTGACCCAGGGGGGCCCTGGAGCTGCACTGGTTTGCACGGGACCCTCCCCAAGGTCCGCAGTTCAAACCCACCGCTGCACGGGAGCAGACGAGGCTTTCTACTCCTGCCCAGAGCTAGTCTCAGGGTGGAATGGCACGATATGCAAATTGTGCGGCAGTAAGACTGATTGGGGGGCTGATTGAATTGCACGATATGCAAATTATGTGGCAGAAAAACTGATGGGGGGGGCTGAGAAAATAAGGCTTTATTCTGTCCTGCAGGGTCGCTGTGAGTCTGCATCCACTCAATGGCAGTGTGTCTGTCTGTCTATCCATCTATCTATCTTTCCATCCATCTATCTATCTATCCATCCATCCATCTATCCATTTATCTATCCATCCGTCCATCCATCCATCTATCTATCTATCTATCTATCTATCTATCTATCTATCTATCTATGTATCTATCTGCATATCTATCTATATCCAGTCTATCTATCTATCTATCTATGTATCTATCTGCATATCTATCTATATCCAGTCTATCTACATATCTATCTATCTATCTATCTATCTATCTATCTATCTATCTATCTATCTATCTATCTATCTACATATCCATGTATCCATTAGCTCCTAGGGAGAGAGACCAGACCGTCCACTCCCGTGCAGACTGACCGCCTGGGAGACCCCCAGGGGCAGCCCCGCCCTGTCCTGCAGGGTCCCCGTGAGTGGACATTGGCCTTTGGGCTGGATCTCTGATGCTGACCCCTCCTCCTTCCCTTTCCCCCCCATATTCCTGGGGCCCCACCTGTTGCAGCATCTCACAGAAATCCCACCTGCCGGATGCTAGGATCACCCCCACGCTGACCCTGAGACGCTAGGGGCCCCCTCCCCGGGCCGGGGTCCGAGGCAGGAAGGTCAGGCAGGCTTGACCTCTCCCCTCCTACGACCTGCCCCCAGGTATGGATGCCAGTGGCGGGTACCGGGCGCTGCAGTGGAACGCAGGCTCAGGCGGGCTTCCTCCCAACGAGACCACCTTCGCCCGGCTGCTGCACCTGCAAGGCTACAGGACGGGGATCATAGGTACGGGTGGGGCAGGGGGGCTGTTGGGCATCTCAGAGCAGCAGGACGCTGCCCCCACTTGCCCCACCCCCTCTCCCGTCCCAGCGTTGCTCCCTGGCCCGCAGGGCTCACAATGCCCAACTGCACCATTGTCACGGGAGAGCTGTCTTTACCGGGAGACTTGGGGGGCAGGGCACCCAGTTTTGCCTCAGCATGCCAGCGCCCCCGCCCCAGGTTAAGCCCGGGCTGAGTGTCACAGAAAGGCCGGACCCCCCACCATTCACAGCCTCGTCCCAGCAGGTGAGGGAGGGCCTGAGACCCCTGGGTGAGAGGACATTAGGGGACCCCACCACCGACAGGGAAGGGGTGGGGGGTGCGCCTCGGGGGTTCCCTGCACAGCTGTGCTCCCGGCTGTGGTCAGTTCACATGAAAGAATCCGGGGCGCAGTCCCAGAGGGAGTATGCATAGAAACAGACAGACACACAGACCCCCCCCAAAAAAGCAGGCAGACAGACAGACACACATATGCAAACACAGAGACAGACACATGCAAACACGGACACACAGACACAACAGACACACAGAGACCCACACAGACAGACACAGGTACACCGACACGTGCAAACAGACACACATGCAAACACACACATGCAAACACACACACGTGCAAACACACACAGACAGACACAGGTACACCGACACGTGCAAACACACACACATGCAAACACACACATGCAAACACACACACGTGCAAACACACACAGACAGACACAGGTACACCGACACGTGCAAACAGACACACATGCAAACACACACGTGCAAACACACACAGACTGACACACGAGCCAAACCACGCACCACGGACCCTGTTCCCACGGGGGGGCCCCAGGGGCTCTGCGTGGACCTGCACCCCCGGCTGGTCTGCGGCCGACCCTGGAGAAGCCTTCTGCCCGGCTTGTCCCCCGAGACCGCCTCTGGGTGGATCAGAACCTCCCACCTCTCGGTGAGCAGCTGAGCCTGACGCCCACCTGCCCCCCGAGACTCCCACACAACGCGACTGCGTCTGCTGAGTCGCCCTGGGCTGCTGCCCTGCAGGTCGGTGCTTGGAGCCCACCGTCCTGATGAGGCTGGCGGTGCCCCCAAGACCCACCACCTGGAGACCCACGGGGGTGGCGCTGCCCCGGCTGGCAGTTTGGGGGAGTCCCAGAAAATGGGGCTCCCAGGATCCCCGGGCGCGTGGCGTTCCCAGTGGGCTAGCCATGAAGCACAGGGTCAGCAGTGCGAACCCACCAGCCGCTCTGACCGAGAACGGCGAGGCTGCCTGCCTCGGGGACCCCAGGCCCCCCTGTTCCCTGTCCCGTGGGGCCGCTGGGCTCGGCACCCACTCAGCGGCCGGGTCTTTGTGTGTTTGCCCCTTGCTGTTTGGGAGTCAGTCTCCCTTCAGGGACCCCGGCTTCTGCTGCGTGCCCGTAATTCTGAAACCCTGATCCGTGACTAGCTGCTCACGCTGCCTGTGTGCCTGCCCGCTGCTTGTGGTGAGCCTGCGCCCGTGCGTGTGCGTGTGCTTCCACATGTGTGCATGTGTGTGTGCACACGCATGTGATTGTGTGTCAGTACACATCTCTGCGTGTGCTTCCACACGTGTGTGCATGGGTGTGTGCACACGCATGCATGTGATTGTGTGTCAGTACATGTCTCTGCATGTCTGTGTGTGCTTCCACGTGTGTGTGCATGTGTGTGTGCACACGCATGCATGTGATTGTGTGTCAGTACACGTCTCTGCATGTCTCTGCGTGTGCTTCCACGTGTGTGTGCATGAATGTGTGTGTCTGTGTGTAGAGGTTTCGTGCATGTGTGTGCTCTGTGTGTGCATGTGGGCCTGAGTGGGTACTGTCCATGTGCATTCATGCACACGTGCGCCCATACACATGTTTGCGTGTGCATATGTGTCTGTCCGTGTGGGCGCGTGCATTTGCATATGTCCGTGGGCAACTCTGTGTACGTGTGTGCTTCCACCTGTGTGCATGTTGGATGTATGTACGTGCGGGGGTGTCCACATGTGTCTGTTCATGTATGTACTCGGCTGAGTGCACGTGTGTAGGTAAATGTGTGGGTGTGCTTGCATGTGTGTGTCCGTGTATGTGGGTGTCCGTGTATGTGTGTCTCTACACGTTCATGTGTGCATGTGTGCATTTGCTTGCACGTGTGTGTGAAGCATGTCTGCGTCCGTGTACTCCTGCATGTGTGTGCATGGTTGTACACGCGTGTGTGCAGCCACGTGTGTGCGCACCTGTGGGTCTGTAGTGACTGCGTGTGCGCGTGTGTGAATGTGTGTGTGCGTGTGCACATGTGCAGCCATTTGTGTCCACGTGTGGGTGTCCATACGTGTGTGCTAGCGCATGTCAGCACGCGTGTGTGAGTGCACGTATGTGTTAGAACACGTGTGCGTGTTGGTTTGTGTGGGGGGTACTTGTGTGCTCTCACGTGTTACCGCATGTGTGTGTGTGGGTGCCCATGTGTGTGAGCGTTTGTGCATTTGTGTGTGGGGTGCTTGAGTGCCCACATGTTTTAGCGCACGTGTGCAGGAGCGTGTGAGCACGTGTGCAGGCGTTCATGGGCACGTGTGTTAGCACGCGTGCAGGTGTGTGTGTTCACATGTGCAGGTGTGTGTGGACACGTGTGTTAGCATGTGCAGGTGTGTGTGAGCACGTGTGCAGGTGTTCGTGGGCACGTTTGCAGGAGCGTGTTAGCACGTGTGCAGGTGCGTATGTGCACGTGTGTTAGCACGTGTGCAGGTGCGTATGTGCACGTGTGTTAGCGCGTGTGCAGGTGCATGTGGGCACGTGTGTTAGCGCGTGTGCAGGTGCATGTGGGCACGTGTGTTAGCGCGTGTGCAGGTGCGCGGGGCCCGTGCGCGTTCGCTCACTGGGGCGTGTGCCCTTGCACGCGCGTGTGTCCCCAGGAAAGTGGCACCAGGGCGTGAGCTGCCGGGCGCGGGGCGACCACTGCCACCACCCGCTGCAGCACGGGTTTGACTCCTTCTACGGCATGCCCTTCTCGCTGGTCAACGACTGCCACCCCCGGCGCCCGCCCGAGGTGGACGCCGCCCTGCGCGCCAAGCTGGGGGCCTTCTCGCAGGCGCTGGCGCTGGCCGTGCTCACGCTGGCGGGCGGCCGGGCGCTGGGCTCGCTGTCCCTGCCCTGGAGGGCCATCGTGGGCCTGGCCGGCCTGGCCGCGCTCTTCTCCGCGTCCTGGTACAGCAGCTTCGGCTTCGTGCGCCGCTGGAACTGCGTCCTGATGCGCGACGGCCGCGTCACCGAGCAGCCCATGCAGCTGGAGCGGGCGGCCGGCAGGATGCTGCGCGAGGCCCGGGCCTTCCTGCGCAGGTGCTGGGGCGCCCGGGGCGGGCGGGGGGACTGCGCCCACCACCTGCCTCCCCGGCCCACCTGCGCTCCTCCCGGGCGCTGTGCACTCGGCCAGGAGCTGCAGTCGCCCCTCGAGCTGCTCACCCCACGGTCAGCGGTTCAAACCCACCAGCCGCCCGGACAGAGAGAGACCAGACCGTCTGCTCCCGTGCAGACTGACCACCTGGGAGACCCCCAGGGGCAGCCCCGCCCTGTCCTGCAGGGTCCCCGGGAGCCGGCTCGCACAGCACGGCCTCAGGAAGCAAGCTAAGGGGCTAGGGTGTCGCCGCGGGTTAAGCACCGGGCTGCAGACGACAAGGTCAGCGGCTGAGAGCCACCGGCCAGTCCTGGTGATCGGTACGGATTTCACGGGTCTCCTGCCGGAAAGGTGGGGATCTTGCACGGAGCAGCCCCTGCCTGGCTTTCAAGTCTTTGGGAATCAGGAATGGCCCTGGGAAGCGCTCTGGGCGGAACCCACAGGTTAGGGGTTCGAATCCAGCAGCCGCTGGAGAGGAGCGAGATGAGGCTCTCTGCTCCTGTGCATGTCCACAGTCATTGTGCCCCACAGGGTCCCCGCGGCAGGAACGACACCCGGTTGAGGGTGGGTGGCAGGTCATGGGTTGGCTAGCGGGCACGGTGGTGCAGGGAGCCAGCACTGACTGATGGAGGGAGGAGACCCACAGGGGGCGCGTTGAGTCAGCACTGAGTCCATGGAGGGAGGAGACCCACAGGGGGCGCCGTGAGTCAGCACTCACTCCATGGAGGGAGGAGACCCACAGGGGGCGCAGTGAGTCAGCACTGACTCCATGGAGGGAGGAGACCCACAGGGGGCGCCGTGAGTCAGCACTGACTGATGGAGGGAGGAGACCCACAGGGCGCCGTGAGTCAGCACTGACTGATGGAGGGAGGAGACCCACAGGGGGCGCCGTGAGTCAGCACTGACTCCATGGAGGGAGGAGACCCACAGGGGGCGCCGTGAGTCAGCACTGACTCCATGGAGGGAGGAGACCCACAGGGGGCGCCCTGAGTCAGCACTGACTGATGGAGGGAGGAGACCCACAGGGGGCGCCGTGAGTCAGCACTGACTGATGGAGGGAGGAGACCCACAGGGGGCGCCATGAGTCAGCACTCACTCCATGGAGGGAGGAGACCCACAGGGGGCGCCGTGAGTCAGCACTGACTGATGGAGGGAGGAGACCCACAGGGGGCGCCGTGAGTCAGCACTGACTCCATGGAGGGAGGAGACCCACAGGGGGCGCTGTGAGTCAGCACTGACTGATGGAGGGAGGAGACCCACAGGGGGCGCCGTGAGTCAGCACTGACTGATGGAGGGAGGAGACCCACAGGGGGCGCCGTGAGTCAGCACTGACTGATGGAGGGAGGAGACCCACAGGGGGCGCCGTGAGTCAGCACTGACTGATGGAGGGAGGAGACCCACAGGGGGCGCCGTGAGTCAGCACTGACTGATGGAGGGAGGAGACCCACAGGGGGCGCCGTGAGTCAGCACTGACTCCATGGAGGGAGGAGACCCACAGGGGGCGCCCTGAGTCAGCACTGACTGATGGAGGGAGGAGACCCACAGGGGGCGCCGTGAGTCAGCACTGACTCCATGGAGGGAGGAGACCCACAGGGGGCGCCGTGAGTCAGCACTGACTCCATGGAGGGAGGAGACCCACAGGGGGCGCCGTGAGTCAGCACTGACTCCATGGAGGGAGGAGACCCACAGGGGGCGCCGTGAGTCAGCACTGACTCCATGGAGGGAGGAGACCCACAGGGGGCGCCGTGAGTCAGCACTGACTGATGGAGGGAGGAGATCCACAGGGGGCGCCGTGAGTCAGCACTGACTCCATGGAGGGAGGAGACCCACAGGGGGTGCTGTGAGTCAGCACTGAGTCCATGGAGGGAGGAGACCCACAGGGGGCGCCGTGAGTCAGCACTGACTCCATGGAGGGAGGAGACCCACAGGGGGCGCCGTGAGTCAGCACTGACTGATGGAGGGAGGAGACCCACAGGGCGCCGTGAGTCAGCACTGACTGATGGAGGGAGGAGACCCACAGGGGGCGCCGTGAGTCAGCACTGACTCCATGGAGGGAGGAGACCCACAGGGGGCGCCGTGAGTCAGCACTGACTCCATGGAGGGAGGAGACCCACAGGGGGCGCCGTGAGTCAGCACTGACTGATGGAGGGAGGAGACCCACAGGGGGCGCCGTGAGTCAGCACTGACTCCATGGAGGGAGGAGACCCACAGGGGGCGCCGTGAGTCAGCACTGACTCCATGGAGGGAGGAGACCCACAGGGGGCGCCGTGAGTCAGCACTGACTGATGGAGGGAGGAGACCCACAGGGCGCCGTGAGTCAGCACTGACTGATGGAGGGAGGAGACCCACAGGGGGCGCCGTGAGTCAGCACTGACTCGATGGAGGGAGGAGACCCACAGAGGGCGCCGTGAGTCAGCGCTGACTCCATGGAGGGAGGAGACCCACAGGGGGCGCCGTGAGTCAGCACTGACTCCATGGAGGGAGGAGACCCACAGGGGGCGCCGTGAGGTGAGCGTGTTTGGTTAGTGTATGTGGATAATCTGGACTGACTAACATAGCAGGTCAGGACCCGTTTTGCATGTGCACCGTGCAGTCCCCTTCCTGACCTTCACTATATCCTACAACCATCTTCTTTTCCTGTCTCCAAACTGGACTGTTAAGATTCCAGAAGTTGATCGTCCCCGAGACCAGGGAGGGGCATGAATGTCCAGCCCTGGATCTGTGGCTGTTGTTGACCTTGAGTTCCCCATCACATTCCCCAAAGTAACCCCAACCCGCTGCCGTCCATTCGATGCTGGCTCCTAGCGACCTCACAGAACGGGACTGTCCTTCCGGGAGGCCACAGCCTCATCTGTCTCCCCTGGACCGCCCGGTGGTTTTGAACTACCGACCTTGCCGTGAGCAGCCCGGCAAGTAACCCACACACGACAAGTCCGACATGAGCCCGCAAGTCTGATACTAGTGCATGGCTTCCTCCTCCCTGGGACTCACGCAGCCACACAGTGATGCAAAAATGCAGGGAGATCACAGGCCGGTGGCTGCAAAGTCCAGTGCATGCAGGGGTGGAGGATGCATCTCTGGGGCTCCGTGCGGCTTGTGCAGGGGAAGGTGAAGCAGAGAGAGAGTGTGTGTCCTGCCTCCCGGGGGTGGGGGGGGGGGGGAGAGGATGTTGCACGACATTCCCTGGCTGGGAAAGGTTCCCGGGGCTCCCACCCGACACCCCACTATGGTGGAGTTCAGTGTAATGGATAAAGTGAAGCCCTATGGGAGCAGGCAGCCTCACCTCTCTGCTTCCGGGCGGCTGGGAGATTTGAACCCCTGACGTGCCGATGAGCATGCGAACGCACAGCCCACCGCCCTGCCTGAGCGTCTTGCCGACGCCCCACGTTGCCGTTGGGCGCTGTGAGGGGGCTCTGACCCATAGCGACCCCCCTGTCCCCACCCCGTCCGCCGCCGAGGGAGCTGTGAGCTCCGAGCGAGACCCCCGTCTTCCCCTTCCAGCAACAAGCACCGGCCCTTCCTGCTGTTCGTCTCCTTGCTGCACGTCCATCTGCCCCTGGTCAGCACGCCCAGGTTCCTCGGGAAGAGCCGGCACGGCGCGTACGGGGACAACGTGGAGGAGATGGACTGGATGGTGGGTGAGTCCCGGGCAGAGCTGCCCCCCCCGTCCTCCCCCCGCCCCCCTCGCGTGGCCACTGTGGGTCCCCAGTGCCGCCCCACCCAGGGGCTCAGCTTCCAGCTGCACATCAGGCGGGGTTCTGTGGGGACCCGCGGGGCTTCAGGTGCAGGTCTCCAGACCTTGCTTCCTAGTCTCTCTCAGTCCGGAAGCTCTGCTGAGGCCTGTGCACCCCGGGCGATGCCCCCGTGTTGGAAAAACACGTGCAACGGAGTCCAGCCTCCGGGCAGCACACAGGCCCCCATGCGGGCAGTGGACCCTGGAAGAAGGGGCGCGCGCAGACGGCGACTCGCGGCTGAGGCCGTGGGGTCGCCGCTTGTCCGTCCACGTCCGTGGACTCCCGGGACCGGCCCGTGAGGACAGCGGGGGGAGGGGACTGCGCACTGCGGAAACCTGACCCTGTCCTACAGCTCCTCCTGGGGCGGTGCCCCCCCCCCCGTGAAGTCATTGTCGCTGCTACGTCATCACTGTCACGTCACTACTGTGATGAGTCGGGCGCCCCCTGTGAGAGGGTCGCTGGGGGGGGGGGGGCTCCAAGGGGGTCGCGACCCACAGGTTGAGAACCGCTGCCCCAGAGGCACCCGGTACGGAGCCGTGCGCGCGCACGTGCACGTGCACACGCGCATCCGGCGTGGGGTGCGTTCCTCCTGGGACCCGCCTCACTGGGCGCCTCGGAGGGAGCCCTGTCGGCCGGTCTCACCGCGTGAACCGCCGAAGGCGCGAGTCCTGGCACCCGCCGTGCCCGTGGGGCCCGCGGTTACGCCCGGCAGCCTGAGCACCGCGGTGCCTCTGACTGACAGTGCTGCCCTCCTTCTGCGCTCCGCTATTTATACGTTTGCGCTGACGCACTGACGTAATCACGGACATACGTCTCACTGACGCACACAGTCGCAGGTGGGCGGGGTCAGCGGCGTTCCGTGTTGCTCGCTGGGTCCTAAAGCCCTCCGGCCTCCTGCCTTCCCTCTCCCCTCTTCCCGCCAACCCCGCGCGCGTCCAGGTGAAATCCTGCGCGCCCTTGAGGAGCACGGGCTGAAGAACAACACCTTCACCTACTTCACCTCCGACCACGGAGGCCACCTGGAGGCCAGAGACGGGCCGCGCCAGCTGGGCGGCTGGAACGGAGTGTACCGCGGTGAGTCCCACCTGACCGCACAGGTGAGCTCCCACCTGAGCAGGTGGAACTGGGGTCGTGCGAGGCGGGGGCGCACGCGATGGGCCAGCGAGATTCGGGAAGCGGTGCATTAAGCTCCGGGCCGCGCAGCGCAAGGTCAGCGGTTCAAACCCACCGGCCGCCCCTTGGAATGAAAACGAGGCTGCGTGCGTGCAAAAAGCAGGGCGTCCTGCAGGGCCGTCCTGAGTGGACATCGCCCCCCCAACGCAGGCCTTTCTCGCCTTCCCTCTCCCTGCCGCCCGCCCGCCCCCCACACTCCCCGTCCCTCGCCCCCCCAGTCTTGGAAGGCTCAGCCCCCAAACTGCTTAGATTTTTCTTGCACCCCGCGTGTGGCTCACTCTGCCGGCTTGCGGGGACCCCTGACCGCAGCGTGCTGTTTGCTCACAGGAGGCAAAGGCATGGCCGGCTGGGAAGGGGGCATCCGCGTCCCCGGCATCTTCCGCTGGCCCGGGGAGCTGCCCGCCGGCCGCGAGGTCCACGAGCCCACCAGCCTGATGGACATCTTCCCCACGGTGGTCCAGCTGGGGGGCGGCCAGGTGCCCCAGGACAGGTGCGTGCGGGGCAGTCGGGGTGGGGGTGGGCCCGCAACCCACAGCTTCCTGAAAATCAAACAAAATGACAGCTTTCGAGTGGACACGGCTCTCGGGGACCCTGCAGGACAGGGCGGAGCTGCCCCCGGGGGTCTCCCAGGCGGTCAGTCTGCACGGGAGCGGTCTTTACAGCGTAGAGGGCAGGTCTGAAGCCGCCGGCCGCGCCTGGGGGAAGGCAGGGCTCTGTCCGCGTGGGGTCAGAGCGTGAGGCTCCCTAACAGGGTGCTGTACCCGGTCCGACATGGTCCAGCGGTCGGCGCTGACCGGATGGATGGAGGGACTTAGGAATGAGGGTTGGGAATGCCCCCGCTGACCCTCCCCGACCCCCCCACATGTCAGGGTGCTGGACGGACACAACCTGCTGCCCCTGCTGCGGGGGACGGCCCCGCACGCGCCCCACGAGTTCCTGTTCCACTACTGCGGGGTCCACCTGCACGCTGCCCGCTGGCATCACAGGGACAGTAAGTGGCTCCGACTCTGCCCCTCGCTGCGGGGACGCCCCTGGGGGGTGATGAGCGCGGTCCTCCGGAAGCACCAGTGTCATCCACGGGGTGTGCAGGGATTGGGCATTTCCCGGGGGCTCGCTCTGGGTCAGCGCTGCATTCCCGGGTCAGGATGTCCACCCTGCAGGGGCTCCTTATGCGAGGGCCCACTGTCCGGCCTCCTAGCAGGCAGGATGGGGCGTGCGCGGGGTGGTCTCTGCAGACGCGAGGAGGTGGGACTGGGCATTCCTGTGTCCACGCAGGCGGCAGGACCTGGAAGGTGCACTACGTGACCCCGCAGTTCCACCCCGAGGGGGCCGGGGCCTGCTACGGCCGAGGGGTCTGTCCATGCGCCGGGCCCGGCGTCACGCACCACAGCCCGCCCCTGCTCTTCGAGCTGTCCAGGGACCCCTCCGAGGCGCACCCGCTGACCCCCGAGTCCGAGCCGCTGCACGGCGAGGTGCTGGCGCGCGTGGGCGCGGCGGTGGACAAGCAGCGGGCGTCCCTGCAGCCCGCGCCCGCGCAGCTCTCCGTGGGCAACATCGCCTGGAAGCCCTGGCTGCAGCCCTGCTGCGGGACCTTCCCCTTCTGCGCCTGCCAGGAGGACGACGAAGGCGGCGGGGCCCCCCAGGAGCCGGGGCCATGAGTGGGAGCGCGGGCCCCCCCCAAAAGCATCCCTGAGCCCCCCACCACCCGAATCAAGCAGGCCGCCTGACCGCTCTGAGCAGAGCCCGGGTCCCCCAGGCGGTCAGTCTGCGCGGGAGCGGACAGGTCCCCATCCAAAGACTGACCTCCTGTTTGCAGCCAAGCCCCGGGGCCGCGTCGCCAACGTGAAATAAAAGCGCACTGCCGTCCGGTCCGAGCCACTCCCGCCCCCGCCCGCGAGCAGGACTGACCCGCCCAGAGCAGGCGGCACCTGTTACAGGAGCAGGTCCAGCGCGAACTGCTGACCTGGGAGCAGCCCAGCCGGTCGTGCAGTGTGACCCGGGCTGTGCGTGCGTTCGTGCATGTGTGTGGGCGCGTGCATGTGCGTGCGTGCATGTGTATGTGCATGTGTGTGTGCGCGCGTGTGTGCGTGCGTGTGTGCATATGTGTGCGTGTGTGCGCGCGTGTGTGTGCGTGTGTGCATGTGTGTGTACGCGCATCCCCACCACCATGCAGCCCATTGGAACTCACCATCCCTGCATAGGGCTTCAGAGCTGTATCAGTCTCATATTTCTCCTGGGGAGCAGATGCTGGATTTGAACCACTGACCTTGCACTGAGAAGTCCACCATGTACCTAACTGTCCAAGGGCTGCACACGTGTGCATGGTAATTAACTCAGTCAGTGCTGACTCACGGCGCCCCCTGTGGGTCTCCATCCTCCATCAGTCAGTGCTGACTCACGGCGCCCCCTGTGGGTCTCCTCCCTCCATCAGTCAGTGCTGACTCACGGCGCCCCCTGTGGGTCTCCTCCCTCCATGGAGTCAGAGCTGACTCACGGCGCCCCTGTGGGTCTCCTCCCTCCATGGAGTCAGTGCTGACTCACGGCGCCCCCTGTGGGTCTCCTCCCTCCATCAGTCAGTGCTGACTCACAGCGCCCCCTGTGGGTCTCCTCCCTCCATCAGTCAGTGCTGACTCACAGCGCCCCCTGTGGGTCTCCTCCCTCCATGGAGTCAGTGCTGACTCACGGCGCCCCCTGTGGGTCTCCTCCCTCCATGGAGTCAGTGCTGACTCAGGGCGCCCCCTTGTGGGTCTCCTCCCTCCATCAGTCAGTGCTGACTCACGGCGCCCCCTGTGGGTCTCCTCCCCCCATGGAGTCAGTGCTGACTCACGGCGCCCCCTGTGGGTCTCCTCCCTCCATCAGTCAGTGCTGACTCACGGCGCCCCCTGAGGGTCTCCTCCCCCCATGGAGTCAGTGCTGACTCACGGCGCCCCCTGTGGGTCTCCTCCCTCCATGGAGTCAGTGCTGACTCACGGCGCCCCCTGTGGGTCTCCTCCCTCCATGGAGTCAGTGCTGACTCACGGCGCCCCCTGTGGGTCTCCTCCCTCCATCAGTCAGTGCTGACTCACGGCGCCCCCTGTGGGTCTCCTCCCTCCATCAGTCAGTGCTGACTCACGGCGCCCCCTGTGGGTCTCCTCCCTCCATCAGTCAGTGCTGACTCACGGCGCCCCCTGTGGGTCTCCTCCCTCCATGGAGTCAGTGCTGACTCACGGCGCCCCCTGTGGGTCTCCTCCCTCCATCAGTCAGTGCTGACTCACGGCGCCCCCTGTGGGTCTCCTCCCTCCATGGAGTCACTGCTGACTCACAGCGCCCCCTGTGGGTCTCCTCCCTCCATCAGTCAGTGCTGACTCACGGCGCCCCCTGTGGATCTCCTCCCTCCATGCAGTCAGTGCTGACTCACGGCGCCCCCTGTGGGTCTCCTCCCTCCATGGAGTCAGTGCTGACTCACGGCGCCCCCTGTGGGTCTCCTCCCTCCATCAGTCAGTGCTGACTCACGGCGCCCCCTGTGGGTCTCCTCCCTCCATCAGTCAGTGCTGACTCACGGCGCCCCCTGTGGGTCTCCTCCCTCCATGGAGTCAGTGCTGACTCACGGCGCCCCCTGTGGGTCTCCACCCTCCATCAGTCAGTGCTGACTCACGGCGCCCCCTGTGGGTCTCCTCCCTCCATCAGTCAGTGCTGACTCACGGCGCCCCCTGTGGGTCTCCTCCCTCCATCAGTCAGTGCTGACTCACGGCGCCCCCTGTGGATCTCCTCCCTCCATGCAGTCAGTGCTGACTCACGGCGCCCCCTGTGGGTCTCCTCCCTCCATGGAGTCAGTGCTGACTCACGGCGCCCCCTGTGGGTCTCCTCCCTCCATCAGTCAGTGCTGACTCACGGCGCCCCCTGTGGGTCTTCTCCCTCCATGGAGTCAGTGCTGACTCACGGCGCCCCCTGTGGGTCTCCTCCCTCCATCAGTCAGTGCTGACTCACGGCGCCCCCTGTGGGTCTCCTCCCTCCATGGAGTCAGTGCTGACTCACGGCGCCCCCTGTGGGTCTCCTCCCTCCATGGAGTCAGTGCTGACTCACGGCGCCCCCTGTGGGTCTCCTCCCTCCATCAGTCAGTGCTGACTCACGGCGCCCCCTGTGGGTCTCCTCCCTCCATGGAGTCAGTGCTGACTCACGGCGCCCCCTGTGGGTCTCCTCCCTCCATCAGTCAGTGCTGACTCACGGCGCCCCCTGTGGGTCTCCTCCCTCCATGGAGTCAGTGCTGACTCACGGCGCCCCCTGTGGGTCTCCTCCCTCCATGGAGTCAGTGCTGACTCACGGCGCCCCCTGTGGGTCTCCTCCCTCCATCAGTCAGTGCTGACTCACGGCGCCCCCTGTGGGTCTCCTCCCTCCATGGAGTCAGTGCTGACTCACGGCGCCCCCTGAGGGTCTCCTCCCTCCATCAGTCAGTGCTGACTCTCGGCGCCCCCTGTGGGTCCCCTCCCTCCATGGAGTCAGTGCTGACTCATGGCGCCCCCTGTGGGTCTCCTCCCTCCATGGAGTCAGTGCTGACTCACGGCGCCCCCTGGGGGTCTCCTCCCTCCATCAGTCAGTGCTGACTCACGGCGCCCCCTGGGGGTCTCCTCCCTCCATGGAGTCAGTGCTGACTCACGGCGCCCCCTGTGGGTCTCCTCCTTCCATCAGTCAGTGCTGACTCACGGCGCCCCCTGGGGGTCTCCTCCCTCCATCAGTCAGTGCTGACTCACGGCGCCCCCTGTGGGTCTCCTCCCTCCATGGAGTCAGTGCTGACTCACGGCGCCCCCTGTGGGTCTCCTCCTTCCATCAGTCAGTGCTGACTCACGGCGCCCCCTGGGGGTCTCCTCCCTCCATCAGTCAGTGCTGACTCACGGCGCCCCCTGGGGGTCTCCTCCCTCCATCAGTCAGTGCTGACTCACGGCGCCCCCTGTGGGTCTCCTCCCTCCATCAGTCAGTGCTGGCTCACGGCGCCCCCTGGGGGTCTCCCCCCTTCATCAGTCGGTGCTGACTCACGGCGCCCCCTGTGGGTCTCCTCCCTCCATGGAGTCAGTGCTGACTCATGGCGCCCCCTGTGGGTCTCCTCCCTCCATGGAGTCAGTGCTGACTCACGGCGCCCCCTGTGGGTCTGCTCCCTCCATCAGTCAGTGCTGACTCACGGCGCCCCCTGTGGGTCTCCTCCCTCCATCAGTCAGTGCTGACTCACCACTGTTTCATCGGTGACCAGTTGATTCATTAAAGAACCCGGTTTCTAAGTGGCCGTGGCAGTGACATCATCATCTGCCAACTTGAGCAAAGGGGTAGAGTCTTGCCTGTCAATCAGGTCTCAGCCAATAACGCCTCTGTGTGGGCGGGGCCTTTCCTAAGCATTCTGGGAACTCCTGTCTTCCTCCCTGGAGGCGGGACACACATTCTCCCTGCAAGACATTCCTGCTGTCAGGACACGTGGAGACAGGCTGATGCAGCCCGAGCTCTGGAGCAGGAGGAGCCACGTGGAGGCCACGCTGGCGCTGAGCTGCTTCCACGGCCACTGGATCCACAAGACTCTGCACCCGCCGGCCTGTGACCCTCCTGCATCCGTGTCATTGCATGAGCTGCGTGCGTGTGGAGAGGACTGTATAGACTGGTATTGGCCATGGGGGCTAGTGTCGGACTGATGGACTTGACCTGGACTGGGCAGCGATGTTTTCTTAATAAGAAATCACAGTTTGAGATAAACTCTCTGTTACACAGTCATGAGTGTTTATGGATGTGTTTCGCTCGCCCACCCAGGCCGACACACGGAGAGTAAGACAGCAAACCTACGTCGGAGGATGAGCGAGTGCGCGTCCTAGAGCCTTTGGGAGAAAGGACTTTACAGCCACCAGTGTGTTCCTTTCTGTTCCGTTCTTGTGCGTTAACTTCTTAGTCGAAGCTGAAACCGTGTGTTCTCAATGTCTTAGACGATTACGAAGGGTCGCGGGAGGCACGGCCTTTGAATCACTGTATTTCTCAGCAATGTTATTTTGCACATAATTAAATACACGCAGCCGTTAGGTAGCTTATGATTCTATTTCATGTTTGGAAATTTCTGTCCAATCCTTCATGTTGTGAAATGACCCCTGTAATTAGTAAGCACGTCACAGGACCACACTGTCAATACAAGAAGCCTGAGTGTCATTATATCTATATGTACAATGATGATAAAATGGTTTTCAAATATACATATTTCAATCTGTTTTGCGATTATATATGTGTGTTGAGAATATACATACATGTTCAGAATATGTATATACGTTGAGATTATATATGTTGCGGTTATATATACGTTGAGATTATATATGTGATATAGTATATATGTTGAGATTATATATGTTGAGGTTATATACGTGTGAGCTTATATATGTTGAGATTACATCTATATGTTGAGAATATATGTATGTTGAGATTATATGTTGAGATATATGTATATGTTGAGATTATAGATATGTTGAGATTATAGATATGTTGAGATTATATGTGTGTTGAGAATATGTATATGTTGAGAATATATGTTGAGATTATATATATGTTGCGGTTATATATACGTTGAGATTATATATGTGATATTATATATATGTTGAGATTACATGTGTGTGAGATTATATATATGTTGAGATTACATTTATATGTTGAGATTATATGTTGAGAATTTATATGTATGTGTTGAGACTACATGTCAACGCACCAGCTTTCTTTGCTCCCCGAGGGTTATTCGGCTACTGAAACCCAAGAGCTCAGCTTTTGTAAAAATATTGAATTAAATGTAGTTTTTTCTCCCCCAACCACCGAGGTGGTGCAGACGCCCAGCGACCCTCTAAACCAGGGCAGAACTTCCCCGCGAGTTCCCGCGGCGGCCGCTGTTCAGGGGAATCCAAAGCCTCGTCTTCGTCCCGCGCAGCGGCCGCCGGTTTCCAACTCACGACCTCGCGCGTCGCAGCGCCGGTTTCAAAGCCTGCGCCGCGGAAGCCGGAACCTCCGGACCCGAGTCGCCGTGTTTCCCGCACGGAAGCTCCTCCCGAAGCACCGGGCGCGCTGGCGGCCGGAAGCGGAAGTGTGCGTCCCCTTGGGCGTCCGGGTTCGCGGGCTCGCGCTCCGCCGTCCGTCCTCCCGCGGGTCCGGGCCCCTGGGAGCGGGGGGCGCTGGGCGGGGGCGCTGCGCGGGGGGGGCCCTGCAAAGTCGGGGCGCCCGGAATCGGGGGGCTGCTCTGCACGCCCCGCGCCGGGCAACCCCTTTCTTTGCACTTTAAGATCCAGCCTGACCCGCGCGCGGACAGACGGACAGACAGTGCAGCCGGGTGACACCCCCTCCGCGGGCTGCAGCCCCCCCGCCCCCCCACCCCCCCGGGGTGCGTTGTGCATTCGGCACCGAGGCCGTCTTTTCAATGTTGAGCAAAATGCATGCAAGCGTTTCCACCGGCACAACCGGGGGGGGGGGGGCGTGTAGGGGGGCCGGTCCGTTCGTGCTGCAAGCACCCCCAAATTTGCATTTCCACTGACGGCTGGGCGGCCATGGGCCGGGGACGAAGTGAGCACAGGTGAGCTCCCTGCACGGGTTGCTTCTGGGAGAAGGAGGCCCCTTCCTCCATCCGGGGTCTTTTGACAGCAAGGAGCCCCTGCAGCTGCACGAAGAAGGGGGGTCTGTGCACGAGGCTGCAGCCAATCTGTGCACGCTCTCAGGGTGCAGCGGCCTCTGAACCCCGGGAGGAAGCAGGACGCCTGCCCCGGGGCCTGTTTCAGCCCCTGCTGCCCGTCCCGGCTGCATTGCAGGTCGCACGTGTGATGCACACAGAGCTGGTCCGGCCCAGGCGGCGAGGGGGCTGCAGAGCCCGTTTTGCGCATCACAAGCCACAGAGGAAGGATTTCCACGCTCTCGGGTGTGGACCCAACCCTGTCCGTCTGCCTCCCGCCTGCGCCCCCCATCCCTCCTGGTGTGGCTCCTTGGGCGTGGAGCACGCACCCCGGAGGCTTCCGGAGCCCGCAGCGCGGAGATGATGGTGAGTGTTTGTGCAACGCATTCCTGCTCGGCTTCTGAAGGGCCGGGGGGCTGCGTTCAGCTTCCTCCTGCGACTGCACCCCTTGGTGTGCGTCGGGGTGGACTAGAGAAGCAAGCTCATCGGGACCCCCGAGTGTGTAAGAGAGAGTTGTATCTAACGGGTAATTGTGCCTTAAGAAAGCATGTCAGTGCAATCCAGTCCGAGCCCCTAAGTCTGATATTAGCCCGTATGTCCAAGACCAGGCTATAAATCGCTCTTCAGACGCACGAGACACGTGCAATGACGCCGAATGCAGGAGGAGCACAGGCCGGGGGGTCGCAAGTCCGTGGATCCAGTGGCGCCGGAAGCATCTCAGCGCTGGCAGGGTCTCCACGCGGCTCCCCCGGCTTCAGAGGTCTTGCATCAGGGCAGGTCCATGCGTCTTGTCCGCTGCAATAACTCCCAGGGAGTCAGCAGAGTTATGCTTCCAAGGAGGAGACTCGCGATGTCCCAGAATCCTCAGTTGAAGGCCACGCCCACACAGAGGCTCATTGGCTACGACCCGATTGGCAGGCGAGGCTCCGCCCCTTCGCGCTGAATCCTCTCACATTGACACCGCACAGCACCCTGGAGGCCTGAACGTTCGCCGCCCCGATTTCCCGGGTGGGAACTAACCTGGGGCCTCGGCTTCGCACGAGAAAGAATTCACGCCGGAGCCCGGCGTGCGATCCAAGTGGGTTTTCAGGAAGGACGGACGTTTCAGGCGTTGCCGACTCACCGTTACTGATGCCGTGAATGAAACGATACTTTATCTTTTCTTTAGTAAATCATTTCATCAGGGGCTCACACAACTCTTTTGCTCGGGCCGACGTCTCCCTTCGCCCCTTCTCTGGGCGGGATGATGTCCGGCGGGTCCCTGGCGCTCTGCCCTCTTCCTTGCCTTGCACCCCGTTGCCGGCTCTCCGCCTCGGCCCGATGGCTTCCTCTTGAGCGACTGGTGCCATCACACGGGCTGCTCCCCGTGGGCTTTGCTGCCTCCCTCCGGGCCGGCTGCCTGTTTAACGTCAAGCCGTTAGGACCCCAATATCCCTGCATCTTCTGATAGCCGGGCACCATCAGCTTCCTCCACCCCATTTGCTTGCGCGGCCGTCCTGTCGGCACTGAGGTCAGAGTTCAGCCGCGGCGCCAGCCCCACCGCCTGTCCTCCGCTCCGTCCTTCCTCCGGGACACCCTGCACGTGACCAGACACCGTCGGGGACACTGCGCCCTCCTTGCCGTTGCCTTAGATGCCCCTTTTCTTCCCCTGCCCCCCGACGCCTCCTGCCCCGTGACCCCCAGAACCGTCGGCCCCTAGTTGTCTCCTTGGGGTTCCCTGTCCTGTTTCATAAAAACAGACGGAAGCCTGGTTCTTGGGAAAGGGTCGTCTGCTCCATCTCCCCCCTCGAGAGCACCCCCCAAATACCACTGAGCCCCCCAGAACCACGGAAGGTTGAGGCGCTGTCCCACGCATTCAGCACCAAGGTCACGCAGAGGTCGGCCAGATGCCAGGCTGCAGGATGCGTTGTTCCCAGGGCTGGTTTTTTTTGGTGGTAAATGTCGTTATTATTGATTATTAATTATGAATCGTTACACAAGCCGATAAGGAAAGTGTAGCTTCTTTCTCAGGCTGGGCAAGAGTAGCTGTCTCGGGAGATTGGTGTTAGAATTCCGTGAGAACATATGAGGAACGCGTAAGTCACGGGGCTTGGAAAGGGAATATTTTTAAATCTCCCGCCACCCACGCGCCTCGGGGGCCGCGCTGCCGGGCCCCCTCGGCACGGTGACTCGCGGCACATCCTGTCGGGCCGTCCGTCTCCCTCCTGGGAGAGGCCAAGCCTCACGTGATCGTGTGTCCGTCTCCCCCGTGTCCCAGCGACACACGGACGCCGAGGGCGTCTGTCAGGACGGAGCCGGGAGGCCTTGCAGCCTGCACACCCGTCGGCCGGCGTTGGGCGGGTTTCTCTAGAGAGCAGGACACCTAGGACTCTGCGTGTGCGTGTGCATGTGTGCGTGTGTGCATGTGTGTGCATGTATGTGCGTGTATGTGAGCATGTGTGTGCATGTATGTGTGTGTGCGCATGTGTGTGCGTGTGTGTATGTTTGTGTGTGTGCATGTGTGTGTGCGTGTGTGTGGTGTGTGTATATGTGTATGTGTGTGTGCGTGCATATGTGTGTGCGTGTGTGCGTGCGCGCGTGTGTGCATGTGTGTATGTGTGTGCATGTGTGTGTATGTGTGTGCATGTGTGTGTATGTGTGTGCGTGCATGTGTGTGCATGTGTGTGTGCGTGCATGTGTGTGTATTTGTGCATGTGTGTGTGCATGTGTGTGTGCGTGTGTGGAGGGCTGGACTGTGGTGCGTTGTACAAGCCCCCCAATAAAATGATTATTTAAAAAACAGGGCCCAGGGGGCGGCCTGCTTAGGGCCCCAGACTTGCCCTTTCTCTCTGAGGGGGGCGAGCGCCGATCAGCTGCGTCCAGTTGCCTCAGCCCTGGACACGCGGCCCCTCCAGCGCCCAGGTCGGGCGCAGCTCCATGTGTCCCGCCAGCGGGAAGGTCTCGCAGGGAGCGAACGTGTGTCCGTCCTCCAGCTTCTGCCTGACGGACAGGTCAATCCCCGCCCCCCGCCCCTGTTGCAAGTTGACAGATTACGTAACGGCCACCGGCCGCGGAAGGCCGACCTTGGAGAACAAGGACACCCACTGTCAGAGGACTTTGGATTCTGCCTTCCCCGGGGCCGCCGGCCTCGCCCATCCCTCCTCTGACCCAGAGCGTGTGCGTGTTTCAGGGCTCCGTGGCCGTGGAGGACGTGGCCGTGGTCTTCAGCCGGGAGGAGTGGGCTCTGCTGGACCTCGCGCAGAGGACACTCTACAGGGACGTGATGGTGGAGACGCTGACCCACCTGGCCTCCGTCGGTGAGAATGACGTCCCTTTCTCCCCCCACTCCCCAAATTTCCCCTTTGCATCTTTATGCAATAATTGATCACTTCGCTCCTGCGGTCCAGCCTGAGACGCGGGGACGTGGAGCGGAACGGAACGGGTGTGGGAGCGTGGCGTGTCCAGCGCAGGGGTTTTGGCTTCCCCGGCGACCGCCGTGCTCGCTGGCGTGGATTAAAGTGAGCCCCTTCCCTTCCCTGCGTCTCGTGATGAAGACGCCCTCTCCGTGTTGTCGGCGCGGCCGTGGGCACACGGGGAGCCCTGCCGGAGGCTTCCAACCTGGGACTCTGTAGAGAGCAAGCATCCTTCTGCCCTGGACGAGTTTGACGTGCTTGTGTGTGTGTCCGCGTGGACGAGAGATGCAAGTCCAGAGAAGGGAGACCTTTGGATCAAAGAGCTGTTGTGTAGACAGAGGCGTCCCAGCCCAGTGCAGATCCAGTCCTCAGTCCCACACGAGCCCGTCTGTCCGATACCAGCCCATGAATCCCTCTGCAGACGCATGCAGTCATGCAATGACCATGAATCCCTCTTCAGACACATGCACTTCATGCAATAACACGGAATGCAGGAGGGTCACAGGCCGGCGGGTGCAGAGTCTTGTGGATCCAGTGGCCGTGGACGCAGCTCAGCGCCGGCGTGGCCTCCACGTGGCTCCTCCAGCTCCAGGGCTGCATCGTCGTGTCTCCACGTGTCTCATCAGCAGGAAGGTCTTGCAGGGAGAGAGAGTGTGTCCCGCCTCCAGGGAGGAAGACGGGAGTTCCCAGAATGCTCAGGGGAGGCCCCGCCCACACAGAGGCGTCATCAGGCTGCGACCTGATTGGCAGGCCAGGCCCCGCCCCTTCGCGAGTTGACAGGATCTGTAACGGCCGCAGCTGCACGCACCTGTCTTCCCCCCGCGGGCAAAGTACTGGCGCGTCGTCAAAATGCTCCCTCCGCTTCACACCCTCCGTCAGCGCCCGGTCGGCCCTTCCCGGGTGTTTTCCCAGAGAAACGGGAAGGTCTGAGCCGGGCGCGGGGTCGGGGGGTCTCACCGGGCACAACTATGCAGGAGCAGAGACAAGAACGAGTCTGTCCAAGGACGCGCCCTGCGTGGACAGACCGACATGTCGGACAGACGCAGTGGGAAAGTATTTTTCGGGGTCTTCAGCCAACTTCTCAGATTCTTGATCATTTTAAAAACTCGTTTCTTTTCATTGTGTCCAGCACGTCTGTACCTCATCGTTCTCCAAACATCTGCTCTGCACCTAAGCCCCTGCCGTCAGCGCATTTCCCCTCCCTGCTTCCCCCTCCCTCATGTGCCCTTGGTAATTTATACATCGTTATTTTGTCATATCTTGCCCTATCCGGAGTCTCCCTTCCCCCCTTCTCTGCTGTCCCTCTCCCAGGGAGGAGGTCACATGTGGATCCTTGTAATCAGTTCCCCCTTTCCAACCCACTCACCCTCCACTCTCCCAGCATCGCCCCTCACACCCTTGGTCCTGAAGGTATCATCCACCCTGGATTCCCTGTACCTCCAACCCTCATATGTACCAGTGTACAACCTCTGCCCTATCCAGCCCTGCAAGGTAGAATTTGGATCATGGTAGTTGGGGGGAGGAAGCATCCAGGATCCGGGGGAAAGCTGTGTTCTTCATCGTTGCTACCCTGCACCCCGACTGTCTCGTCTCCTCTCTGAGACCCTCCTGTAAAGGGATGTCCAGTGGCCGACAGATGGGCTTTGGTCCCCACTCTGCACCCCCCCTCATTCACGATGATGATTTTTTGTTCTTGGCTGTCTGATACTCGATCCTTTAGGCACCTCGTGGTCGCACAGGCTGCTGTGCTTCTTCCATGTGGGTTTTATTGCTTCTGAGCTGAATGGCCGCTTGTCTCTAAGTCTTTAAAACCCCAGACGCTGTGTCTTTTGATAGCCGGGACCCCCCAGCTTTCTGCACCACATTTGCTTGTGCACCTGCTGTGTTTGTGTCGGGAAGGTGAGCACCGTGGGATGTCAGTTTAATAGAACAAAGTGTCCTTGCATTGAGGGAGTCCTTGAGTGGAGGCCCAATGTCCATGTACTGCCCCAATTCTAAATATACAAATATATGCACATAGATCTATTTCTACATCGTCATATATAAATTTATTTGCACATGCACATGCCTGTATCAAGACCTCTATAAATGCCCTTTGCCTCCCAGCTCCTTTCTCTATTTCCTTGACTTTCCTCTTGTCCCACGTCCATGCTCTGCTCCCCTCGCTCCTCTGCTCCACGCCCTCAGTGATTTTCCTCGGTGGTGGGATCAGATTGGGTGCAATTTCCACACTGTGTCTGCAGCTTTTAAAGTTTTTTGACCTTAGCCGTACTGCACACGTGTGGTCCTGGAGACCCGTGTTCTCTGTCCTTATTCAGGCGTGTGCTGTGCCGAGCGCCTTCGGGGAAATGCGTCCGATTGGCGCCTCAAGGATTTACCCTTAGAAATAGGGTTTTAACCGTTGCCAAGGCGCCGAGACAGCAGCTCTGTCTGTCTCACCTGTTTCTCAGCAGCCTTCTCCGCCAGCACCCCGTTATTAATCCACCGCAACCCATCTTTGTTCCCTGTGCTGGACTTCCACTCAGTGTCGCAAGACTTTAACCGCGGAGAGCAGCTGTTCCTCCAACACCTCGTGCTGCAGTTCATGAAGAGGGACGCCTCGTTCTCCGCATGGCACGTCGATCCGCTTGCCGTCCGCTGCAGCGACGTGAGGTGGGTATCCCTCCAGCAACCGAACACGGTGCCCGGGAGGATGGCTGAGGGCTTGGCACGGTGACACGCGCATCCATCCGTGGCGGTGCCCGGAATGCCCCCCCATTGCCGGACCCGCCTTTGGCCCCGAAAACGACAGGGACGCGTGGACGAGGCTGGACCGTGGGCGGGCAGGGTGGTGGGAGGCTGCGCGCCTTCGCGGAGGGTGCGGATCCACCCGCTTTGTGCACTAAGCGCCCGGCTCGGTGCTCCCGGGGCCAGAACCCAACGGGCGACGGGTTGTGTAGCCGTGTAACCCGCGTGCCGTCCTGGTTCTCAACCCAGCGCTGCCCGCTGAGTCCCTGGTGTGAGCGGGCTTTGCATTTGAGAACGGATTCCGTGAACCCTTCTTGCCGTCGACTCTTCACGCCCCCCTTTCCGACTAATCTGCAAGCGTCTGTGCACAGAGAGAGAGAAACCCGTCTGCGAAAAACCAGGACCAAACTCGGCAACTGAGTCCGTTCAGTGCGACCCGGCCGGACGGTGCAGAGCCGCCCCTGGGCGCCCAGGACTGAGGCTTCACAGGCGCAGAGAGGATCCCGCGGAGCTTAGACCCGGTGACCTTGTGCTCAGCCGGTGCCCGTGGACCCATCTGCAAAAGTTTCGTGGGAAAATTCCACTTGGCGTCCAGTTTAATCTTTCCGTGAATCGTTTTAAGTCCCTTTACATGGAACCCCGTCCCCGTGAACGATGCGCAGAATCCTCACAGTGTCACCTTCTCTCTTTATTCTTACTTTAACTCGCTGCGTCTTTGTTCAGTGGTTTATATTTTGAAAGTGAAAAGAAATAGGATCGAGTCCTTGTCTTTTAAGGAACATCCGTCAGCGTATCAGATACGCACGAGTCGGACACTTGGGTAAAATGATCAGAAATCCGCGTATTTTGCAGAGTTTAGCGAAATGGGCGCCGACCGAGTTGCGATCTCACGTTGCCTGTGTTTCTCAGGGTTCGGACAATAGACGGCTGCTCGGACGGGGACGACCGCAGCCCGTTGGTGGACACGTCCGGCCGGAGCCCAGTCCTTCCTGATCCACGAAGGAGCCCTCCTCCGACGGAGCGTCCGTTTGGGCAGCTCGGGCCCGGAAGAGCCTCCGTGACTCCGTCGCTCCCCCGCTGCAGCGGGTTCCGAGCTGCGCCCCGGCCCTGCCCGACGACGGAAGGTGGCGGCGCCCGCCGTGCTGCGTGCCAGCTCGCCGCCCCCATGAGAACGCTCCATGCACAGCAGCCCCGTCCGTGTGCCGTGTGCGGCGTCCCCGCGCCTCTCCTGCTCAAGGCGCTGCACCGCCGAGCGAAGCCTTACGCGTGCAAGGAGTGCGGGAAGGCCTTCGGCATGGCCTCCTCCCTCAGCCGGCATCTAAAGTCTCACCGCGGGGAGCGGCCCTACGCGTGCCGGGAGTGTGGGAAAGCCTTCCGGCAGTCGTCCCACCTGAGCACGCACCTGAAAACCCACAACGGAGAGCGGCCGTACGGGTGCGCCGAGTGCGGCAAGGTCTTCAGCTGCTCCTCGGCCCTCGCCACGCACCGGCGCACCCACACGGGGGAGCGGCCCTACGCCTGCCGGGAGTGTGGGAAAGCCTTCAGCCGGTCCTCGCACCTCACGTCGCACCGGCGGACCCACAGCGGGGAGCGGCCGTACGGCTGCACGCAGTGTGGGAAAGCCTTCGGCGACTCCTCGGCCCTGACCAAGCACGTGCGCACCCACAACGGGGAGCGGCCGTACGAGTGCAGAGAGTGCGGCAAGGCCTTCTGCCAGTCCTCGCACCTCGCTTCCCACGCACGGACTCACGGCGCAGAGACGGCGGCGAAAGCGGGGCCCTGAGCGACGCCTCGCTTTCCGGGAAACGGTGGGAAACAGAGAGAGTTAACGGCGTCCGAAGCAAAGGCATGTGTCTTGGTATCGACAACGTCAACCACGTGGCCGTCAGTCCGTCGGTGGCAGGAAACACGGCGGACGACGGGCAGAGGCTCTG
Source organism: Tenrec ecaudatus (assembly GCF_050624435.1). Lineage (NCBI taxonomy): Eukaryota > Metazoa > Chordata > Mammalia > Afrosoricida > Tenrecidae > Tenrec > Tenrec ecaudatus. The sequence goes on from NC_134549.1 coordinate 19,368,177, forward strand.
AACCGAGAGCGCGGCGCTGCCGCTAGGAACTGGAGAAGCCCCTGCGAGGAGGAGCAGAGCCTTCGGGACAGGGCGCGTTTGGGCGCAAAGGCAACGAGGCACAAAACAGGAGCGCTGGAAGCGGTCGCCAGGTCGGAGCGTAGGTTTGCGAGGGAGCAGCGAGGTCGCCCGCCATCGCCGAGCTGACCCAGGCTCCGAAGCCGCCAAGCGTCACAGGTCAGGAACGCGGGGAGAGTCGTTCCACCAGCAGCGACTTAGTGAAGATGCTCAGGACAAATGATCTAAAATGTTCATTTAAAATGACGGCGTAACGAGCACTGACGAATTCGAAAGCCTTGAAGAAAGGGACGCGTTCCTGGAGTCACACAATCTACGCAATTAACACAAACGGGGGCAGAAACACAGCCAAGCAAAATAGACTGATGGGCTCATGGGGGGAGATTATATATATATATTTTTGATCCTTTTTTCCGCCTTTCTCCCTGGGAGCTGCAGGTGGATGCAAACCGCCGACCATGCAGATCACAGCCCAAGGCGTGTGCACAGCAGCACCAGGGCTCCTCTGGGGGGAATTCTAGGGAGAACAACATATTTCTGTAGAGAGTTTCCATGGAGGCTTCTGCCAACCATCCACAGAGGAGCTGAAACGACAGCTATTCAACCAGCTCCAGCAGATGGAACAAGGAAGAATTCTCTGGAATTCCATTCCGGGAGCAAGCTTAACCCGGATCCCACCGCCAGGGAGAGACATCACTAAAGCGTTTGCCAAGATCCCCGCTCAGATCCCGGACCTCAGAGCTCAACATCAGCGGCAAACAGAGAATCCGTCGCTACCAAACGGTCGGTTCCGCGTTACGGAGCCAATGCGCCTCACGCCGCACACACACAGCAGGGCTATCGCCTCCTCGTCTGCAGAAACGTCATCTAACGAAGCCCGACCTCCATGCGTGACAGGGACGCAGCGCAATGGGAGCAGACGTGAAAGCCCTCCTCCTCGCGGGCACATCGTGCAACGCCAGCCGCCTGCAGATCCTCCCTGGAGCGAGATTAAAAAGAAACACGACTGGGGTGTCCCCGTCGCCTCGCCCGCGCAATATTACACTGGAAGCCCTGCCAAGGACGTAACGCAGAAGACAGTCGAGAGCATCCAGATTGGCAAGACGGTGCAAACCTCAAAGCAAGCAACGTGCATTCACATTTCCCCGATCGCATAAAGCCTCGGAGCCTCTGCAAGAAGGCAGCCGGCAGTGACGCTCTGCAGAGTGCCAGCGTGCAATCAACGGCGTGAAGTCGTTTGCTGCATCCCCGCAATTAAAAGCGCACCCCTGAAAGGCCGCCCTCCGTCGCGGAAACAGCGCTGCTTGCAGTCGCCGCGAGAAGATGGAAAAGGAGCCACCGCAACGAGCAACCGAAAGGATTTTATCCCAAGAGAAGTCGGAAGCATGCTGGTCGGAGAGGGAGAGCTAACCTGGGGGATCCGCCAGCCTGCAAGTGCGATGCCTCCCAGCCCAGATTTTAACGGCGTTTCTTGTTGGGAAGTGCATCCCTAACCTCCTACGGGAAGAAAGACTGACTGCCGTGTCATGGGTCCCGGTGAAGAATCCGTGCATTGGAATTCCGGTGGAAGGAAAGACGCTCGGACGCGCCACCGACTGCCGGCATGCTCTGCAGACACAGGCGTGGGGAGACCGCGTGTGCTTTGGACGGGCGTTTGGGAGACATCGGCACCTGCTCTCGGGCAACATGCTGGAGAAAGGCGAGTGTCCTGCAGGAGCAAGCCTTGGGCAAGACGAATCGGCACAGCTGCAACGATGGTTTCAGAGGGGGCGCTGGTGGGGCCCGTGCAGGATCGGGAGCGTCTGTCCTTCTGTACAGAGGCGCCCTGGAGGTCGGATCGGGCTCGGCACCCAGCACAGCACCCCAGTGGCGCATGGACCGCGTGACTCTGGGTTTCCAAGGCTGTGGGTCTTGCTCGGAGTCGGAAGCGCTGTTTTTCTCCTGCGGAGCAGCCGGTGGGTTTGAACTACCGACCTTGCAGTTGGCAGCGCAGTAAGTGGCCCCCTCCGTCGCTGCTGCATTTTAGGGAGAAAGTGGGCAAAGCTCTGTTGCTAGAGGAGGATACGGGGGAGGCCTCGCCGTCCCTGATTTCACAACCCCCCTCGGTGACGCAGCGGTCAGGCCGACTCGCTCACGGCAGCTGGCAGACACAGACGCGGAACACGACCGGGCACGTGAAACACAGGGTCCTCACCTCACACCGTACGGCAAAAAGCGAATAAAGAGATGCAACGACCTCAGTGTACAACCTAAGACTATGAAGGGGGGAAATGTGCAGGCCCCCAGCACGGACAGAGGCGTAAATTGATTGCCACGTAGCATGAATTGATTACCACGTAGCATAAATTGATCACCACGTAGCATGAATTGAATATTACCATGTAGCATAATTGATTACCACGTAGCATAAATTGATTGCCACGTAGCATGAATTGAATATTACCATGTAGCATAATTGATTACCACGTAGCATAAATTGATTACCATGTAGCATAATGGATTACCACGAAGCATAAATTGATTACCACGTAGCATAAATTGATTACCACGTAGCATAAATTGATCACCACGTAGCATAAATTGATTACCATGTTGCATAATTGATTACCACGAAGCATAAATTGATTACCACGTAGCATAAATTGATCACCACGTAGCATGAATTGAATATTACCATGTAGCATAATTGATTACCACGTAGCATAAATTGATTGCCACGTAGCATGAATTGAATATTACCATGTAGCATAATTGATTACCACGTAGCATAAATTGATTACCATGTAGCATAATGGATTACCACGAAGCATAAATTGATTACCACGTAGCATAAATTGATTACCACGTAGCATAAATTGATCACCACGTAGCATAAATTGATTACCATGTTGCATAATTGATTACCACGAAGCATAAATTGATTACCACGTAGCATAAATTGATCACCACGTAGCATGAATTGAATATTACCATGTAGCATAATTGATTACCACGTAGCATAAATTGATTGCCACGTAGCATGAATTGAATATTACCAAATAGCATAAACTAGATACTGAGCATAGCGGCGTGCAAACCGGAAGGTAAATAACTGAGATATCCCAAAATCTGCACATTTATGATCGTTGAACGATTCCACGGAAAGGTTAAAGAAAAGAAACTTGAGGGAAAATAGTCGTGTCGCTGTGACATTTCTGACGAGGGTCCTCGCTCTAAAATTTAAAGTGCCCACCTTCTCCATCGTCAAATCACTTCCTAACTTAGAGATGGACACAGGACCAGGGTGTCCATAAGCCCATGAAACATGCCTGGGAGCCTCCGTCACGGGAGAGGCAAGATCCAGCGCGAGATGCGGTCCCACCGCAGCGGCCGTGACATTGCTTTATTAGAGGGCGCGCCGGGTGCCTGCAGGGCTGTGGGTGCCTTAGGCTCCCAGGCACGGCTGCTAGAGAGGCGCGTAAAGGGAAAGGCCGGCTGCAGACAACATGAAGTGCCTCACAGGCAGAACCAGAGCAAACAATCCTGCTCTCTGCACTCGGGGGAGATCTCCCTACAGAGACGAGAGCCGGGACTCAGTGCGGCGTCTGCACACCCAGCTGGTTGCATCCCGACTCCTGGGAGCAGGAAAAGCGACACACCCCACTGTCCCGTCCGTGGATGAATAGACAGGATTCACGGCGTTCACCTGCGGCGGAAACGCCCACGGGTGCAGGATGACGACGCTGCAAACCACCTCACAACCTGGATCAGCACGGAGGACGTGCCGGGGTGAAGACGTCACACGCCGGAGGGCAGACTCACTAATTTCCAGGACACGTGGGAAGACACTGGCCCTGAATAAAGGAGCCAGGTCCTCCTACAAGGCTGCGCCCACGGGCTCATGCACAGTTTTACGACGAAGACGTCTGCCTGTTTGCAAGTGCACGTCTTCGAAGCTTGCCTTTGTCCCTTACGGAGCAACCGTTGGCCTCTTCCCACCGGGAGCCAATGCGAAGGAATCGAGCTGGACATTCAAGGACGCCGTGTCCCCGGAAGACGGATGGAGCCAAGAACCACGCTCCGCTCGCCCCTGAGATCCGAGGAGCTGGACGGTGCCCGGTGGCAGCTGCACCGCAGTAGAAAGTCCCGATCCGAATGGATAAAAAAGCGCAGAACAAAATCCAGAATCCAATCACCACGCGTGACACTCTGGGAGAGAATCGGGGAAACTGAGGCAGCCTTGTACCGTTAAATTGAAGCTCCCCCCAGAGGTCAGCTTTCAGCCAGTCGGGGCAACAAGCGCCCAAACCCGGCAGAGATGGGAGGAGACTGGTTCAAAATGGGGGGAATGCTGGTTTACGGCCGGGCTTTCGACCAGTTTCCCAGAACAGCTGCAGCCCTGGACGCTCGGCTGGAGAAGAAGAAAGCAAACCCGTGAGGACACAGCGCTGGCTCTGAAGTGGGAAGTGTCCTTTCTGCTGCCGTGTCAGGCAGCAAACGCACAGCGGCTCTCGGTGAGTCGGAAGCAGGTGGAACAAGGTTGTGTCTCTGGAAGAGAGTCGTTGCCTCGGAAAGGCTTCTCTCCTGGGTGTGGGTTGTGCTTTATTCCAGCTAAATGTGCTTTTAAAGTTTCTAGTGCTTCCCTCGATGCTGTTTTATGTGCAATTAAACACTCGGCTTTGGTGTGAGAGTCTCCCGTCTGTCCGGGGTTGGTGCGTGTCCTCGCTGCCGTGAAGCTAAACCTGCCGAGCACAGGTCGCTCATTTCTCGGGGCCGTGACCTTACCTTCAGCGCTGGGCAGGCTCCAGACGCCGCTTTCCGTTACGCTTGCGCCTCGTGAGATTGCTGTCCACTCGCCACGGTCGCCTACGATCATTTAAAATTAAAAACAAGTTTCCCACACATGAAGATTTCCAGAGCAGAGCAGCGGCTTTCCGTTCAGCAGTCCGCCCTCATCTTGCTTCCAGTCGCCTGTCCCTTCGATCCACCGTTGCTCAACCCCAGCTTGTTGGGCTTTGCTGGTTTCACGCCACCTTCCCTGACGTCCTGCCTTTGGGCAGAGCTGCTTCATTGCTAACCCAGGCTTGTATATCTTTGGGGGACGTGCAAGCCCCCTAATCACAGGTGAAGCCACGTCGCAGGAAGGGGTTGCAGTATAGGTTGTGCAGGAACGAGAGGGGCACAGTCTAGGGACAAACTAATAGGAAGAGGGGGGATTGGGGGTATCCGGGTGACAAGAGGGCGGATCCTCGAGTCAGGATGGGGCTGGAGCTCCATAGAAACCACTGCTGCCTCCCACCTGCTGTCCTCCCACGTCCCTCTTGCAGGCAGGCTCTCCCCCTTCGCCCATGTTGACGTACGTCCAACCAGGAGCCCCCTCTTCCTTCCCCTCCCATCCCCATGACCAGTCACATGTATGTGGGCATGAAAGCCGGGACGTGATTCCGTTTTTAATCCTGGTCTCGGACTATGTTTGTCCTGTTGGGACCCGTGTATTTTTGACCCGTGTCTGTTGTCGCCCCGTGTTTGCCCAGTGGCGTTTGCTGCTCCAAGAATGTTTTCCGTGTCTCTTCACTGGGAATCATGCAGAAAGCGGTCTCCCCTTTTATTTGCAGAGGGACTGCAAAAGGTTGGTGAGAAATCGCCAGGCGGGCAGAGTCGCCCACAGGCAGCAGCCAGGGCGGGTCACCCGCAGTCCGGACCTCAGCGAGGCAGACCCTGGACGGCAAGGGACCCACCAGCCTCGCGGCCAGGCATCGAGGTGAAGAAGCCTCCGTCTCTTAGACACACGGTGCACGTTGTGTTTGCTTGGCCCTCAGGTGGTGCAGCTCACAGGCGGAGGCAGAGAACTGGCTAAAGCTGCAGCACCCGGTCCAACCACCGGAGAGCGAGGGAGACGGGGGCGGGCCGTGCAGAGCCATCGATCTCTTTCCCTCCAATCGAACCGCGACCTGATTGATCCCGCGTGGTCCTACCGGCCAGGTCGACCCCATAAACGTACCTGTCGCAGGGACCTCAAAATGTTAGAGGGAAAATGGGGTGAAATTATCCCTGAGTTTTTCCTATAATCTTTGTGAAGCCCCAGTGCATCTAAGAGCACAGCTAAAAATACTCTCTTAGGGTTCTCGATAGAAACAAAATCAGATCGATAATACTTATATGTAGATATTTATACAGATGGATAACATATGCAATAAACTTAATTAAATTATAAAGCAGTACAAATGGCTCAGTGCAACTCACTCCCGTGAGACACTGGCAGTCCTTCGAGTCTTGAGGGCACAGGTCAGTCCTCTGCAGAGAGATTCAGGCTCTCCGGGCACAGGCGGCAAACAGCAAGGCAGGTCACCAACAATCAGACAGATGACAGGGGGGTCCCACAGTCCCCAGCTCAAGAGCTGTAAGTCCCAATGGTGTGGACTTTACAGGTCTTGAAGGAGCCTCAAATTACAGCGACACAGTCCACGGGTTGGGTGTCCCTCGGGCAGTGCAGCTTGTAAACTGAGGCACAGAACGAGCCAGGCAGCCGCCCATCAAAGAGCGAGAGACAAGCAAGGCGAGGCTCGCCGAGCCAGTGATCTCTCCGCCCTTCAATGACCCCCACATGGTTCACTGGCCACGTTCGCACAATAAACCTTAACTGTCTCACACAGTTCCTTTCTACCCAGGGTTGCTCCATCCGTGTTGAAACACGTCTCTGGGACCAATGTCTGCAGATAAATCCAGTCTTCTCAGGCTCATCCGGGTGCTTAAAAAACAAATCCATTCCAAGCCACGGCTGCTGAGGGCATGTGCCGGGCAGAGAAATCAGCTCAGAAGGTCCTCTTGTCTGTTTCTGGAGATTCCACAGGCATCGGCCATCCTGATGGATTAGTCTCAGAGGATCCGAGCTAACTGCAGGAGCTGATGGTAAAGAAATGCAGCGAGAGCTCAAAGCTGCCTTGGGGAGGGAAAGCTCGGGGCGGTTGAGGCTGAAGAACTTGTCCTCGTGACGGTGCACCGGCTGCTGGAGGACCGCAGGGGCCGCCATCGGAGCATGGCGTCTGGGAACGTACACCCGCAGAGCAAGCATCGCCCCCTCACACTTCCTTCTGCCCCCTTAGCGCCCCTGCCCCCAAATCAGGGAACATTTCCACGGAGCATGACTGAGTCTCTCGGGACATCGAGCGAGCATTTTCACGTAGAGCCTGCAGCAGCCAAGAGTGCAGGGTTCTTTGAGTGACGGTCAGAGGGTGTAGGGGTGCTGCCTTCGGGAAGGACGGAGGCCTCGATAGAGGCCACCCCCTGCCCGTGCTTTTACATCGGACTTGTTTGTCTAATGAGGAGACGTGCGATTCTGTGTCAGTGCCTTCTTTTTGGTTTCCCTGCTTTGTGCATGCTTGCATGCGGTCTACCTGTCTCTGTATCGCTTTGTTCTGCTGCACGTTGTGCGTTGTGTTGTGCGTTTCTCTGTTGCATGTTGTGCATGGTTTTCTCTCGTGCATTGTGTTGTGAAACACACACACAAGGAGCACCGACACGGTGCAGCTCAAAGAGGTTTATTGGGATCAAAATCCTGACTCAGCGCTGAGCGACCGCGCCAGACTGTCGGGTACGGAGTGTGGACCCCGAGCTTCCCCTGGGACAAGCTTTCGTTGCATCACACACACGGGGGCCGTGTTTCACAAAGGGGAACCTGCCTTACCTTTAGCTCGCCGATTTCTCCCCAAACAGCCGCTTGTACCAGCCTGTGATTTTCCTAAAAGCTCCGACGCACAAAAGCGGACTGTTTCGCAGGAAGGTCGACATTAATTCAGACCCAGGCTCCGTTCCGCCTCCTTATCGCACATCGTTCTGTCGTGCGTTGCTTGCACGTTGTTTCCTGCCGTGCATTGTTCTGTTGCACATAGCACACGGCTTTCGGTTGAGCCCTCTGCCCTGCTGTGCGTTGTGCATTGTCCTCTTGTCCATCGGGCTGCTGGGACTCAGACCCAACTCCCCGTCACCCCTGAGTTGGCGAGGTCAGGAGGGCACCTGTATGAGGCCTGGGTGGGAGGTGAGGGCGCAGGGAAACCCCGGTCACCGCCTTCACCATGTGAATGAGGGCACCTGCAGCTCACCTCACCTGTCTCTGCCGGGCGCCAAGCAGCGCAGGCGAGGGCTGGGTACCAGGCATGCCACACGGGTGGAGGGACCCGTCTTAATTTCTACCAGGCTTGGTTGCAGTTGGGCTGCCAATTCAGCACCGGCAGTTCGAAGCCAGTAGCCGCTCCAAGGGAGAGAGGCGAGGCTCCTGCAGGCGTCCAGAGGGCCGTCAATCCTACCGTGCCCAGTACCTGGCTCTGGATCCGCCCACAGGTAAGCGAAGTCACGTAGCTTCCGGCTCCTGCTCGGATGGTCCTAGGTTTCCCTTTCAAGCCAGTGGATCTCAACCTTGATAGATTTTTCTCTGCTTCTGGCATGAAAAGCGTTTCTTGACAGCCCCCCTCCCGCCCCCCCAGCAGGGATCCCCATACGACATTTGTCCTTTTGTGATTGACGCATGTCAGGTGGCCCAATGGGCTGCAAATCCAGCCGCGTCGTGAGGTCTCGGTGTTTCATTGTCTCTTTCAAGAGCTGGGAATCATCCACGGTGTGTTCGCACCAACATCTCCCCCTTTCCAGCGACGGGCACTCGGTTTCCTCCATCTTCTCACTGTTGCACGTCGTGCTGGAGAACAGGTGAGCTTGTTATCTCTGCTCCGGCTCCGGGCTTTACTTCTTCGGGGTCTGTAGCTAGTGGAGCAATGGCTGGGTCAGGTGCTGTTCCCAATTGAAGGTGCCCCGTGGCACCTTCCACAGTGGCTCTGTTGCACAGCCGCCCCCACCCCACGCAGTCAGCTAACATGGTCTCCCTAGCGGAAATAAGAAAGGCTTTAGCCAGAGACACAAAGGGGGAAACCCAAATCCTTCCACTGATTCCTAAGAGCCCTCTGCCTCCCGAGGGACACACCGCAGAGCCAACTCCGGGCACCACAGGTGGAAACCGCCAGCGGGTCCCAGAAAGCAAGGCGAGGCTTGCTCTTCCCATCAAGACCGACAGCCTTGGAATCGCCGCCGGCGGTGCCCGCTGGCTGCTCGGTTGCCTTGACGCCAGGAAGTGTCCCCAGAGGAAGCCCTTCCCGTTGAAGCAACTGGTAAAATGCAGAAGGGGGTCCTCCGTGTGGGAAACTGTCCATAATGTGATCGCCGAGGAGGTGGTAGGAATCTGTATGAAGACAGAAGGAATCCATCCATCGTGACAGTTTATCAGCGTTAATAAGGTGTATGGGGTGGGGTGGGGCTTTACATTTTTGTAGGAGTGTCGAAGGGATCAGGCATCAAAGAACAAAATATCATTATCATTGTCAAGGAGGGGGAGTGCGGAGTGGGGACCCAAAGCCCATCTGTGGGCAACTGGAGGGTCGCGGGGGGGAGAGGAGCCAGTCAGGTGCAGGGCAGCAACGGTGAAACATACAACTGTCCTCTGTTTCTTAAATGCTTCCTCCCTAATATCCTGATCCCAATTCTACCTTGCAAATCCGGCTGGACCAGAGGATGGACACTGGTGCAGACAGGAACTGGAAACACAGGGAATCCAGGACAGGTGATCCCTTCAGGACCAGTGGTGAGAGTGATGATACCTGGAGGGTGGGGTGGAAAGGGGAAACTGATTACAAGAATCTACATATATCCTCCTCCCTGGGGGACGGACAACAGAAAAGTGGGTGAAGGGAGACGTTGGACAGTGTGAGACAGGACAAAATAATAATGATTTATAAATTATCAAGGGTTCATGAGGGAGGGGAGCGTGCAGGGAGGGGGAAGTGATGAGCTGATACCAAGGGCTCAGGTAGAAAGCACATGTTTGGAGAAGGATGCTGGCAACAAATGTGCAAACGTGCTCGACACACGATGGATGGATGGATGGATCGTGATAAGAGCTGTACGAGCCCCAATAAAATGATTTTAAAACGTTTTTTTGGAGGAAATGGAACTAAGAGATGAAAAGTATTTTCCCATAAACGGTTTGAAGCCTCATAGTAGAGGTGAACGTTTAAACCTCTTTAAAACTGTCGTTTCAAAGTTAACTTCACCTCGGCCTCCTGGCGCTCAGAATAACTCATCATCCAGACTCTCACGCTGGGAACAAAATATTCTCCTCCGCGTCTCCATCTCGTGGAGAGGTCAGAACGGGACCGCAGTCTGCACGTTGCTCTTAGGGAAAGAAATGGGACAAGGAACAAGCCACGAAACAGAAGCCAAACGTAAGGAAGTTGGGGCGCGAAACAGAACCAGAGATCCAATCTGCAAAGTTTAGAAGCAGGCTTTAGTGAGAGGCTTGCGGGCGGATTCAGCAACTCAGGGAACTGAGCTATTGAAACCGCGCCTTGGGGAATTTAGGCTGCGTTTTTATGCCCCTGCTGCAGGCACAGCTGGGAAGGGTGCAGGCTGGGAGGATCTGTGCACACAGGTGCTTCAGAAGGGAGAAGGTCTTTGACCTTGTCTATATGCCAAGGACGGCTAGAGTGGAGCGTGCATATCTTCAGAAAACATTCCGGCTCCGGGAATTTGCAGGTTGAGCCGGGGACGGGGAGGTCGATGGGAGGTGAATTCTGAGCGCCAAGCTGAAGGCACCGGATTCAAAATGGGGAGTCCCTGTTGCCAAGACCAGGCAGCAAAGTGTAGACGCACACGACTCTAAGGATGGAGAAATATGGATACGTGAGACAAGTATCCAAAGTACGCGCTGCCATTTCTTTTTGGACAATATCTTATTCCCATGTTGTGCTTATTCCAGTATCTCCCTTTCCCGAAAGCTCGCCGGATTCTTAACACTGGAAAGCGGGACGCCATTGACAACACTCATATCCTGGCGAAATAGCCGCATGGCAGCCGACAGCCGTCTACCCTGGCTTGTCGTGCATCCTTTCCAAAAATCGGGACTTGTTTAAAAGGCGGGAAAAATGGTTAAAAATCGGGATCTCCGGTCACCTATCCCATCGGGATGGGGCTATGCAAACATCAATGACATTGATCCCCTCTCCCGCCTTCCTCTCCGCACCCCCCCACCGCCACCCCGCGTTGCAATATTTTTAAATGCACACATGTGAAAAGACGGGCTTTCTCCGCTGACCCAGAGGATCCCTGATCACGGAATTTCGCTTTGCGGCTCTTGCAGGCATTTCTCCCTCCCTTCCAGCACCGAAGGGCGGCCGGCAACAGGCGGAACCATTGTGCTGCACGGTCGCGAGTTACAGTGCTCTGCGTTTCCCACCCGGACACATTTTCCGGAGGCACCACGCCGTTTCCGGAAGCGCCCAGAGCGGAAGTGTGGCGTGTGTCCCCGTTGAGTAGCCGCCGTGTCTGTTGCTTTTCGCGTTTGTTACTTTTTTTCTGTTTTTTTTCTCGTGTCCGCGGTGCCGGTTGGATCTGCGGGCGCCGCCCCACCGCCACCCGGGCCCCGGGGCCGCGGACGCTGAGGAGCCGAACTGCGCCTGCGCGTCTCCGGGCGGTCGGTCTCGGGCCGCGGCGACCCCGCCGGGGAACTCCGGATCGGGGCCCGCGTGCGGAGTCGGGGCGCGGCGGCTGTGTGTCCGGGCGGGATGGTCGCGAGCGGAGCTGCCCCGGCGGTCGCGCGTCCCGTGCAGACAGCGCTGCCCCGGAAGTAGGCCTCACGCGGCGCGGGGAGCCTGCTCGACCAGCGCGGGGATCTGCGTGGACGTCCGATCGCGAGTTCGGTCATCTGCTCGCGTGGCTGCGCAGGCCGGAACCACGTTGCGTGGGTGAGTACGTGCGTGCGTACGTGCGTGGGTGGGTGCGAGCAAACGTACGTGGGTGGGTGCGTGCATACGTACGTGGGTGCGTGCGTACGTACGTGCATGGGGGTGGGGCGCGCCTGCCGTGGGAGCGCTGAGTGCGTGTGTACGTACGTACGTGGGTGCGTGAGTGCGTACGTACGTGCGTGCGTACTGCGTGGGGGTGGGGCGCGCCTGCCGTGGGAGCGCTGAGTGCGTGTGTACGTACGTACGTGGGAGCGCTGAGTGCGTGTGTACGTACGTACGTGGGTGCGTGAGTGCGTACGTGCGTGCGCACTGCGTGGGGGTGGGGCGCGCCTGCCGTGGGAGCGCTGAGTGCGTGTGTACGTACGTACGTGGGAGCGCTGAGTGCGTGTGTACGTACGTACGTGGGTGCGTGAGTGCGTACGTACGTGCGTGCGTACTGCGTGGGGGTGGGGCGCGCCTGCCGTGGGAGCGCTGAGTGCGTGTGTACGTACGTACGTGGGAGCGCTGAGTGCGTGTGTACGTACGTACGTGGGTGCGTGAGTGCGTACGTGCGTGCGCACTGCGTGGGGGTGGGGCGCGCCTGCCGTGGGAGCGCTGAGTGCGTGTGTACGTACGTACGTGGGAGCGCTGAGTGCGTGTGTACGTACGTACGTGGGTGCGTGAGTGCGTACGTGCGTGCGTGCGTACTGCGTGGGGGTGGGGCGCGCCTGCCGTGGGAGCGCTGAGTGCGTGTCTACGTACGTACGTGGGTGCGTGAGTGCGTACGTACGTGCGTACGTACGTGCGTGGGGGTGGGGCGCGCCTGCCGTGGGAGCGCTGAGCGTCAGTCCCCGGGGCTGCAGGCGGCGGGAGGATGCAGGGTTTTTCCGGGAAACAGGATGGAAGTCAGCTCCCCAGGAGGAGGAAGAGGAGGCTCGCCCGGGACCCCCGTGGAGATGGACCGCTTCAGGGGGAGCTGATTGCGACGCGCGCATCTTGCAAACTTAAATAAGCATTGCAAGCGTGGAAGCCTGCGAGTGCATAATCGGTCGGGATCGTTAAACCCGGCGCGGAGGCCGCGCGTGCAGGGGGAAGACGCGCGGTTTAGGGAGCGCCGGGCGCATGTTACCGCTTGTGGGCAATGCTGCATAAGGATCATAAAACACGGGCGGGACTCAGTGGCGCTGGGTTATCCCTGCTGAACAGCAGGATGTCAAGTGCATCTTTTGAATAAATGGGTGTGAAGCAGCGGCGCTGGATTGCACGGGTGCAACGATGCGGGTTGCCCGGGAGCTTCAGCTTCTGCACAATTCACGGCGTGGCGTCCGTTGTTCCCACAAGTAACAGGATAATCGGGCGACTAAGGGGCCCAGGAAGAAGGACACGTTCTAAATGGATTGCACCAACGCTTCTGGATCGGATTGAATACTTGGTTGGGTGGCTCGGGCTGGAAGTGCCAATAAAACTTTATAGAAAGAAAGCGTGCAAAAAAAGAAGAAAGTTTATGGGCTCGTGACTGTGGCCTTCTTCCGCCTTGGGGAAGAAGCGGTGATTTTACAAGAGACCGCTTTTCCCGGGCTGTGTCCGATCCGGGCGGCTGTTCACAGGCTCCCCTCTGTGTGCAGTTCTGCTAACAAGCAATCCTGTGTCCCGGCAGCGCCTCCGTTACCGTCCCAGGTGCTTCCAAGACCGTGGGTTCTCACCTCGGTCCTCTCAGTACTTCAGGAGAGATGAGCCTCCTAGAAAACAGGGAGGCCTGTGCACACCTTCCTGATGGACAGCGCAGGAGTTACGGGGGCTTCAGACCCCTCGGGGAGGCTGTGGAGCCAGGAGGCGGAGAAGAGGTGGACGGGGCACCTGCAGGCTGCCCACCCACGGCCCTGGGAAGAGCCCCGGGAGCCTCACTAGCAGCAGCCGTTGCCCGGAACAGCCTGATGCCCCTGGAGCTACACGCTGTCGCGGGGCCAAATGTCTCTAAGGAGCGTGTCCTGCAGGGGAGTGTGATTGGGCCTTGCCGCAGTCCCGGGAATCCCTGCTCTCCCGCTGCTTGGTGCAGAAACCGCACAGGGGGACGTGCAGACCTGTGCAGGGCGTGCGGGATGCACAGGTGGCCTGTGCGCCCCAGTCCTCGTTTCCTTTTGGCCCAAGTGCAGAGTGACGCTGTGCACTCGGCCGCTAAGCGGAAGTCTGCGGTGCACTGGGCAGCGCTCGAGTTCCCCAGGGTGCCCGGCTGTGTTGCTCTGACCTGGGTGTGAGCGCTCTCACTCTGGCCCTCCCGTTGGCTGGGCGGCTACGGATGGCCGTGAAATCCCGAAGAGTTTGCAGAGTCTCCACGTCGGCGGAATTCCTACCTGGAATCCCTTCTGCTCATTCATCGGGGAGGTGGATGGTCCCCCCACCAGGGAGGGTGCATTTGGAGAGGGGATTCCCTCCACCCGGCTCCAGCGTGCCCAGGAGGGGAGGTTTTCTTAGTGGGGGGGGCTGCCTGGACGTGTCCTGCATGGACATACTACAGGTGGTCCCATGGGCTTGCTGGGAAGGCCCTGGACCAGCCTTGGAAGCCGCGTTATCTTACTGTCTGACTTCCTGCGTGCGCCCCTCCTGTGGGCCTGTGAGCGCGACGTGTTCTGCCATCAGTCACGGATTGGTGACTGCGTCTTTGTCCCCCGACTGCATCTTGCTTTCAGACCTTGTGCTGATGGCCCCCCTCCCTCCTCTGTCCGTGTGAAGACTTAATAAATGTCCTCCTGACGTTATATTTGGGGGAGGGGGGTTATATTTAAAACCGGGGCCCCTTTTGTACCCGGAGGCAGCACGTGGGGGGGCAGGGAGGTGAAACTGACAGAGTCAGAGAGGTCTTGCTTCCTCGGAGGCAGCGTGTCCAGGTCACGAGAGAGAGAGAGACAGAGAGAGAGAGACAGAGAGAGAGAGAGACAGAGAGAGAGAGAGAGGGAGGACGTTGTCCACGCGGAGGAGGAGCAGGAGGGAGAGACGTGGCTGCGAAAACTCGGACGAGTCTCTGACTTGTTGAACGACGTGGGATCGGGGTGAAGGACACAATGCTTGGAAATTCTCCCACATTTCTCAAATGTTTAGGAACTCACGGGACCTGGTTGAGAATGAAGTAAGGGGGGAAGAAAGACGGAGCAGGAAATGTGGGTTGGGAATGCGACAGGGAGAAACCAGTCGCCTGTTAAGATGCTGTCGCCCAAGAAGAGTGTTCTTAAGACACAAAGCAGACTCGGCAGGTGCAGAGTCTGTATCCAGTGGCCGTGGAAGCATCTCAGCGCCGGCGTGGCCTCCACGTGGCTCCTCAGCTCCAGGGCTCCATCAGCGCAGCTCCGTGTGTCTTGTCCGCGGGAAAGTCTCGCAGGGAGGGAGCTGTGTCCCGTCCCCAGTGAGCAATGTCTGTCCTCGGTGCCTCCCAACGAGGTCATCGAGCTGCAACCTGATTGACAGGCGAGACTCCGCCCCTTCCCTCTTAAAGTCTCACATTGACAACCGATGATGTAACGGCCCCGCTGGGTATGTTGCACTGAAAACACAGCGTGGTCACGTCATGCACCGCGAGCCTGTGGCCCGTGCGGGACCGCGTCACGTTGGTGAGCCGATGGCTGCAAACCCCGGGTCCCTGATCGGAAATGTCTCAGCGCGGCCAGGCCTGGTTGCTTCTCCTGCTCTGGAATACGGGGTTTCCTCCATTTCTGGGTGACTGTGGTGGGGTCAGGATGCGGGAGGCTGTTCTGACGTCGCTGTCAGTGTCCTCTGAGTGGAGCGGTGCCCTGAGCCTGGGAGGAAGCAACACACCTGTCACTCACTCTGCATCGCCCACACCGTCTCCTCCCCGCCCCTCTCTGTTGCAGGTCCCAGGGGTGCTGCAGCGAGAGGCAGCCCAGGCCAGGCTGCTGGAGACCCGGGGCGCCCCTCTCGCACATCCGTAAATCCCGGGGGAGCATTTCCATTGGCTGACTCGTGCGTGCACTGGACGCTGTCCATCCGTCTGCAGACTGCCTTGTGCTCCACGCCCCCTCCCACCCCGCGTCCCCAAGGGGCTGCTTCTGTTTAGGGACCGCATTCCCCAGACCCCGGGACGCGGAGCAGGACGATGGTGAGCGCCGCAGACAATGGGTGGTCCTTTGGGCGAGGGGTGGGGCCCATTCCCAGGGTTTGGGGACCAGGTGTGGTTCCTCGGTGGGAGAAGAAAAGGTCCGGAGAAATCCAAGCGACAGAACCCCAGGAGACGTCCTTGTCAGGTTTGCACGTGGGGCTTCCTCTGTGGTTCTCTGAGCTGCCCTCATGCGTGTGCTGGAAAGACGTCAGCCGTTGGAACATGTTGACGTCCCTGCAGGACGTCATGCTTGGTAAAGCAGACGGGCAGCACGAGAGAGCAAGGGCCTCAGCGAGATGGATGGACGCGGGTGCTGCCCTGGGCTCACCGTCGTGAGGCTGGCGCAGGACCAGGCAGCGTCTTAGGGGCTCCGTGAATCGGGGTGCGTTCGATGGCACCTCCCGGCAGCGGCAGTTGGAAGCCACCAGCTGCTCCCAGAACGACAAGGCTTCTTTCTACCTTCTGTGAGGTTGACGGCCTTGCAAACCCCGAGACGCAGGTCCGCTCCGTCCCGGGTCGTGGGCATGAGCCGGCTGGCAGGGAGGGACAGACAGAGGCTGGAAGACGGGGCCGTGTCTGTGCCCCTCTTTCTCTAGCTACAGGGCTCAGGCGAGAAGGTCCTGGCAGGTTATAGGGTCCTGAGCTCCTGAGGGCCCCAAAGGATTGAAGCAGGGCCTGGTGGATCCCGTGTGGGATCTCCAGGTCCATTGTTCTCTCCCGTAGGGAATTCCTTTGTCTTAGGGACCCACACAGACAGGACTCGGGATACAAAAGCTTGCCGTCACCCTGTGCAGAGATCGTCTCAGTAAATTGGGGTTCTCAGTGAGACGTGAATAACGAGTGAGGCCGTGAATGTAGTTCGAAGGTGCAAAGGGGGGTGCTGTACCCTAGAGCCGACCTTGGTTAAACGCAGAACCTGTGGGGAACCCCCCGGAGTCTCGGGGCCTCAGGGCTGTTTGCGTGCAGACGAGCACGTGGCCGCGTGCTGACCGCGCCCGTGTGGGTGTCTCTAGGGCTCCGTGGCCGCGGAGGACGTGGTCATCCACTTCAGCCGGGAGGAGTGGGCTCTGCTGGATTGTGCCCAGATGAAGCTCTACCAGGAGGTGATGATGGAGACCCTCAGGAACCTCACCTCCGGTAAGACTCGTCGGTCTGTCTGTCTGTCTGTCTGTCTCTTCTCCCTGGTCCCTTTCGTGTGGACGTTGCTCCGTGACGTGGGCTGAGCAGGCGGCCATCTCGCGACGTGAAGCGCGTGGTCCCCCTGCCATCTCCTGCCGCCGTCCCGGACCTTTCAGTGGGCAGTTCCTTGATGGATAAAGTGCTTGGAGCAACAGATCCGCACCCAGGAGATCGACACCCCACTTTCTCCCGACGGGCAGGGTCAGGGGCTCTCGTTTGTTCCCCCGGAAGCGCAGAGGGACGATGTGCTCGCAGCACGGATGGGGTTCATCCAGGAACAACGGAAAGGAGTTTGGGGTTGCTCTTCTCCAGTGACCCAGCCCTGGGGGGAGGGGAGCCCCAATAGCATCGTGGGTAAAGCATTGGGCTGCTCACTGCAAGGTCGGCAGTTCCGAGGCACCAGCCGCCGCTCCAGGGGGCTTTGTACTTCCACACGGAGATACGTGCGGGCAGCGAGTCTGCACCGACTCAATGGCAGTGAGTTTTTGTTTGTTTCTGAGAATCAACTCGGGAAGCAACTCAATCTGCATCGAGTGTGACTTGCTTCTCTCGGGTTGCAGACGACATCGTCACGCCTGCACGCTTGCCAGAAGCTCGGTTATCCACCGATTGTCAGGCAGGCGTCCGATTCTCTCCTCGGGTCCCGTGTGAGTGGCGCCCAGCACCTTTCTTCACCTCTTTCCAGCACCCTCACTGACCGTTCCCGTACAAGCCATTTGCCGGCAAATAGACGACCTTGTCTTTTTCTGTTTAAGACCGTCTCCTTTTTCCTGCCTAACACGTTTTCCCTTCTTGCTTTGCATTTCCGCTCGCGAACGTCCGTTACTCGGTCAGTGTCTGCAAGTCTCACGGGCGGGAAAACGTTGCCCTGCAAGCACTCAGCGCTGCCGTCGGGGAACAACCACACCTGGTCCTTCCTGCTCGGAGAAAACCCTGAATCCCATGTGCCTGAAGGTCGACCTAGAAGCCGGGGGAGCTGTGGGAGGTGAGTGTGCTTTACACGGACGGCAGCAGGGGCTCAGGAGATAGCCGTGAAGTTACCTGGCATGAAAACGCACACTGATTCCGGCTTGTAATGGTCCAGCCGTTGCCAACAGAAACCGGCCCGGTGTGTTTGGTCCATTGGACGTGACCCGACGGGGTGTCTCGCTCACGGGTGGCCTCTTTCCTTCGGCGTCGCTGTCCACAGCCCCACAAAGACACCCGCCCCTTGCACAGATGCCCCTGAAACCAGGAGGCTGTATTGTGAGATTAAACATGACACAGCCACGATAGAGAGTCTGCCTGCCGTGTGACTTCGTCCATGCAGCGTGACAGTAGAAGGTCATGCGTGTCCAGGTTCATGTCTCACAACCCGTTGCTCGCTCGTTGCAGAAGCCAAACAGCGGAGGTCACCTGTGACCGTCACGAAGGAGATCCATGTGCAAAGACCTCCAGCCGGATCCCAGATCCCACTTCATCCCGAAGAAGTCCTCCAGAAGGAAGTGTCTCTGAGCGCCGTCCGTCGGGAGAACCTCTCACGGGTCCCTTATCGCGGAAGAGCCCTGCCTCCCCTCGGCGAGGGTGCTCAGCCTGTCCGTGCCAGAACTGCGCGGGCGCCCACAGCCGCTCCTGTCCCCTGGCCCCTCCTCGGAGACCCCTTCGTGCCACGGAGCCTGGAGAGGACCCCCTTCCTGGGCCCGCGCTTCAGAGGCCTGCGATCGCACTCACGGGTATCGAGTGCCGTGAGGGCAATGGATGCAGAGAAGAAGGCCTTCGGCGTTGCCCAGCCCTCCCCGAGAAGCCCCGCGGACTAAGTCGCGGCGGGGAGAGCGCTCAGGGAAGCCCGCCGTGCGGGGAAGCCAGCGCTCAGCCGTACGGATGTCCGCAGTGTGGGAAAGCCTTCTGCCGTCGCTCCTACCTCGCCGCGCATTCGCGATCCCACCGTGCCGACCGGCCCCACCCGTGTAAGGAATGTGGGAAAGCCTTTAAGAAGGCCTCCTCGCTCCGCGTGCACGGGCGCGTGCACACCGGGGAGAAGCCCTACGCGTGCCGGCGCTGCGGCAAAGGCTTCGCGTCTTCCTCGAACCTCACCAAGCACGTACGCACTCACACGGGGGACCGGCCGTACGCGTGCCGAGAATGCGCGAAGGCCTTCAAGGAGTCCTCCAACCTCACGCTCCACACGAGGACCCATCACGGAGAGCTCCCGTTCCAGTGCGCCCAGTGCGGGAGGGCCTTCACCTCGCGGTTCTCGCTAACCAACCACACGCGCGCGCACCGCGGGGAGCGGCCGTTCGCCTGCGAGGAGTGTGGGAAAGCCTTCATCCGGGCCTGCCACTTGCACCGGCACAAGAAGACCCACAGCGCAGAGAGGCCGTACGCGTGCGAGGAGTGTGGGAAAGCCTTCAGCGACGCCTCAACCCTCACCGGCCACCGCAGAACCCACAGCGAGGAGCGGCCGTACGCGTGCACCGAATGCGGGAAGGCCTTCAAGACCCCCTTTTACCTGGCTAAGCACGGGCAGACCCACGCTGGCGCGAGGCCGTACCCGTGTAAGGAGTGTGGGAAAGCCTTCCCTTCCGGGAAGCAGTTCATGTCCCACCGGAGAGCTCACCACGGAGGGAACCCCTTCGAATGTGAGCGGTGCGGGAAACGCTTCACTCACTTCTCCGCCCTCGTGAGGCACGAGGGGACCCACAGCTCGGAGAAGCCGTACAAGTGCCAGGAATGCGGGAAAGCGTTTGCCGATGCCCCGCACCTCGGCGTGCATCTGCAGACTCACAGCGGGGACAGGCCCTACCGCTGTCCGCAGTGCGAGAAAGCCTTCAAGTTTTCCTCGGCGCTCCACGTGCACAGGAGGGTTCACACCGGGGAGATGCCCTACGAGTGCCCCGAGTGTGGGAAACGGTTCAGGCGGAGCGGAAACCTCACGGACCACAGGAAAACCCACAGCGCGGAAAGGCCCTATGTGTGTGCGGACTGTGGGAAAGCCTTCGTGTCCCTCTCGGCCCTTAACATACACAGAAGAACTCACACCGGGGAGCGCCCGTACGGATGCCAGGACTGCGGGAAGGCCTTTGCCCAGTCCTCTCACCTCAGCACGCACAAGAGGGTTCACAGCCAGGAAAGGCCGTTTGCATGTACGGAATGTGGGAAAACCTTTAAGCACACTTCGAACCTCTCTCAGCATCGAAAAATCCACTCTGCGGAAGAGGCTCCGGGCACGTGAGGAAAACTCAGCCCAAGAGACTGCTTGCAGGTGGGAGACGACTGGAATTCCTTCACCTGTTTCTGAAGCCTCACTGGCACATGCTGGCTCCTCCTGGAGACACGGTCAGAACAGGGATGCTTCACTCTTATTCCCAAAGTTCCAAGTGGCACGTTCTAATTCTGGGATCAGAGGACAGTTCTCCACAGAAGTGTTTGCGGAAGGAGTGCCTTCGTACACGATAGGCCACTTCACTGCCCCTCTTTCGTGGTTGGGACCGAGGAGTTCCTGGGTCGTGCGGCTTTCGTGGGACTCGGTTCCCTACAGCTCCCGTCAAAGCCCTGCGCGCTGGCAAACAAGGACGCACACGGGGTGTGTGTTCCTCACATTTCAACCGCTGTCGCTTTCACCGTCCGGAATCGTCGACTCGAGTTTGTATTTTCTTACGTGACGAGTGTCCATTCTTCACATTGCGAAGTATTTTACCACCTATGTTTCTCAAAGGGCCATGTTTTTAACACTGTTCCAATATTGTTCTTTCATCCGTTTCCCTGTGCGTTTTAATGTCCGTTGACTATGCTGTGCGATCTTGTATTTACCAGGCTGTACGTGTGTTTGAATCGGGTTCTGTTTTGACGTAAGCATCCGATGACCATAAAGAACAGCTCTTCACTCTGGCCCCGCGTGGGGGGTAGTCGATTGGCGAATGTTTCTTCGCTAAAGTTAAGCTGCCTCACAAGTCAGAGCGCGGAGGTCAATGAAATGTTCCTCGTAATGTCTAACGCAGAACAAACGCAGGAACGTGTCAGGACACGCTGACGCGTCGTTAACATGGCAGTAGGATGGTATTTACGGGGCGCGAAACAGGTTTTTCTGCAGGTTGCCCCTCGTACTGCATGCCCGGCCAGGAGGCTGCTTGCTGGGCAACTACGGAGTTCAGCTTCATGGAGCTCCGCTCGCTGAGCCATCTGGGGTACCAGCCGTCTGGAGCCACAGACTCTACCGTCCGTCCCACCTTAGGGGAGGCCCACTCCCTGCGGATAAGGGGAGCGGCTTGTTTCCCCGAAGGAAAGCCCAGACACAGAGTCCAGCCAACGCAAGGAGGACCAAGGTTTGGCTGCCAACTTGCGTCTCAGATCCGCGCCCATCCTGTCCCGTGTGTACCCCTAGCCCCTCCTCTTCCTGTTGCTCGTCCCTGGCTGTCCCGCGTATGCCTGTCCTGCAGCCCCTTCCTGTTACATATGTGGATACCCGGAATCAGGGGGGGGGGCTTGCACACCCCTTAAATGTCTATCTGCGTTGGTTAGAAATATATTCGCTCTGCGCGGACCTGGCTGCTGAGAGCGATGCAGCCGTGAGTGTGCTTATTTTATCCTCTCTCCCCTCTCCGATGGCTTCACTGTGACCTCTGTGTAGTCTCGCCCTCCAGTCGCGCCTGCCGACCCCTCGGTGGTTAGAGGCTCGTTTCCCCTGACAGGTGATCCCCGAAAGGCACCCCTGGTTTGCACAGTGGATTCGGCAGCGACCTACTCACCCGGAGTTCCAGTTTCACCTTCGCCATCCTCGACGGAAACACTGCTTGGGTCAAGATTTCCAGCCATAGGGACCCTCTGACGGTTCCAAGTTAAGTCGCTCGCCGTAGAGAAGATGCACACAGTGAAACGGCCCTGCTGTTTGCTCTAGCCCAGACCCGGGAGGGTCCTAACGAGCGGCTCTGTATCTCAAGGGGAGAAATGAAGAGGCGGCAGAAGCTTTGCGGGGCTCCCTCCTCAGTGTCAGGCACCAGGCAGCGGAGAGAGAGATTGTAGTCTCGCGCCAACTTACATAGCCGCAAGGATCCACGCCCCTAATCCCAGGCCACCACGTGCTTCACAGGGTGGGCAGTGTCTGGACTCTGTTGTGTCTCTGCATCCACTGGGGGGGGGGGGTCACTAGCACCCGTGTTTGTGGCAGGTAAGAGGGAGTCACTGCCCCTCGAGCACACAGAGCAGTAGCAACATGCCGCCTTGTGCGGGTGCAGCCGCGACCAGGAGCAGTGGACACTGTAGATAAGCAGGTAGCACTTACGGGAGGTTGCTGTGGAGATGTTGTTAAAATCATTTTATTCGTGGCTCACACAACGCATCACAATCCACACATGCATCCGTGTGTAAAGCACACTTACACATTCGTTGCCTTCGTCCTTCTCAAACCACTCGCTTTCCACTTGGGCTCCTGGAATCAGCTCCTCATTTTTATCCCCCCTCCCTCATGAACCTTGGCTAATTTATAAATTACTATTTTGTCATATCTTACACTGCCCGACGTCTTCCTTCACCCACTTGTCTGTTGTCCGTCCCCCAGGGAGGAAGCTTGTGTGGATCCTTGTAATCAGTTCCCCCTTTCTAACCCCCCCCCTTCCCTCCTCCCTCCCAGTATCACCCCTGGTCCTGAAGGAATCATCTGTCTTGGATGCCCTGTGTTTCCAGTTCCCATCTGCAGCGCTGTGCATCCTCTGGTCCAGCCGGGTTTGTAAGGCAGAATTGGGATCATGATCGTGGGGGCTGGGGGGGGAGCATTTAGGAACTAGAGGAAAGTTGTGAGATTCATCGATGCTACGCTGCATCCTGAGCGACCCATCTCCTCCCTTCTACCCGTCTGCAAGGGATGTCCAGTTGTCTACAGATGGGCATTGATCCCCATCATGCACCCCACTCATTCACGATGATATAATTTCTTTCCCTTTGGTGCCTAATACCTGATCCCTTCGACACCCTTCTTCACCACACTTGCTTATGCACCCATTTGTCTTCAGCGTTTATATGCATATTGTGGAGATTTTTAATCAGAGCGTGACTGGGACGCATATCCAACTCACTAATAAGAAGATAAAGCCCTCCCTCCACCCAGAACCCTGGCCTCCCAGCCGTCTTATTTAAGAGAAGAAAGAATTAAACTCTCTTCCGGCCCTCAGTTTCCCACAAATATGGATGTGGCCCCACGGCCCAGGCTCATGTAAACGAGACTCCCTACCCTCTTGCTTTTTCAATCTTTCGTAAAGCGTGTCCCTTCCCCAGAGCAGAGTCCCAAACCTCTCTGTTTTTATCATCCGTTGCGTTGGGTTCTCCGGATGCCTTCATGAAGCGACAGTTCAGCGCCCGGATGGCAACGGGAAGTTCGGGGTGCATTTCAGACCTTAGCTCCCCCCCTCCTGCAACGCCATGGAGACGGAGGTCTGTCCGTCGCCCATTGTGATCACAGCCCAGCTGGGAAATCCCAGGGGCGGGGTGTGTGCCCTGTCCGCTTAGGAGATGCCATTGGGGACACACCTGTTGGCAAGGTTGGGACTTCCTGCCAATCAAACATGTCATGAGATCTTGTCCCGAAGGGGTGAGAATCTAAGAGGTCCACATCTATTTTGGTTCTGGCTGCATTCGCTCTTGATAAACTTTGCAGGTCCTGGGCATGCAGGGAGCCCCACACATCCCCAGATACCCGGTCCTGGCCTCTCTCCACCCTCACTGCTGACCCTTACATGCCCCTCGCTGCGTGACGTCCCTCAGAGCTTTGGATGTGCAGTTGGGAGGAGAAGACGCGGAGGAGAGGTGCACCCTGTTAGTGCCTGGTCCTTGCTGTGCGCACTGGTGTTACCCCAAGCCTACTGTTCTCAAATCCCCCACCATGGAGGCTCTGGCGTTGAGTGCTTGACCAAGAGGATGCTTCAGATGGAATTCTGAACTTGGTAAAGCCGGGCTGTGTGAGGTGCCCCTGAGTCTAGTGGCCCAAAGCGCCCCTGTGCACAACAGACTGAAACAATCGGTGTGGCCCACGCAGTCCTTCCCATCAACACTAGCTTATCAGCAACAACACACATCCTTCATGGGTCGGCTGACTGATCCGTGCCGCCAATTTCCCAGGGGCTTGACCCCCATCTTTGACAGGTGGATGGTAACCCTAGATGTGTAAAGCTGAGCACGCGAGCATTCTGCGTTTCCGTGTTTGCCTTGCTGTCACCCACGACATTCTCCAGACTCACGGACAGAATCCCTACTTTGTTCAACTGCGCTGCCCACAGCCCCCCCCCCCTCCACTAGACAGTGTAGTCTGTCCGGCTGCTCCTCAATTCTCACAGCAGGAGATGGGCATGTCTGGGTGGGTTAGAGGAGCAAGTCTAATGAGACACTGTGTGTGCAAGAAACAGGTGTGTAGACAGGAGCAGTTGAATATTGAGAAGGCAGCCCAGCCCAGATCAAGCCCCTAATCCAATATTAGCCCAAAAGTCCGATACCAGTCTGTAAAATCTTCAGACTCGCAAAACACATGCAGTGACACCGAATGCAGGACGATCACGGACCAGTGGGTGGGGAGTCTGTGGATCCAGTGGCGTTGTCAGCATCTCAGCGCTGGCGGGGGGTCTCCAGGCGGCTTCTCCGGCTCCCACGGCTGCATCAGGGTTGGCCCATGCGGTTACTCCTTAGGGATGCCTCCCAGGGAGTCAAACGCTCCAAGGGACTCAGCAGAGTGAAGGAGTCTCCCGCCTCCAAGGAGGAAATGCCGGATTCCCCAGAATCCTCAGGAGAAGGCCATGGGCTATGATCTGATTGACAGACTGGACACCACCCCTTCACTCTTCATCCTTAAGTGGACAGAGGGCTCTCTAACTACACGTAATAATCCGTGGTGCACAGCCTCTGCTGCCCAAGTGCCTGGAGCTACCTGCTTAAGGAACCCCGTGCCTGGAGCCCACCGGGAAATATGATCCATGATTGCGGCCCCGCTCACTCCACGGGCGGTTTGTTCGGATCGGCTCCACAATTCTATTGAGGGGAACAAAGAGTCACTCGTTGACCATCAGCATGTCCTCTGGGGCTGGGGTAACTTCAGGATGAGGCTAAGTACGTACTTGGCCGCTGACCGATTGCTAGAGGTTACCCCACCATTGTCTGCTTGGGAGAATCGTGGGCCTTATGTGTCCTTAAGAGATTACTGCCACTGAGTCCAGGTCTGCTCACAGGGCCTCTCGGGGACAAGGGCGGAGCTGTCCCTTGTCATTTCTGACACTCCCTTTCTGAGGAGCGCATGATGGGACTTCCTTGCCAGACGTCGAGCCACATTACAAAAAGCAACATGAGAAACTCCATTTGCAAGAAGAAAGTGACACTCAGGCCTAACCCAAGTATGGACCGTCACCAAGATCCAACAGACGGCCACCCCCAAGAGTGAGGGTGAGGTAGTTAAAGTGTATGGTGCCAACCTGGCTGATAAACACGTGTGGGGTTCATTGAAGGGCAGAGAGATAAATGGCTCAGTGAGTCTGGACTTTCTAGTTCTCAGGTCTCTTGCTTTGTGATGGTCGGACCAGGGTGCAGCTGCCTTAGCCAGTTCCCTGCTGTAGCTGGCAAGGCTCACTTCCTGCAAGACATCCCTGAGGATAAGCCACATGGACCTACCCTGATGCAGCCCTGGGTGCTGGAGCAGCCACGTGGAGACCCCTGTCAGTGCTGAGATGCTTACACGCTCACTGACTCGGCTTTCCTCGTGCAGTCGGCATCATTGTGTGTGTTTTGTGAGATGGACGAGGAATTTGTGGATTGGTGTTGGACATATGGGTTAATGTTGGACTTGTGGGCTTGGGCAGCACTGGGTTGGGATGTTTTCTTGATGTGCACTTACCCTTTATATAACACTCTCTCTTACACATGAGCTTCTGTGGATTTGTTTCTCTAAAGCACCCAGACTAACACAGTGGGGAACCCTGATAAGACCTGGCTGAACTTGGACATTGGCCAAGTTGTCCATTTAACTCCGGGTAGAGACAGACACTGACTTTTCAGAGAGCTAGGAACCAAGGAGACATCGACCCCTGCTCTTCTCTCTCCAACTCCCCCCGGGGGCAGCACACGGATGAAGGCAACGCTTGCTGGGACCGTGATGCTAGCATGATGCGTGTGCAGAGTGCTGTTATTATGCCCACACTTCCTCCCATACTTTTATCCTCAGTAGTTTGAGTGATTTTTAGATGGTTTGATGTGTGTTTGCAGTGAATAAACCGAGCTTGTGAAAATGTCTAAGAGCGTTAAGTAATTATTGATCACTCCGCTTCTGACACTCTCAACACCGGGCTCTGACTCAGTGCTGACGTCCAGGACCGTCTGTGGGGTTCTGAGACCGTCACTGTTTAAAGGAGTAGAAAGCCCACTCTTTCTCCCTTGGAGCTGCCAGTGGTTTTGAACTGCCAACCACGTGGGTCACAGCCCACAGGAATAACTCCAGCACCACCACCAGGGCTCCTCTTCCATGGAGACAGCAGCCTTGGGAATGCCGCCGGACCATTCTTCCTTGTGCTGGGGAGCCCCTCTGAGTTGCAGTCTGCTTGATGCCATGGGGGTGGATTCTGACCCCAGCATGCAGAGCCCGTCCCCACGGCCCCCGTAGTTCCCCAGGAGCAGGAAGTGGCCAGGCGCTCTCACCTGTATGGTTCTTGCAACGGAACGAGCAAACAGCTGTTGTTTGGATCGTTCTGTGTGTTTGCGTGTGAGTTAGTCCTGGCCCACTGTCCACTCGACTCATAAAGCAGACTTTAGATTTTAGGGCAGTTTTAGGGTTACAGAAAACACAGAGATCGCATGTGTTCCTGGCCACCTTGATGGATGCGATTCTTTAAAATAAGAAAATAAAAAGTGTGCATCTTTCCTTAAAAAAAAACAGCCACGAACTAACGCGCTGCGTGGGTAGCAAAGTGCAGCGAGGGAAGCACATGGTGCCGGCGGTCAGGAGGAACCGTGCTCGACTCTGGATATGTTTGCAGGCCCTTGACCACGGACGATGCATGTTCCAGAACGGGGTCTCTCCTGACAACGTGTGCAAAGGATGCGGAATGAAGTGTCGCCGTCCTCGCGTCTAATGGGGATTCCTTGTGTTTGCGACGAGGATCCTCGCCATCACGTCGATTCTCCTTCAGCCTCCTGGTTCCGCGTCCAACGCTCACGTTCACGCGAGGTGAGTGAGACCCCGCCGTCGGGGGCAGGCGCGCCTCGTTCTTCCAAGTGACCCCCTTGCGCTTCATTACTTTAAAGCGCAAACACAGCACCGTGTACGACGCCATTCGGCTTCCTGACTGAGGGCTCGTTGTGGCCTCGAGCAAGACGGAGACCGTGGCAGCCTCACAACACTTCTGCTCACCCCGTTTCCTTCCCACCATGGCCCTTAGATCCACGCCAAGGTTGCCGCCCCGGTGTCCAGCCACCTTGCCGAGAGCTGTCCTCGTGTCTTGCCGGCCCTCGACTCTACCAAGCACGATGGTCGTCCCCGAGAATGGGTCTCTCCTGATCACATGGGCAAGGGACATGGCGTGTGCTGTCGCCACGTCTGGCTAAGGACCATTCCGGGTGGACGTCTTCCACATGATCTGTGGGTTCTCTTAGAAGTCCGTGGCTCTCTCAAGATTCTTGGCCAGAACCGTTCTTCAAATGCATCGATTCTTCTTCATTCTTCCTTGTTGTGTTAGACGCGGTTCTCTAGAGAAACAGGACCAGAATGCTAAGATAGATAGATATGTGGATGGATAGATAGATAGATAGATAGATAGATAGATAGATAGATAGATAGATGGATGGATGGATGGATGGATGGATGGACGGACGGACGGACGGACGGACGGACGGACGGACGGACGGACGGATGGATGGATGGATAGATATGTAGATAGATATGTAGATAGATAGATAGATGGATAGACAGATAGATAGACAGATATGTAGACAGATATGTAGATAGATAGATATGTAGATAGATAGATAGATAGATAGATAGATAGATAGATAGATAGATAGATAGATAGATAGACAGACGGATAGATAGATAGATAGATAGATGGATAGGTATATAGATATGTAGATAGATGGATAGATAGATAGATAGATAGATAGATAGATAGATGGATGGATAGATAGATAGATAGATAGATATGTAGATAGACAGATAGATAGATAGATGATGGATAAATAGATAGATAGATACATAGGTAGATAGATAGATTGATTGATATGTATAGATAGATGATAGATAGATATGTAGATAGATGATGGATAGATAGATAGATAGATAGATGATAGATAGATAGATATGTAGATAGATGATGGATAGATAGATAGATAGATAGATGATAGATAGATAGATAGATATGTAGATAGATAGATAGATAGATAACATGAGAAATAGGCAGTTAATTAAATTATAAAGCAGTACCAAGGGCTCAGTGCAACTCACTCCCGTGAGACACTGGCCGTCCTTCAAGTCTTGAGGGCACAGGTCAGTCCTCTGTAGAGAGATTCAGACTCTCCGGGCACAGGCGGCAAACAGCAAGGCAGGTCACCAACAATCAGCCAGATGACAGGGGGGTCCGACAGTCCCCAGCTCAAGAGATGTAAGTCCCAATGGTGTGGACTTTACAGGTCTTGAAGGAGCCTCAAATTACAGCGGCACAGTCCACGGGTTGGGTGTCCCTCGGGCAGTGCAGCTTGCAAACTGAGGCACAGAACAAGCCAGGCAGCCGCCCACTGATCCGATAATCAAAGAGCGAGAGACGTGCAAGGCGAGGCTCGCCCAGCCATTTATCTCTCCGCCCTTCAGTTAATCCCACTTGCTTCTCGGCCAGGCTGCACAATAAACTAACAGCCTCACTTGCTCAGTGCCTGCTGCCTGGTGCATTCGAGACCATTGAAAACGCCTCGGTCCTGGATAGGACGTTACACCCTTGCGGCTCAGCACGATGCAGAGGGAGGCCTTGCGCAGCAGATGCTCCCCTGGGACCTCTGCACACCTGCCTCCATGGAAACGCATTGTGGATCCAAGCGGGACAAAAATCTGGCAAGTTCCCCCTCTCCTCCTGGTATCGTGAGGTTGCCGACTGGCCCGGCTGCGAGGATTTACTTTCCTGAGATGGGGCTGTAATCCGCCCGAAAGACTGCCATCCTCCACCTCCATCGGCAAGCGCTGCGCAGCAGGTGGGGCTGCGCCATCTCCGTATCGCAGGTTGATCGCTGAGCCGTGTCTGCAGTGGGCTCTGCCTCCTGTCCAGCTTTCCCTGGTCCGTGCCGCTACCCCATCCTAATCCGTCTCCGATCAGCTGCCCAGACCCAGCTCCCTGCCCACAGGGCTGGGTCTCCTGCAATTAGTGTTAGTTCACAGCCAAAAGTTGGATCATTTCATTTCGCCCAGTGAACAGTCGCTCTTGTGAAAGGCAGCAGGTCCCTCTGGGGAAGGCGAGAAGACAGACTAACAGTGTAGACCTTCAGTGATGTCGCAGGGTCCTCCTTACAAGGGACCCGGCCTCCCCTTCATTCAAGGGGTTGTGGGTCTGTAAACTGGCTCAGGTCTGGGAATTGATTGAGCGATCGTGACCGTCTATTTTGTTGTTCACCTGATCTACCATTCTTTCGCCTGTACAGATCACGTAAATATTTAGTAGGCTTCCCATCTATTTCATTCCTAGGGACACCGTGGCTAAGTAGCCAATGCCATAATTCCACACGAGACAGGTTGCTTTGATTATTATTGAAAACTTGTTGTCTATTATAACCACGCCCACCCTGTCTCTGTTGATTCAGTGCTGTCACCTGCCCTCTACCATCACGGGAACCAATCAGCCCCATTGTAGGCAAACGTCGGAGTTCGCTTAGGGCAGTGCCCACTGTTAATCCTGGTGCACAGAGAATAGCAATTACAGGAGTCTTAAGAGATGCTGGGGCCACTTCACAAACTTGTTCCTTATGGTTGTGGTAAAGGGTATGTCCTCAGGACTCCCCCTTTTCGGATCTATGGGAATATCTTGATCCATTCTAACATACCAATTTCTCTAAGCTTCTGGATGCCTTCCTGTCCAGTGCACCAAGGCAGGTCAGGTCCTTCAAGCTGGTCTAATCCAGGCCGTCTGGCTGTCCATGCTTCCGTGAACCAACCCCATCATCAGGTCCCCTCTGAACTGGTCTTGCTGAGACACTGTGCTTAGGGCCCCATATCAAGGAACTCGGGCCCCATTCAGTCCTTACACCGGAGTCCCACACGCCTAGCAACCGTTCCCGGGAATATTCCCAAGGCCTCTGCTTGTCTCTATCAGAAAACTCGAGCGGGGCTTTCTGGGTTGCGCCCGTCTGGGTAGACTAGAGAAACCAATGCACAGAAACGCGTGTGTGTGCGAGAGAGAGGTTTATACGAAAGGCAAGTGCCCGTTAAGAAAGCATCCCAACCCAGTGCAGTCACGCCTGTATGTCCGACGCTGATCTACGGTGCTGTCCGGCGGCAAGGCCTCTGTCTCCAACCTGTGGTCCATCCTCAGACGGGATTTGCCGGAGGCTCCCTCTGCTCGGCGCTCCTTGCCGATGAGCTTTGGGGCTTCTGCCAACCTGAGGGTGCCGGATCCATGCTCTGGTCCCATTGCCTTGTCCAGGTTGGAATGGAGAGACTTACCCTCGGGGGGGCACACCTGCTGTGTGCATCCTCCCTTTGACCTTGGCTGACATCCCCTGCATGGCAGCCTGTTTTGCGACTCATCTCAGACCCCGGACACGATGCTTTCTCCTAGCTGGGCGCCATCCACATTCTTTCACCACATTTTGCAAATAGCGAATCGGATCTTGGTTTGTTTGTTTTTTCAAGCGAGACTTATTTGTTTGTTTTGCTGTTGTTGCTTTTTCAGACCCGCACCCATCAAGCAAACCCCAGGCGTGAGTGCACCTCACGGGCTGTAACCAGTCTTTCCTGGGGACGTAGGAGCATTTGGGGAGGTTCAGGGGATGACTGGTCGCCCGCAAAGGGCGCTGCCTCGTCTGCAGCAGTGTCTGCAGGTGTTCCGGTCAAGGCCAGTAGGGATTCGGCTTCAGGAGAGGGACGTAGAGGCCACTGGGAGCAGATGGCCAAGCACACCAGGGGCAAAGGTGGAGCTGTGGTCATAGGCAAGCCGAGTGCCAGCCAGCACCCCATGAGGGGGTCTTGGAGCAAAACCAGCAGGGGACGAGGCCAGGTGAAGGTTTCATGCCCAGTGGCCCCAAGGGGTCCATTGGAGAGGCCGGCTCTCCCATCCGTTGGCAGCGGCCGCTTCAAAGAGATCCATTCTGAACGGCACGTGGGTGACGGCCGGATTTTGCTCGCATCGCCAACCACCTGCCCTGAACAAGTCTTTGGGCTTCACCAGCTGAATCCCCAAATAAGCCAAGCCACCGAGAGCACCTGGTTTGGGGGGTGGGGGTTTGGGGGGAGACAAAATCCATTGCCAGGAGGCGGCAGATAACCACACGGGGTCCAGACTCAGAGGGGAGCTTGTCCAATCCTTTCTCACTGTGCGCCTCTCAGCATTGAGGGGCTCCATGCGAGGTCAGGCTGTTCTTGGGGCTCCCTGATTGGCCTAGGATGTCTGTGAGTTCAGTCTGAACCAACTTTATTGTCTTTGACTTAATACTGACTCGTAATGACCCTTGAAGGGAAGGCTAAAAACCCTGAGTTTCCACGAAGGTAGCTCTTTTCGGAAGCAGAAGGTCCATCTCTCTCCCGTGGAAGAGCCGGTGCTTCCCAACTTTGGACCCTGCTGATCCAGCCCCACGGATTGCTGCGATGCCACCCCTGGTCCTGGCTGCAGACTAAGGACACAAATAAATTCTCCAGGGAGCCCCCAGGACCACACCGCGGGGTGAGTGTGGCCGGCGTCTTCCCACAGGGGAGGAATGTTTTATTTTCTTTATATTTCAGGAGTGCCACGTGGGACGTGGTCTGCAAGCAAGGCCCTTGTAGCCATCACCCCTGGAAGATAAGGGCACGCGGGGGTGTCCCTGCTCCTCGGGCAGCAAGATCAGGGGGATCACAGCTCCATGATCAACAGGAAGCGGAGGGGACGACAGCACCCAGAAAACATGGATACAATCTCTCACACTATGAAGGATGTACTGAGAGCTTCTGCTTCCTGTCAGAGCCACCTGAGGCTGAGGGGGTGGAGGGAGAGGCCAACACGCTTCGCATCCTCCTCAGGGGATGGGGATCAGCCTGAGCTCTGGGGGTCTGTATCCTGGGTCTTCTGAAGCGCGGTGGCTGCAGACACGGTGCCCGGGGGCGTCTGAGCTCTGTTCACAAGAAGCATGTGTCCTTCAGCAAAGGGAAAGTTAGCACAGGTCTGCGGCGTTCTGTCCTGCAGACGGATGACAGTCCTGCTTTCCACGCCAGGTTGTGTGTCGTCCACGGGGGAAGAGCAAGCTCCGCCCAGGAGATTAGTTTGTTTGTTTGTTTCTGATTATGTGAAGTTTTAATTTTTATCGGCTAGCCCATCTGCAGAGGGACTGTCAAAGGAACTGTCTACTGCACTGCAGTCTCCGCCTTCTCCGGCCAAGCCTTACTGTGTTATTCAGGGAGGGCGGAATACAGAGAGCAGGAGAAAAAGCAACGTAAAATTCACATATCACTAAGGAAGCAGTATTGACAGAAGTAAAACAAAAGTACATTTCGGTGAAGTTGCAGGCGCCTTGTTTTATGATCCGATTCCTGGATTTCTTCTTCAGCTTCCCCCCCCTCCCCCCCCAACCCGTGCCCCCCATGCTGCACCCCCCACCCCACCCCCTTGAGGGGAAAGAAACAGGCCTGTCCCCAGAGAAAGACTTGCTGCTTCTCCTGATAAGAAGAGAGCAGTTTAAGCAAGCAGCCCCCTAAGGGCACTTACAGACCTGCATTCCATTGTGATGCTCAAACGGAAGACTCCAGCCCAGCAGAGGGGGGTCAGAGGGCGGGGGTGGGGGTGGGGGGACGCCTGGAGGAGGCAGTGCTTTCCTGCAGTGCTGCTTGGATGGGGTGGCATGAGCTTATCTATTTCAACACATGCCATCTTTCAGCACATCTCCAGTCTTTGTCCCATTTATTCCCCCTCTCTCATGAACACTTGATAACTTATAGATTATTATTATTTTGTCACATCTTACACTGTCCAACGTCTCCCTTCACCCACTTTCTATTGTCCAGCTCCCAGAGAGAAGGTTATATGCAGATCCTTGTAATCGGTTCCCCCTTTTCTACCCCACCTTCCCTCCACCCTCCCGGTATCACCGCTCTCACCACTGGTCCTGAAGGGATCATCAGCCCTGGATTCCCTGTGTTTCCAGTTCCTATCTGTACCAGTGTACATCCTCTGGTCTAGCCAGATTTATAAGGTAGAATTGGTATTAAGATAGTGGGGGAGGGGGGAAGGAAGCAATTAAGAACTAGAGGAAAGTTGTATGTTTCATCGTTGCTACATTGCACCCTGACTGGCTTGTCTCCTCCCTGTGACCCTCTTGTAAGGGGGTGTGCTAGTCTGGGTGGACTAGAGAAACAAATTCATAAACACACATATATGTATAAGGGAGAGGTTTATATACAAGAACAAATGAACATTGAGAAAACATCCCAGCCCAGTCCAGATCAAGTCCATAAGTCCAATATTAGCCCGTATGCTCATTATCAATCTATAAAGTCCTCTTCAGACTCACAAAACACATGCAATGACGCCAAATGCAGGACAATCACAAGCCCGTGGGTAGAAAGTCTTTGGGTCCACTGGCGTTGTAAGCATCTCAGCGCTGGCAGGGGTCTCTCTGTGGCTTCTCCGGCTTCAGAGGTCTGGCTGCGTCCATGTGGCTTGTCTTCTGTAATGTCTCCTAGGACGTAGCAGAGAGAGAAGTGTCTTCTGCCTCCAAGGAGGAAGTCCCAGATTTCCCAGAATTGTCAGGAGAAGGCCATGTCCACACAGAAGTCTCATTGGCTATCTGCAGATGGACAGCCTAGACTCCACCCCTACACTCTTAATCCTTAAATTGACACCAAATTAGGTGACTGCCACAGGGGATGTCCAGTTGCCTAAAGATGGGCTGTGGGTCCCCACTCTGCACTCCCCCTCATTTACAATGATGTGATTTTTTGTTCCTTGATGCCTGATACCTGATCCCTTCAACACCACGTGATCACACAGGCTGCTGTGTTCTTCCAGGTGGGCTTTGTTGCCTCTGAGCTAGATGGCCGCTAGTTCACCTTCAAGCCTTTAAGACCCCAGACACTATCTCTTTTGATAGCCGGGCACCATCAGCTTTCTTCACCCCATTTGCTTATGCACCTGTGTGTCTTCAGCAATCGTGTCGGGAAGGTGTGAATCCTGGAATGCCAATTTAATAGAACAACATGTTCTTGCATTGAGTAAGTGCTTGACTGGAGGCCCAATATCCATCTGCTGCCTTAATACTAAACCTCTAAATATATGCACATAGATCTGTTTTCCCACACTCAATATAAACATATTTACATATGTACATGCCTTTATTTTGACCTCTATAAATACCCTTTGTCATCTAGTTCTTTCCTCTATTTCCTTTGACTTTCTTCTTGTCCCACTATCATGCTCAACCTTCATTTGGGTTTCAGTAATTTCTCTCGGTTACATTGTCCTTGATCACGCCCTGCCAGGCCTCTCACACACTCCTTGCCACTGATTTTGGATCACTTGTTGCTCCCCTGTCCCTGAGTTGGTCAGCAACACCTCCTTACCCGCCCTCCCCTTCTGTGTCTCCCTGGAGCCATCTGTCCTGTTGTTTTCTCATCCAGACTGTTCATCCAGCCTATCTTATCTAGACAGACATGCAGAGATAATAATATGCACCAAAATCAAGGCGTAGCCAAACAAAGCAACAAAAGAGAACACAAGGATGACAACAAAGAAAACCAATGACCCAGAAAATAATCAATAAATAAAAAACATTTAAGAAAGAAAGAAAAGCCTGTTAATAACTCAAGGTCTGATTTTTGACCTGTAGACGTGTCCTCCAGTCAAGTCTCATGGGTGCCGCGCTCTGGCCCCAGAGTCCATCCTTTGTCCTCCCCGGGGAGCTCCCTGCTCTGCTCCCCCCGTTGCTCTGCCGCACGCCTTTCGTGTTTTGCCTCGGTGTCGCGGAGTCAGACCAGGCCAGCGTTGTCCCTCATGGGGCCATGTTCAGCGAGGTCCTGCTACCTTCTTACCGAGCTGCTGCAGAGGTGTATATATTTGGTAATGAGCCCTTTCTCCAACGTGTCGTTGGTAAACAAAGAATTTGTTTGGGATTTGAGCTGTGATTGCATCGTATCTGATCCGAGAAAGGCTAGTTCTGTACTTTGTGTGTGTGCATATTTCCCTTATTGCCCACACACACACAAAGACAGGCACCTTTCTGCCTTGTTTCCTGGAAAACTACGGGTCCCGGTAAGCCGGCTGAAAAACTAAGGCTTTCCCACCACGCTTGTTTCCTTCCCGAAAGCAGCTGCAGCCCCCAGAGCTGGGAGGAGAGGCAGCCAGGGAGAAGAATTCCCATTGCGTGGAATGTCCATGAAGTTGCCCGAGAGACCCAGAGAGCCTGTACCTGCTTCATTCTCTGCCGAGCTGTTTGCACCTTTTGATTCCTGCGCTCATTGGCGAACACTAGGTGCAGAAAAAAAAATTTTGTTACTATGATTTTATCATAAAGCAAAGTTACCAAGATAAATAGTGTTTACTCCACTTCCCTAATGATGTTATTAAGATGCCCCTAATTTGTGAATTGCATGGAGTATAATTGCCGAGACTTGCTCGGTTATATTATTATTTAAAGAACATTTTAATGAATTGTCTATTTACATTCCACATCGTCATTTTTCCATTCAACAAAAACAGCGCATCAGACCTCCAAATGGCTTGCCCTGTTTCCCTCGCATCCCCCCATCTGCCCCTTACAGTATATTATCTCCTGCTTCACTGGAGTGAACCACATCTGTCTGCCCTCTAGCCCACGTCCCAAGGTGGGGGATGCTCCTTGGCGGGGCGGTGGGGGTGACACGACCCAGGGAGGCCGAAAAAGCCGATTGCAAGTCTTTCATTGACTGGCGGTGCTGAGTTTGTTTATTTGTTCCCTGTAAAGGAGGTAGTGGACTAAACACGTCAGGGAACCTGTGTTCTCACTTCCTAATGAAGCTTCCCCTGTTCTCCGAGCCCTGGTATCCACCAAGTCTGTTTGGGAATACGGTTTCCCTTGACCCTCCCCGACCCGACACGGAGACTTCATATGCTACTTGTCCTTTTGTGGTTGACTAATGTGACTTGGTCCAAGGTCCTCCAAATCCAGCCGCATCATGAGGTCCCTTGCTAGCTTCTAATTGCGTCCAACAGTGTGTACTCCTTCTGTGGCGTGCATGCTCCAAAGCCTCCCCTTCTTCCACTGATGGGCCCTGCTTAGTTTGCCTCCATCTGCTCAGTATCGGGAATTGTGATGCAAAAACAGGTGCGCTCATATCTGCTTGGCTCTGGTCCTTATTTCTCTAGGGTCTGGACCCCAGAGAGCAGTGGCTGGGTCATGAGGTATTTCAGTACCCAGTGGTCTGACGATGCCCCATGCCACTTTCTACAAGTCCTGCTTCACAGCCCCACCAGCAGTACCCGAGGGTCCAATCTCTCCACCCTCTCCAGCCCTTGTTGGAAAGCTAACAGTTTTCTCCATAGTGGGAATAAAAGCAGCTTCAGCCAGACAAAGAAACACAAGGGAAGCAAGTCTTACAGTTACTACTTAGAGCCCACTGTGGGCAGCTAACTCCAGGATCAGCAGTTAGAAACCACCAGCTGCTCCCGGAGACAAAGGGGAGGCTTTCTACTCCATAAAGAACGTTTATTTTTCCCTTCAAGAAATAAAATTTCTTTGCTCCTAAGAACTAGCTCCCCATCTTTAGAAATGCGTGAGTCTGTAGTTTGGTTTCAGTGTGACCTTTCTCAGCTCTTCTGTATCAGGAGTCTGTCCCTGGACCGGTCAGTCTCCGCAAGATAAGGGCACGCGGGGGAGTGTCCCTGCTCTTCGGGCAGCAGAATCAGGGGGATCACAGCTCAAAGATCAACAAGAAGAGGAGGGGAAGACAGCACCCAGAAAACATGGATACAATCTCTCACACTATGAAGGATGTACTGAGAGCTTCTGCTTCCTGTCAGAGCCACCTGAGGCTGCGGGTGGTGGAGGGAGCGGCCAACACGCTTCACGTCCTCAGGGGATGGGGATCATCCTGAGCTCTGGGGGTCTGTATCCTGGGTCTTCTGAAGCGTGGTGGCTGCAGGCACGGTGCCCGGGGGCGTCTGAGCTCTGTTCACGCGAAGCGTGTGTCCTTCAGCAAAGGGAAAGTTAGCACAGGTCTGCGGCGTTCTGTCCTGCAGACGGATGACAGTCCTGCTTTCCACGCCAGGTTGTGTGTCGTCCACGGGGGAAGAGCAAGCTCTGCCCAGGAGATTAGTTTGTTTGTTTGTTTTTAATTATGTGAAGAGACTTGTTTGTTTATTTATTTCTAATTATGTGAAGTTTTAATTTTTATCGGGCTAGCCCATCTGCAGAGAGACGGTCAAAGGAACTGTCTACTGCACTGCAGTCTCCATCTTCTCCGGCCAAGCCTTTCTGTATTATTCAGGGAGGGCGGAATACAGAGAGCAGAAGAAATAGCAACTTAAAATTCACATATCACTAAGGAAGCAGTATTGACAGAAGTAAAACAAAAGTACATTTCGGTAAAGTTGCAGGCGCCTTGTTTTATTATCTGATTCCTGGATTTCTTCTTCAGCTTGCCACCCCCCCCCCACTGACCCCATCCCCCCCATGCCGCACCCCCCCACCCCACCCCCTTGAGGGGAAAGAAACAGGCCTGTCCCCAGAGAAAGACTTGCTGCTTCTCCTGATAAGAAGAGAGCAGTTTAAGCAAGCAGCCCCCTAAGGGCACTTACAGACCTGCATTCCATTGTGATGCTCAAACGGAAGACTCCAGCCCAGCAGAGGGGGGTCAGAGGGCGGGGGTGGGGGTGGGGGGACGCCTGGAGGAGGCAGTGCTTTCCTGCAGTGCTGCTTGGATGGGGTGGCATGAGCTTATCTATTTCAACACATGCCATCTTTCAGCACATCTCCAGTCTTTGTCCCATTTATTCCTCAAAACAAGCCAGTGGTAAAGAGGAGCCCGAGGCTCCACTAGATGAAGTCACCCCCACTCCAAGGTCACACAGCTTCCCATGGAGACTTCAAGGTCACCAGCACCTTCAGCACTTTGACCAGGACCTTGAATGAGCTCACGGAAGCACAGATTCTCTACCAAATGTCCTTCACTTCTGCTTAGTCCAGTCCCCAGGCAGGAGGCTGTTTCAAGAGGAGATGCACCCAGTCCTCAGGGTGTCAGAGCAACCAGCCTCCAGCACCTGGGTTTGTAGGAGCAATTACACGGCGATCGTGTATAAAGATCACAGTAAAGCCTAGAGAATAGGAGCGATGGAAGAGAAGATAAAATAAGGGAGTCAGGTACATTTTCTGGAGGCAAGCTCACCTCCGGGACGGCCATGAACTCAGCAGCCAGATCCTCACAGAGAGGAGGAGGAGGAAGAGGAGGGAGAGAGCCTCACCCATGTGACTTGTAAAGGGCAGAGAGAAGCTTGGCTCAAACATCACACACACACACACACACACACACACACACTTGAGATTTTCATTTGAGTCAAATTTCCGAAGAACACATCTCTTATGTAATCAAATATTTATGCTGTTTTCTAACACTATATATTTCGTGTATCAGATGCATTAACATCACACCTAGAGTAATCTGCAGAATGACCATAACTTCAACACCTTTGTGCTGTACAGCACACTCCCTTTTCATAGGTTTAATTACATAACATAACACACAACATGGTTTTCATTCAATACAGTACAGTGATATAGCGCACATTGGTAGAGAAAGTGTGCAGACCCCTGGTCCCGGGGATCATTCCTTCTTTGCAAAGGGGAGGAGGCGGCAGCTACACAGATACGCAAGCCCCGTCCTAATTACTGACGAAGCTCATCCTGGGGTCTCAGACATATTTCTAATTTATCTCAGGCGACACTTTCGTCCCAGCGTGTCCTCGCTGTTACCTCAGGCTGTACATCCGGGAAAGACGTCTCAGGACAGGCATCCAGGCCTGACGTCGTGCTGTGACGTTTGCCAGGCTTCTGATATCCAGACCCATTGTCTGTTCTAGGAGCAGGCAGAAGGAATGCCAGTGCCCTTTACACACAGAACATTCAGTCTCAGCAAGCCTAGTGCTTATTCCCTTAGCAGAAAGGGGGAGGCTGGAGACTGAGGCGCAGAAGGAGAGGATGCTTAGTTAGGAACGTGCACTTGAGAAAGATTTTATTGAAGCAGGGAAAGCACTTCCTGGAGGGAAGGGAAAGCAGAGAAAGGGACTGACTGGGGCATGAACCCCCAGCCCTTCCTAGCCCCAGCTTGTCAGTGGTGAGGCCATGGGAGTTCAGAGGGTCCCAGCTAAGGAAGTCTATGTTAACAGAAGGGAGAATCTCTATGGCTTTAGCAGCTGCAGGCCCTTGAGTCAGGATGCGCTCAGTGGGCGGTCATCTTGTTTGCAGACCTGCTCTTTGAATTACTGGGGGAAGGGGCTGTGCAGATCAGCCTGAGAAGCTAAGTAGCTTCCTGGGGTGCAGGGGCAGGAGTTGCCGAGTTCAATAGGTCATCCATCTTTCCAAGAGGCTGGGAATGGGGGCTGTGAGGTTTCATCTTCCTGAGGAGCCAGAGAGGAGGTGGGGGCTGCTCTGGTACAGGAAGAAGCAAGTCCTGTGTCCACTGTATTAATAGGAAAAATCCATTGTTAATGACGTCAGGTAATGGGGGTACGATGATAACTGAGTCTTCTTCATAAGCAACTGATAAAGCCCTTTATCCAGGGGACAGTCAATGGATGGCAAACAAAAATTTTTGTTGCTGTCAAGGATCTCTGTGATTTCTGAAATCTACATCTGAGTTCAATCGATGAAAATAAAATTTTAAAATACACTGAATTTTAAAATACATTGAGCATGATAAGAGTAGTATGAGCCCCTAATAAAATGATTTTTTTAAAAACCACAATGAGGGTTTCAAAGACGTAATAAGTACAGACAGCCAGGAGCTGACCTGGACACAGGCGGGGACACGGAACCATGGAACCGGTCCTCGGGCCCCTGTGTTTCCGCCCGGAAGCCGTCTGCTGACGCACCGTGCGTTCGCCACACCGGAAGCGGAAGGGCTCCGGACTCTTCCCGCGGGTTCTCCCTGCGGCTCCGGTGCGTGTCCTGCGTCCGCGGTCCGCGCGGGTCTGAGGGACCGGGGTCCCCCTCACGCCGCCGTCCGCGGGGTCCCCCCCGCCCCCCCGGATCCGCCCCGGGGCCCGAGCGCAGCGACGCGACGCCGAGGAGCCGCCAGCGGTGAGGAGGCCCCGGGTCCGGTCCGGCCGTGAGGGGCGCGGGGTCGGGTCGGGGCGGGGGGGGGGTCCGGGGGGACGGGCGTCCGCGGGGCCGCGGTCTCGGGCGACACTGGGCGGGAAAGAGCGCGATCCCCGGGCGGCTCTGGGCGGGCGGACGGCGGGGGGCGGGGCCCGAGGTGCTGCGCGCGCGGCGAGTCCGTCCGTCCGTCCGTCCGTCCCTCACGGGCCCTCAGACCGCGGGGGCCGCGACGCGGTCCGGAAACTGGTTTGGGGGCGGGGAGCTCGCCCCTCCCGCCCTGACCCCCCTCAGAGGAGGCGCGGAGCTCGCCCCTCCCGCCCTGACCCCCCTCAGAGGAGGCGCGGAGCTCGCCCCTCCCCCTCCCGCCCTGACCCCCCTCAGAGGAGGCGCGGAGCTCGCCCCTCCCGCCCTGACCCCCCCCCTCAGAGGAGGCGCGGAGCCGTCGGGGAGCCGGCCCTGAGCGCTCGGGCCCAGAAGCACCGACACCCGGCGCCCGCGGCGGGACTCACTCGCCCAGAGCGCAGCGCTGCCGTCGGCCGCTCGGGCCCAGGACGGACAGAACACGGACCCGGAGCCACGGCGCTGCCCGCGCCTCCTGCCGCCGCGCCTGCTCGGCCGCTGCTCCCTCAGGACCTGGCGGCGGCTCCTGGGGGGCCCGTGCCCGTGGGCGCTGGACCCCGA
Organism: Tenrec ecaudatus; assembly: GCF_050624435.1. Taxonomy (NCBI): domain Eukaryota; kingdom Metazoa; phylum Chordata; class Mammalia; order Afrosoricida; family Tenrecidae; genus Tenrec; species Tenrec ecaudatus. The sequence continues at coordinate 19,409,388 of NC_134549.1, forward strand.
TCCCTGAGTCCCCGCTCTCGGGGTGTCGCCCCGAACCCCAACTACAAGGCAGTCGCGCCCCACTCTCTGCGAGGTCGAGTCCCACCACCTCTCCCTGCAGGTGTCAGGTGTGAGGAGCCGCCTGGACTCAGCCCGGGACGCAGCTCGCCCGCCTGGACGGTCCCTCCCTGCGCCGCCCGCGCGCGCGTCCTGCTCCGATGTAGCTCCGCGGGCGGAGACGGCGCCCACAATGACCGGCCGTGGAACGGTGAGCCCCGCGGCCCAGGGCACGTGCTTCCCCTCAGTCAGAGCGCCCGGGTCTTGGCGCCCAGCCGAGCGCTGTGGGCGCGTGGATGCTCCGTGAAAGAAAAGGCAAAGAGGGAGTCGGAGAAGGGCCGCGGGTCCGTTTCTCCACTTGGAGTCCGGGTTTCCTGGTGCGGAGCTCGCCAGGAAGACGGGCTTCCCGCTCCCACGATGCTCCAGTCTCTGACCCTCAAAGGGGACGCCCTGCCCTGTCCGACGGCGTCTGCCTGCTCCCTGCCCTGACCTGGGGGTCACTTTGAGTCGGCAGCCACTCAACGGCAGTAAGGTTTCCCTTCCCCCCATGTTTCGTTCCTGGACATTCGTTTATAAATCGGTGCCTTCAAGATTTGGATGCCTGGGACCACCTGTCACCCTTCTGTGACACCCGTCTGGGTCCCTGTGGGGTTACGACTCCCACACTCTCCCCTTCTGCTGCGTCTGCTGTCGCAGAGTCTTTACCGGAGTCTGGGAATGAAGGGGACCTGGGTCTCCAGAGACAATCTCTCAGCTCAGCAGGGTTCTTTAGATGTTGCTGGTTCTTTAGGGGTTTTTCAGGCGCTGGAACTCGGGGTGTGCGATTCCTAACTGCTGTTCCTCCACGGAGGGTGTGTCGTGCGTTGGAGAAGTGGGGCCGGATGTTGAGCATCCTGCGGGTGGGATTGTGCTTGGACGAGGGGGTCCCTTGGTGGCATCTGAGGTGTGAGAGCAGACCGGCAGTCTAAGGGGCTCAGTGTGTGGCCTCCAGGCTGGTTTCTGTCTGTGTGGGACGCTCTTGCCCTGAGACCCCGAGAGTGAGGGAACCAGAGACCCCTAATGAGGGTCCGCATCCTCCCCGTTGGCCTCCGTCCTGTGTGTTTATGTGCAACCACGTACTTCCTGACTCCTCCCCACAGTCTTATTAGAACGTAGCAAGAACACATTCCCTGTTTCAGAGACACTCGCTCTGTGAGCTTGTTGATGAGATTCTGGGGCACGGTCTTAGCATGTTACCCCTGGAATGTCAGTGTCGCGAACTTGGACCTTGCTGTGCTGTTTAAATCATTTTGTTAGGGGCTCATACAACTCTTATCTCAATCCGTTCATTCATCAGTCGTGTAAAGCAAAGTTGTACATTCGTTGCCTTGTCCTCAAAATACTCGCTCTCCACTTAAACCTTTGTTATCAGCTCTTCGTGTTTGCTCCTCCCTCTCCCATGAACCCTTGATAATTTATAAATTATGATTATTTTGTCATGTCTTAACTGTCCCATGTCTCCCTTCACCCACTTTTGTTTTGTCCATCCCCCAGGAGGGAGGTTATATGTAGCTCCTTAGAATCGGTTCCCCCTCTCCACCCCACTTTTCTTCCACCCACGTGGTATCTCCACTCTCACCACTGGTCCTGAAGGATCATCTGCCCTGGATTCCCTGTGTTTCCAGTTCCTGTCTGCACCAGTGTACGTCCTCTGGTCTAGCCAGATCTGTAAGGTAGAATTGGGATCATGATGGTGGGGGGGGGGAGCATTTAAGAATTAGGAAAAAACAAAACTAGAGGAATGTTGTGTTTCATCGTTGCTACACTGCACCCTGACTGACTCATCTCCTCCCTGTGATCGTTCCGTAAAGGAATGTCCTGTAACCTCCAGATGGGCTTTGGGTCCCCACTCTGCACTCACCCTCATTTACAGTGATGTGATTTTGGTCTTTGATGCCTGATACCTGATCCTTCCACACCTCGTGATCGCACAGGCTGGTGTGCTTCTTCCATGTGGGCTTTGCTTCTTCTGAGCTAGATGGCTGCTTGTTTACCTTCAAGCCTTTAAGACCCCAGACGCTGTATCTTGTAATAGCCGGGCACCATCAGCTTTCTTCACCACATTTTCTTATGCGGAACATGAACAGTTTAATGCAGTGGAACGCCTCCATCATACGTGATGTAAAATTTACTCTAAACGTTTACTGAAGTCTTTCATCCTTCAAGGTTCTGGTGACACCTAACCAGTCATGGTGGAAGATTTGAATTTTTACAAGTATTTTGAGTTTCAGGTTAAAGGAATCGGTAACCACTGAGGGCAGTGTCTTTCCTGTGCACAGGCCCTCAGCCCATCCAGAAGCCGTGTCAGGACACACGCGCAAACTTGTGCCCAAGAGCAGGGGGCTTAATTTCAGCAAAGAGCCAGCTCCCAACATTTCCCCACAGGCAATTCCAAGCAGGGGGTTCCTGGACCCTGGAGGCGTGTGCCTGGTCCCACAGTGAGCACTTTCTGGGAAGCTTGAGCTGCCGGAGTGAGGTGCACATCGGGTTGTAGACAGGAGCTGGAGCAGCCTGGTGCCCGCTAGGGGATGTGCTGCGGACTTGCTTTACCAACAGTCGGCGATACCAGGCTGCACAAGTGCTCCTCCCCCTCGGAGCCCAACCTCGTGTCTCTGGGAGCCCGCAGCTGCTGGGAGAGCGGGTCTGCTGCCAGTCAGTGGAGCGTCTGGCAGAGCAGGTGACAGCAGGCAGACAGGAAGAACTGTGAGAGGGTGTGGAGCTGCCTCTGAGGTTTCAGAGTCGCCTAGACGGTCACCAGGCCTTTCCACTCGGTGTCAGTGCTTTGGCGGCTTCTGCAATGCCTCCCAGCTCTCTCTGCAGGCAGCCAAACGGCCTCTAAGACGCCTTGAATTCCTTCTGTGTTTTCCCATGAAGCATGAAGCCCTCTTGCCTTGTAGATAGGTTCATGTTGTTAACCAGGGGAAAGAACATATTTACTTCCAGCAGAATTTTGCATTCGTGCACGGTGCCCTCAGGGACCGTGAAGAAAACACGACAGGGCGGCTGGAGCGTAGCAGAGAATGTGGGTCCAGCGCTGTGGGGCAGAGGGTCCCTGCCCTTGTGTTGACCTTCCTTAGAGAGACCTTGGGCTCTCCAGCACCAGGGCTGTGGGCCGGGGCTTTTCCATTATGCAGGTCTGAGGTGGAGAAGGGAACACCCCCTGGGGAAGGGCAGCCTGATGAATTTTGGGGGGCCCTGCTTCCTGTGAGGGAAAGACTGCGTGCAGGGACTGGAGGGGGAGTCCCCCATTGGGGAGCTCTGGCTGTAGATGGACTGGAAGTGGGAGGCTGAGGGTGCAGAAGGCAGAGAAAGGTTGAAGAACAGACTTGGGGAGGAGCAGGCAGGGGCTACGGTGGATTCCTGCCAAGGGAGGGGTCTTAGGACGGAGGGGAGGGGCTCCCAGAGGGCTGTAAGGAGGAGGCAGGGGAGGGGAGACTTCTGTAACCCACGTTGGGGTGGGGTGCTGGCCCTTTGTCTGAGAAGCTTTGCAGCAAGTCCAGGACAAAAGCCCATGCCCTTGAGCAGAAGAGGTTTTCAACCAGGGAGGGGTGACTGCAGGGCCAAGCCACTGGTTAGCAGAAGGGAACCTGGTCGGGGTCCTGCCTGGACAGTGACACAGCTCCTCCCGGGCAGCTGAGGAGGGGCACACGTGCTTGTTCCCCCTTCCTGACGCGCGACGTGGGGCTGTTGCAGGGCTCCGTGGCGGTTGAGGACGTGGCCATCGTCTTTAAGCAGGAGGAGTGGGCTCTGCTGGACGAGGCTCAGAAAACGCTCTACAGAGACGTGATGATGGACACGCTGCGAAACCTGACCTCCGTGGGTAAGGACGATGCTGGGATCATGGGGTTCTTGTTCGTGTCTTTTCCTAAATTCCCTTAGTGGACAGAAATATTTCCTTTTTTATAACCGTTTTATAGGGGCTCATACAACTGTTATCATAATCCATACATACATCCATTGTGTAAAGCACATTTGTACATTCATTGCCCTCATCACTCTCAAAACATTTGCTCTCCACTTAAGCCCCTGCCATCAGGTCCTCATTTTTCCCCTCCCCACTCCCCCTCCTTCATGAACCCTTGATAATTTATAATTATTATTTTCTCATATCTTACACTGCCCTATGTCTGCCTTCTCCCACTTTTCTCATGTTCATCCCCTAGGGAGGAGGTTATCTGTAGATCCTTAGAATCGGTTCACCATCTCTACCCCACCTTCTCTCTACCCTCCCAGTATCACCACTCTCACCACTGGTCCTGAAGGTATTATCTGCCCTGAATTCCCTGTGCTTCCAGTTCCCATCTGTACCAGTGTGCGTCCTCTGGTCTAGCCATATTTGTCAGGTAGAGTTGGGATCATAATAGTGGGGGGGGAGGGGAGGAAACATTTAGGAACTAGAAGAAAGTTGTATGTTTCATTGTTGCTTCATCGCACCCTGACTGGCTTGTCTCCTCCCCGAGACCCTCCTGTAAAGGGATGTCCAGTGGCCTATAGATGGGCTTTGGGTCTCCACTCTGCACAACCCCCTTATTCAAATGATATGATTTTTTTGGTCTTTGATGCCTGATACCTGATCCTTTTAACACCCCATGATCACACAGGCGGATGTGCTTCTTCCATGTGGAGTTTGTTGCTTCTGAGCCGCTTGCTTACCTTCAAGGCTTTAAGACCTAAGACACTGTATCTTTTGATAGCCGGGCACCATCAGCTTTCTTCACCACATTTGCTTATGCACACATTTTTCTTCAGTGATCGTGTCCGGAAGGTGAGCATCATGGAATGTCAGTTTAATAGAACAAAGTGTTCGTGTCCTTACATTGAGGGAGTACTTGAGTGGAAGCCCAATGTCCATCTGCTACCTTAATACTAAACCTATAAATATATGCACATAGGTCTATTTCCCCTTCATCATATATAAATATATTTACATATGTACATGCTTGTATTCAGACCTCTATAAATGCCCTTTGCCTCCTAGTTCTTTCCTCTCTTTCCCTTGACTTTTCCCTTTTCCCACTATCATGCTCAGCCTTCATTTGGGTTTCAGTAATTCCTTTTGGTTACATTACCCTTGATCACACCCTCCTCACACACCCTCACACACAGGCGTCCCACACCCTCCTTACCACTGAATTGGATCACCTGTTGTTCCTTTGTCCCTGGATTTGTTAACACCACTCCCTTTCTCCCCACCTCCCTCTCTCCCATGTCCCCCGGAACTGTCTGTCCCATTGTTTTCTTCTCCAGATTGTACATCCAGCCGGTCTTATTTAGACAGACCTGCAGAGATAATAACATGCACTCTAATAAGACAGCAAAACCAAGCAACAAAAAAAGCCCCAAAACAACATTAACAACAAAAGCCAAAGACAAAACAACAAAAAGGAAAAGCTTGTAGTTACTTCAAGCACAGTTTGTTGGCCTTTAAGAATGTTTTCCAGTCGAGTCTGATGGGGAGCAAAGCCCTGGCCCCAAAGTCTGTATTTGGCATTCCCTGGGGACTTCGTTGCTCTGTTCCCCTTGCTGTTCTGTTCCACGCCCTCAGTGCTTTGCCTCCATGTGGTGGGATCAGATTGGGCATAATTCCCACGCTGTGTGTCCAGTGTTGTCCCCTGTGGGCTGTGGGTCAGTGAGAGAAGTCGTGTCTCATAGTGGGACGGCCATGTGGTCCTCTCTGTGCATTGACTGCTCTGAGCAGGAGCATCATCCTCAGGACCGGTTGGACGAGGATTTGCTCCATTCTCTCTCCCTCCCCCTTCATCTGCTCCCGTGTGCTTTGATCAGACACGTCCCTCTCCCTGAGCTGCAGATTCAGTCTGTCCTCTGAAATGAATTCTTCTGGGAGGAGGGGCAGGTGTCCATGTAGTAGTTGGGATTGGGGCCGGCCCTCAGCCCTCTCTACTGGTTCCTACTCCACGCCGGCATGTTGCATTCCCATCCTGGAGCACTGGGTTGAAGTCTGGCCCCTGCTTTCCTGTGGAGACACAAACAATGCCCTGCCCTTGGGTGGGTTAGTGCCCTGTGTCCCTGCTACCTATTTCTTTTTATATCTTTTCCTTTCCCCCCTCGTTAGTTGTCTACCATGTGTTTGCCTGGATGTGATCTGGCCCCTCCCACCATACTACCTGGTCTTCGCCCCAGGAATGTTTGTGCACAGTAGCTTTTCCCTGTGCCCCTTCTGCGTTTGTTTTAATCTTACCTCAGCAGACTCGTGTTGTACTTGCCCTTTTGTGCTTGGCTTGCTTCTTTTAATATAATTTCCTCCAGTTCCTCCCATGCGGCGATGTGCTTCATGGGTCCGTCACTGCTTTTTAACACAGATGTCTGGCCGTGGTTTGTTTCTTGCCTCTTCTCAGTGTATGCAGTAGGGGGGCTTCTGGGTCATTTGGTAGCTCAATTTCCACCTGAACAGAAATATTTCTATTAACTTTACTTCCATATATGGGAAGGAAAGCTCTAGAAACAGTTATAGTGAAACAGGCTCCATCCCTTTAGCCCATAGAGCACAAATATCCTGGTTTCTCTGTCAACATAAATCTTTGTAATATTTCTATTTCATTGTGGCCAAACCCCCCTGAGGTTCGTTCTGTGTTTGAATGAGGGATAAGTCTGAGTTTTATAGGGGACTGTTGGACACTCACAGCTCTGCCTCCAGTGTTTGTAGGGAGTTTCACTGAGCTGACTGCAAGTGTGACGTTGTTCTACAGCAAACTGCATGACACCTCTTCACCTTCAGAGCCCTGAACAGTTGGGCTTGGTGTCAGGGAACTGTCTCCTGCTCTGTGATGTTTTCTTCATCCTGTGGATCGCCCTATAAGCAACCCGCCGTTTCTACCCATTTATGTTCTGAGCAAAGGAGGGAAAGATCTTAAGAGAGGGAGGGGGAAATGAGGAGCTGATGCCAGGGGCTTAGCTGGAGAGCAAATGTTTTCAGAAAGATGAGGGCAATAAATGTAGAGATGTGCTTTACACACTCGATGTATGTATGGATTGTGAACAGAGTTGTATGAGCCCCCAATAAAAGGATTAAAAAAAAGATCTTAAGACAGTGGGCATTTAAGACTTGGGCCAATTACTACATCTACTCAAGTATAAGCCGAGGCACCTGATTTTACCATAAAAAATTGGGGGCTTTTTCAGCATTAAAAATGTGCTGTAAAAACTCGGCGTGTCCAAGAGTATATACAGTATGTTTACACAAGCAACGTGGAAATGCGTCATCTTGGTCACCTGAGCAAAGTGCTCTGATCCACCTGTAGTCAGTCCCATGTGCTCTTTCGATGCTCCATGAGTCCTGTTGACGTCTCTTAAGAACAGTGGTTTCTCACAGTGCTTGCTCAGGAATTGCTGTTTATCCATTTCTGAATTGCGGAAACAGCAAAGGGGTGGGAAGTCTCTCTGTGACCACGCCCACCTGCCTTGAGAAGTAACTCTTTGCTTTTTCTCCCAGTGAACGTTAACGTGAATTAACCTGCCAGTCTCTCAACATTCAGATGGCGAAGAAAAGTTGCCCCGTGAAGGTGTCCTGCTGCGATTCGTGAAGAGTGAGACCTGGTCCTCGTTCATCGCAGACGTCTCTGAAGGGCGTGTTGGTGGAGATCGGCGTAAAGAGCAGGAGACATGTGGGACGTGAGTATCATTCAAAGCATCATTTCGTCAGGAGAAAACCGCATCAGATGATCACATTTAAACACTCATGGGCGTATATATTTAAGTGCATGTTTTCAGACCTAGAATCTTTCCATGACAAAGAACCAGGGTTTTTCACCCGTTGGTTGGACCCCGCCTGAGGCAGTGGCCCCAGTCAGATGTGATGCTCAGTCACATGCACCTGTGCAGTGCCGGTCATGCTCCACAGGGCCGTCAGCCATCCAGCTCCTGAGATGATCTAACCGTTTGAGAAACGACATTCATCCTCTGCCCCTCACTTACATTGGGAGTGGCTGCATTGTTATAGACTGAATCAACATCCTGATATAAAAGTGTGTGTGTGTGTGTGTGTGTGTGTGTATCATGGGTCTGTGACTCCCGTGGGGTCAATTCTAACCCATGATGCCCCTATAGGCCAGGGCGGAACTGCACCTGTGCCCTCCCCTTGACTTCGATATTAAGATAAGAAACAATCTTATGTTTCTGTGGCACAGCCTCAGGTAGGCTCACGCTGTGTGTTCCTAAGCAAACAGTGTTCAAATTTCCATTTTGTTTATTATGTTTTCATCCGAGTCTAGATCCTCACACTTGAGGGATGAGACTGCAGGTCACTGTTGAGAGAGGATGTCGGGATGTCATAAGGCACTGAGGTGCCTTATAGGGAGCTGCATAATGTGCCCCTCATTACATCCCACAGACCCCACGTGCTCATAGAGACCTTGCTGAAACAGAGTCTACTCAAGAATCTTGACCTTTTAACCTATGTGTAAATGCCAAACAAAAAGGGAAATATTTTTTCTAAGACCATTGCTGATTTTTACAGAAATCCGACCATAGAAAACCTCTCTGAAAGGAACGAAGACAATCACGGTGCCAGGACTTCCGACCAGGTTCTCAGTGGCACGGCGGCAAGGAGCGAACTGTCCGAAGAACTTCCAATTCAGTGCTGTCGGTGTGGAAAGGCCCTCACGGATCCTTCATCTCACAATCCTACTGGAACGCACACAGGTGCACCAACCTCCACTTGTCTTGTTAACGTAGCCGCGCCCCTGAGACGTCTCACAAGACAGGATGCCGGCGATGAAAGGGGATGTGGGACGAGCTGCAGTTCCTCGTCAAACCCTAGCCATCCCATGGAAACAGGACGTGGTGAGAAGCGCTATCAGTGCCAACGCTGTGAGAAAGCATTTTGTGAGCGTTCCTCCCTGTATCATCACGAGTGGATCCACATCGGAGTCAAGCCTTTTGTGTGTCAGCAATGTGGGGAGTCCTTCACGAGCCCCTCCAGTCTGAACACACACGTGCGAACTCACAGTGGAGCGCGCCCTTTCAAATGCCAGTGTGGGAAAAACTTCAGTCAGTTCACCTACCTCAGGAAGCATCTGAAAACTCACTCCGAGGCCCGGCCCTTCCAGTGTCAGCAGTGTGGGAAATCCTTCACATGTCCTTCATGGTTTAATACACACCTGCGCTCTCACAGTGGAGAGAGGCCTTTTAAATGTAAGGAATGTGGGAAAGCCTTTGCTTGTGTCCGGTACCTCAGCAAGCATATAAAAACGCACTCTGAGGACAGGCCGTTCACCTGTAAGGCATGTGGCAAAGCCTTCAGACGCTACTCGCACCTCATCCGGCATCTGCAGAGTCACAGTGGAGAGAGGCCTTTCAAGTGTAAGGAATGCGGGAAAGCCTTCGGTCGCTCCTCTTACCTTATCATCCATCTGCAAACTCACAGCGAAGCAAAGCCGTTTCAATGCCCACAGTGTGGGAAGGCCTTCGCGTGCTCCTCTTACCTCATGAAGCACAGGCAGACGCACTCGGACACCAGGCCCTTTACGTGTAAGGAATGTGGGAAAGCCTTTAAAAGTTCCTCGCACCTTAACACACATCAGCAAACTCACAGCGGTGCCAGGCCGTTTAAATGTGAGGAATGTGGGGAAGCCTTTGCTCAATCCTCCTTCCTCATTCTCCATGTGAAAACTCACACCGAGACCAGGCCGTTTAAATGCGAGGAATGTGGGAAAGCATTTAAACGTTCCACTTACCTCAGCAACCACGTGAAGACTCACTCTGAGCACAGGCCGTTTAAATGTACGGAATGTGGGAGAGCCTTTAAGCGCTCCTCCACCCTTAACACGCATCTGGGAACTCACAGTGAGAAGAGGCCTTTTAAATGTGCGGAGTGTGGGAAAGGCTTTCGAATATCGGCACACCTCATCAGACATGTCAGAACTCACAGTGGAGAGAGGCCTTTTAAATGTAAGGAATGTGGGAAAGCCTTTAGAAATTCCTCACACCTTATCAGACACCTACGGACTCACGGTGAAGAGAACCCTTAGTGTATGGAGCATCAGCAAGCATTTCTTTATAGGAAGTCCTTAAGTCTACATGAGATTCAAACTGCAATGAAGCCGCGTATCTGTCAGCCCTCTGGGACATCACCTTTTTACCAGAGTGTTCAATACGTCGATCGTGATCTAGCCAATTGCAAATGTGTGGGTAAATCCCATGGCATTAAAATATAGCCTATCATCAATCCCATCAATTAATTGAAGTACAGCGCAGCCAGTCATGCAATCTTAGGTGTCAAACGCATGTGAAAAGAACTGCACTGCTAAGTGGAGCAAAACCAACAAGCTTAGTTGTCGCCAATTTTTAGACCTTGTTTTTCTCTCTTAAACGTAAGAAAGGGTATTAAAATGAGAGGCAGAGCCGGACCAAGTAAGAAGACAGAAATGTATCACATTCCTACGGAATCAGGATTTTTTTATGAGTCAGCCTTTTTCAACATTAAAAGATCATTAAGACCAAATACCATTCCACCATGACTGACGATCATCCCATTCAGTGCAATTAATCAGAGTGAACTCAGGTAATGACCAAGAATGTGCATCGTCGTGTTGTGCAATATGGACTCATGCAGCTACGCAAGGTACGTAAACGTACATTGTACATAGGAAGAACTCACAGTGCATTTATGAAGAAGTGTAACCAATAAAAATAATATATGGTTTGCATTCTTGTGGTTGGTGGATAATTTTGACTTGAGCTGGCATGCTGAAAAGTGTGAGCACCCCTGCTGTAGACTTTCCTCACACCGTAGGACATATGTACAAACTGACTTTACAACTTGTAGTGCATAGAACTCATTGGGGTTGGGAATAATCTTATGAAGGGAATCACCTTATGTGGGAAAGCATTTAGAGACCCCTATCACCTCAGTGAACACAGTAGCATTCACTGGGGATAAGACATGTGCTAAGCAATGGGAAAGCCTTTAGAAATTCCCTTACCTGAATGTGCAGAGCATTGTCCTACTACAGAGAAGCCTTATGAGCATCCCAAGTGTGGAGGATCCTCACAGCGGAAGGCCCACAATGGACCTCATTGTGAGACGACTTCCTATTCGCATTTTTAGGGAGGGTCCTTGTGGAGGGAACTTGTTCTGGAGCATATGCACACCCCAGCACTGTCTAGTCCTTTGGGACCCTGAGGCATGTCCCTTCCCTAATGCTGGTTTGACAAGCCCTGTGGTCAGGAGTGTAATGAGCAGGCTAAGTAGACCTTCCAGGTCCTCAGTTTCCCATAATTCTCCATTTTACACTAAATTCAAATGGGTTATGTTAATGACATGCCTTCTCTCTAAACACAGAGCCTTCTGTAAAAGCAGGTCCTACAGTTACAAACAAGTAACAATGTGACCTGAACCCTCCTAAGGAGTAAGATTTCCCAGTCCAGGCTCGAGTCCCTCTAGCACGGTGGTTCTCAGCCTGTAGGTCGCGCGCCCCATGGCAGGGGTCAAACAGCCCTTTCATCGGGGTCACCTGATTCAGCACAGCAGCAAAATTAGGAAGTAGCAATAAAGTAACTTTACGGTTGGGGGGTGAGTGGCGGCATCGGGAAGGTTGAGAACCGCTGCCCTGCCCCATCCACCAACTCGAATGCCATTGCTACGTGTTTTAAACCCATCCCTAAAGGCATTTAAAACCTATAGCGGTTTGATTTTAATGAGATGTTCTCATGTGTGAAGTTCCCTAACTTACCTTCAACCTGATAAGTGTGGGGTGGAGTCTAACCTGTCAATTCAGGTCACAGTCAGATGCTGCATCTGTGGGGGCGTGGTCTCCTGAGCATTCTGGGAACTTCCTCTGCTTTTCATCTTCCTGCTGAGAAGTCATGTGGATCCAAGCTTAGACCGGAGAGGCCTGCATATTCATTCAGCTTTACTGGAATTATTGGACACAAGACTTCATCCCGTGGCCCGTTGAGCTTTTTCTGGCTCTTCATCACGGTGTGTGTTGCCTGAGCCTAAAGAAGCTTTTATGGCCTCGTATTGGACTTATCGGCTAATTATGGACTTGATCTGGACCAGGCTTAATATTAAAATTCTTAATATACAATTGCTCTTTGATATAAAGTTCTTACACATATATGCGTGTCCCTGGATTTGTTTCTCCAGCCCACCTGGTCTAATGCAACATCCCTGTAGATGGCGTGTCACTGAGGACCAATCATGCCAGGGGTCTCTGTGCAGATACACGGCGACACAAAGCTCTTGTGTTTCAGTCACGTTTCAGCATCAGTGGCTGCTGTCACTCCATAATCTGACCCACAAGCCACTGAACAGTGTTGTGGCTCAGCCACTTTCCATCCCAGGACATCGTCCACTTTCGTCTGGGTGGCCTTGAGCTGATTGCCATCGGCTTGCCATTTCTTCATAAAACATTCAGTTTTGGCCGCCCTCTTTCTCTACTTCAAGGTGACCCGAGCGGGCTCAGAGATGGCTTGGACTTGCTTGCCTGGCTCACTGGGATGCCTCGCCCCACAGCCTGACCGGCAAGACCATCACACTTGAGGTTGAGCCCAGCAACACCATTGAGAATGTCAAAGCAAGATCCAAGACAAGGAGGGCATTCACCCGGACCAGCAGCGTCTCACTTGGTGCTGTGCCTGCACTTGGTGCTGTGCCTGCGTGGTGGTATCATCGAGCCGTCCCTGCGGCAGCTGGTCCAGAAGTACAACTACAAGATGATCTGCCGCAAGTGTTATGCTGGCCTTCCCCCTTGTGCAGCTAACTGCCGCAAGAAGTGTGGCCACACCAACAACCTGCATCCGAAGAAGGTCAAATAAGGCCCCTGTCTACCGGCTCTCCTGCATCCCGCTGGTGTTCTCCCGAGCCCAATGGCCCTGGGCCCTCAATAAAGTCTCACTTTCACTGACCTAAAGCAATTTTAAAAAAAAGTTCACTTTCCATCCACTCCTGGAATGCCCCTGCCGTGAGGAGAAAGGGACGGCAGCCCTGGCCATCAGCACTAGCAGGGAGGCTTCTGGACCGTCCTCCGACCATCTATGCCACAGCATCTGTTACCTGTTCTGCCCTGGGCCCTAAAGGAAGCACACTGACACTCTGCATCGCCTGTGCAAACACACAGCACAGCCCTTCCCGTAGGGCGGTGGTTAGGAACTTGGGGACTGAATCAGGGTGAATAGGTCTGTGTGGCTTCTCCATCTCTGTGCACTCGGGGTCCCACTCTCCTGAGGGGGAGATCTGTTTGTTTTCTCCAACTGAAAATATAAGCATATCCCAACCTTTGGCCGTTAGCAAACCCGCTTCCACAGTTCCACTGTCCTTCCACTAGATCTTTCAGCATCAGCTTGATCTCTAGGGTACAAAAGCATTCTGCTCTAGATAGGTCCAATGCTTTAGGTCGGAAGTAAAAGAAATGGATTAGCCAGGTTGCACAAACTTTGTCATCTACCAAACGATGTCATCTCCCTTCTGATTTAATCACTGAGATGTTAGAGTGTCGTTCACGCGTTCAATGAGAGCTTGGCCTTGAGAGTCGTAAGGAATGCCCGTAGCATGATGGATATTTGAGCAGTGAGTCAGGAGAACAAATGGCTGATAACATCTTTTGTGGATTCGCCAGGCCTGACTGACGCCCACAAGGATCCTGAGAACGCATCTGTAGTGTGCACAGCTCCTAGGTGCCCAAAAGAGCATCTGTCCGTGACTTCCATCTGCCAGGGAACATTGGATTGATCTGCTGGCTGGTCTACTCCGTGGGGTCCCTCTCGAAGGGTGGTTTGCTGGCAGTGGGGCATTCTGGGACAAGGTGACTGAGCCCAAGTCAGAGAACATCTGTACCTCAAGCTGGCTGCACCGTGATGCAGATGGGGTGTTCAGTTCTCGGGGAAGCAGGAGAAAACAAGACGTCAAGCAAACCTGGGAGATGACGATGAGGGGGGAAAAGAAACCCTGATTCAGAGGAGAAAGTAAACATTTCAGAAAAGACACAATAAGAGCAGAGGTCAAAGAACAAGAACTGCGAGCAACAAGGCAGCAAAGGAAAAGCAAGAGGACATTAAAGAAAGGTGGGAACGACCTGAAGAAGATAAAGGTTCACACCAGAAGACCAATTATCAGATAAACCTCGAATGAAGACATTACAGGGGGAGGAAGTGGCAAAAAGGAGGAGCTGATGCCCAGGGCTGAAGAGAAAATTCACTGCTTTGGAAATGCTGATGTCAACATACGTTCAAGTGTGCAGGATATTGCTGAACGGTGGATTGTTATAAGATAGGAGCTCCGCAATAAAATGATCAATTAAAGAGAGAAATGACAGGAAGAGTCAAGCCTCAAAATAGCTGAAAAAAAGTTTAGGTGTTAATAATATGGTTATTGGAATGGACGCCATGAACTTACCTTTGAGAGATGACCTCAGAGAAGTTGGAGAGTCGCTAAAAGAAAAAAAAAATGACATAGGAAAAGTCATTAGGTTTTTCCAGGTTTTTGGAAAGCATCCTTCTAATCATGCTAATAAAATAATAATTTATGATTTTCACTGGAAATAGAGGACTTGAAAAAGGACCAGTCCACTGAGTGACAGAGAGAAGCCAGGACAGCAAAGCTAAGAAGAGAGGCATGTTTCCTAGAGGTTACCATGAAAGACAGCATGGTTGACCATGCTGGTTATGACAGGACATGTACGAGTCTTTGAAGGATTCATGTAGCAACGTTGTATCTTCTTCCTGGTGCCCACAGTCCCTTCAACACGTGGCACAGCTTCCCTTTCATTCTGTCAAAGGCAACAATCAGAACAGTGGTGTCTTTTGGACAGGGGATTGAACCCCCGACTCTAGCGTGCTAATTGTAAATGAGGGAGCTGGATTCTTACTGAGAAGGGGTTAAAATCGGGAACCTCCTGGGGGATGGACAGCAGAGAAGAGGGCGGGGGGAGACGTCAGACAGTGTAACGTATGACAAAAATAAAATTTTTGAATGATGAAGGGTTCGTGAGGGAGGGGGAGGGAAAAATGAGCAGCCGATAGTAAGGGTTCAAGTGGAAGGCGAATGTTTTGAGAATGATGATGGCAACAAATGTACACATGTGCTCGACACAATGGATGTCTGTCGGGATTGTGATAAGAATTGTACGAGCCCCCAATAAAATGATTTTTTTAAAAGCTGGGAATCTGTTTATAACTAAATCAGAGGGTTTTTTAAAAATAAAACTAATAATGTTGTCATTGATGTTTTCTGATTCATTGGCAGCAGTCACTAAATTACTACATTTATTATTTTAAATATTTTATTGGGGACTCTTCCATCTCTTGGCACAATCCATACATTGACTGCATCAGGCATATTTGTACATATGTTGCCTTCATTCATTTGCAGACATTTACTTTCTATTGAGCCCTTGGCATCAGCTCATTTCCCCCCTTCCCTTCCCTTCCCCCCAACACCCCCTTGGTAGATTACTAATTATTATTATTGTCATGTAGTCATTCATTAGAAACATGGTTGCAACATGATAAAAAATACTTATGTGTTTACCAGCCCCAATGAGTACAATACCCTAAACACACCTCCTTGAACTACTTCTTGTCAAGAAAAGAAGTTTGCAACAAGGGCATGGGGTGTCACCTAGTTTATGTTAAAATTGAGCTGAGGACATGGGAAAAAATACCTTGGACAGAAGATCACTTAACTCACAGTGAGGATACGGCAGCAAAAAGCCACTAGAATTTGATACTCAAAATAAATGACCAACACCCTCCACCTTTGAAAGGGGATGAAGGTAAACCTATCCACTGCATTTCAGGTTGTGGAATCTCAAGAGCAAAGGCTAGTTTATATTTCTCGGTGGGGGAGGGAAACCTCACCTGTTTTTTTTATTGGTAGCTGGTATTGCATTGGCCGTTTTGAGGAGCAGCGCAGGACAATCACAAATTTGTAGGTAATCTTTGGTGGTGGTAGTTCGGGGTCACGCTGGCTGCATTTCTGAGGTTTGGGGTTGGAAGGGGATGCGAGGGAGGGAACGTTGACCACCTCCCTGTCTTCAGTGGAGGATGTCCAAGAAAACTGACTCAGCTCCCTGTCCAGAGCCTAGAGCTGTGCTGCAGACCTCCAGCCTGCTCCAGATCGCTGGCCTGTGCTGGATCCCCAGCTAGTAGCCTCGTTTTCATCAAGTTGGTAGGGTAATAGGGTTTGGGGGAAACAGTATGGCTGCAAGTACTGTTTCCCCCCAAAATATGACTTACCCATACAATTCAGGCACAGCAGGATTTGTAAGCATTTGCGCACTACAATTAACTACAGATAACTACAATTTGGCAAATTCTTACGTTAGCAATTTCAAAATCAGCAATGTTTTCTAAAGCAACCAGTTTAATTTAAAAAAAGAAACATTGCAAGCATCATATGAATTAGTTCAGGAATGATTATTTCAGGAACAGCCAAAGGAAAGCCACATTCAGAAGACGGTCAGCCCTTGGCATTCTGCTGTGTTTGTAATGTTAACGAAATCTGCTAAATGGCGTACGCTTTTAGACTTAAGGGCAGTTAATTCAGTCTCACAGTCCATGGGGACCCTCCACCCACGTCTTCCCCACCAAGTGTGATTCCAAGGTAATAATTGATCTAAAAGACTTTTACTATCCACCTAGATCAGCGATTCTCAGCCTGTGGGTTGTGACCTTTTTGGGGTTCGACTGATTCATCACAGTAGCAAAGCTCAGTGATGAAGTAGCAACGAAAATAATTATATGGTTGGGGGGGGGGTCACCACCACACGAGGAACTGTATTAATGGGTCGCGGCATAAGGTAGGTTGTGAACTACTTACCTAGATCCTGTTGACTGTAAGTTCACTTTCACTGTTCGGGAATTAAACAATAGGGGCCAACTAAAAGATTCCAACTGTGAAGCTCAGCTTGAGGCAGGGTGAAAATGTCACCATGTGTCAGGTTTTTTAAAATAGCAGTTGTAGGGCCAGTCAGGAAGTTTTCCCTCAGTCACTGTATGGTTGATACCTGAATAGCAGGAATTGCTATAACGAGCTTGTATTCGCATCAGCGAGGCTGTCTCTCAGGCAGGATTAGTAACTGCTCCTGCTAAGCTCCAGACAACCAGCCCTGATGCACACTTAGGAAGAGCGACAGTCCGGACGACCACTAGGGAACACACACTTGAAATTAGGAAAGAGCATCGGAAATCATTAATTTTCAGACACTGCTAAGAGATACCAATCGTTCATCCTTCCCGCAGATGTGCTCCAACACTTGTTGCCCTCTGAAAGGACTCCCCAGCTAAATACTCCTAGGGAGTTAACTCCTGAGGCTCACCTAGAACTAGTTTGTAGAAGCATCAGCCAGGAGAGGATGCTTGTGGGCGTCAGTCAGGCCTGGCGAATCCACAAAAGATTATTAGCCATTTGTGGTGGGAATGGGGTGCCAGCCCCCCACCACTAATCACGGGTCCGCTAGGCACAACTGTACACCAATTATAAAGCAAAGATTACAGTGAAGTCATCGAGCACGAGAGAGGAGTCAACGGAATCAGACACAATTCATGGTAGCATGCTCACCTCAGGCCTGCTTGGTGGTCCTCATGGAAAGCCTGGGCTTGAGAGCAGGACAAAGACCCTACTTTATTGCTAACTTACAGGTAACCACACATCACAAGAAGGGGCAGTACAATAGGCATGAGCGTGACAGGAAGGGGATGAGCTAGGGGTGTGCACATAGGGATGGGAGTGTCTAGGGGTATACATGTGACAAGATGGGCAGACCCTAGATTCATGATGGTGGTCTAGGCCTAACCTTGAGCACCCTTGGGCGGGTTTGACCTCTCGGGACTCCTGCAAGGAAACAGTCAACTACTATCCTTACTGGAAGAGTGGGCCCTACTTGTTGTGGGATAAACAGTGGTGTCTGCTTGCTCCAGATGGCTGATAGCTCAGGGAGAATGACCCGTCCTACTTTTGGTAACATCCAAGTGTACAGCCATTCGCAAGTAGCTAAGTTTTACATATATTTGGGGGAGACAACATGGGAGAAATCCTGTTTCCCACAGCCACTTGCTATCCTGCTCCAAATATCCATCCCACTACGGGCATTGCTTACAACTCTCCTGGAAGGAACACACGACACTCTAATACCACACTTATTAAACCAGAAGGGAGACACGGAGGGCAGTTCAGCAGATGACGTTTGTGGAAACTGGCTAACTCATTTTCTCGACCTAAAGCATTGGACCTATCTAGAGCAGAATGACACTGTACCTTAGAGATCAAGATGATGCTGAAAGATCTAGGGGAAGGACAGTGGGACTGTGGAAGTGGGTTGGCTAACAGCCAAGGGTTGAGATATGCTTATATTTGCAGTTGCAGAAAACAAACGGATCCCCCCCTCAGGAGAGTGGGAACCTGAGTGCACAGAGATGGAGGAGCCACCCAGATCTCTTCACCCTGATTCAGGGCAGGGCGGGCAACAGATGCTGTGGTGTGGAAGGTCGGAGGACGGTGCAGAAACCTCCCTGCTACTGCTGATGGCCATGGCTGCCATCCCGGGTCTTCTGGGCCTTTCACGGCAAGGGCATTCCAGGAATGGATGGAAAGTGAACGTTTTTTGCAGAAATGGCAAGCTGAAGTTGATCAGCTCGAGGCCACCCAGACGAAGGTGGACGATGATCTGGGATGGAAAGTGGCTGAGCCACAACACTGTTCAGTGGCTTGTGGGTCAGATATGGAGTGACAGCAGCCGCTGATGCTGAAACGTAACTGAAACACGATAGAGCTTTGTGTCGCCGTGTATCTGCACAGAGACACCTGGCATGATCGGTCCTCAGTGACACACCATCTACAGCGATATTGCATTAGACCAGGTGGACTAAAGAACAAATCCAGGGACACATATATGTGTAGAAACTTTATATCAAAGAGCAATTTTATATTAACACATTAAAGATGGGATATTTTTTTACCAACTTACCCACATTCCCGGGTACTTTTCGGCTGTTAGGTTTTCTTTCGCATGAAACCATAAATGGGTTTACATCTCATCAACTTTTTATATTTATTTATAACTTTCCGTTTTTGAATATAAAATGCCGTCTCACATTATAAAACCATATTTTGCAAGGTATGCGGGACATGATCACTTGAGAACTAGAAGCTTCATCAAAGTATAAACTTCTTGTAAAAAGAATCCACATAATGCAAATTTCTTTGAAAAATAAAAATACAGTATATGAAGCAAAAAATACCATTTCCTGTGTTCACCTGTTGATGTTCCTGTTATATGATGCACTATTGTTACTATTCTCTGTAACCACAAGGAGAAACAAAGGCAGTGTGCAGCCATTATCCCTGAAACACTGCAAAAATTAGCTCCTAGCCCTTTGGTTTGTTTAGTGGAGACCTTATGGCAAACAGCTACAATTGCTCCATCTATTGTAGCTAGCATTAAAACTCTATATAAACAAAGGCACTTAGTGCTTTTGAAATGTATGGTACTTTGTGTAACATTTTTCTCTGTGAAACACTACCTTACAAAATGAGCAAGTACACCTGGTTTCACGTCTTTTCCATGGGCAATGCAAACCACAGGCCCTGGTATGATATTTCTTTTTCCATTGCTTGAAATGAACACAAGTTCATGCTGCTTCAGGAGTTATCTCGTGATCCATCTGTAACACGAGCAAACTCGGGATCTGTCCACAGTGTGCTAAGACATCCCAGCCTGATCCGCATGAACCATAATTACCCGATAGGTCCAATACGAGGCCACGAATCCTCCTTTGGACTCAGGAGGCAGCAGGATATGCAGTGATGCAAATGTCAGGAAGCTCGCAGGCTGCATCCCACCTGGCTGACGTAATTAAGGCTCCATGGCAGCTTGGATCCCTTTATGTTGACTTCAGGACTTACTGTGGAGAAATGCCTTCTCACGCTCCATACTCTAATAAGAGTTCCCCTCACTGAGATTTCCTAGATGTGTGATAAGGTGTAAAGAGCTTCTGAAGGCTTTCCCACACTCCTTACATTTAAAAGGCCGCGCCTCCCTGTGGGTGCGGAGATGTGTGTTCAGGGTGGAGGAACGTTTAAAGGCTTTGCCACATTCCTTACATTTAAACGGCCGGTGCTCAGAGTGAGTCTTCACGTGGCAAGTGAGGTAGGAGGAATCGGCGAAGGATTTCCCACACGCCTCACATTTGAACGGCCTCTCTCCACTGTGAATCTGCAAGTGTCTGGTGAGGTGCGAGTAGCGTCTGAAGGCTCGCCCACAGGGCTTACAGGTGAACGGCCGGTCCTCAGAGTGCGTTTTCATGTGCTGGTGGAGGTACCTGGCAGAGGAAAAGGTTTTTCCACATTCCTTACAGGTGAAAGGCTTGTCTCCACTGTGAGAGCGCAGATGTGTATTGAACAGAGAGGGTCGATTGAAGGATTTCCCACACTGCTGACACTGGAAGGGCCGGGCCTCGGAGTGAGTTTTCAGATGCTTCCTGAGGTAGGTGAACTGACTGAAGTTTTTCCCACACTGGCATTTGAAAGGGCGCGCTCCACTGTGAGTTCGCACGTGTGTGTTCAGACTGGAGGGGCTCGTGAAGGACTCCCCACATTGCTGACACACAAAAGGCTTGACTCCGATGTGGATCCACTCGTGATGATACAGGGAGGAACGCTCACAAAATGCTTTCTCACAGCGTTGGCACTGATAGCGCTTCTCACCACGTCCTGTTTCCATGGGATGGCTAGGGTTTGACGAGGAACTGCAGCTTGTCCCACATCCCCTTTCATCGCCGGCATCCTGTCTTGTGAGAAGTCTCAGGGGCGCGGCTACTTTCACACGACAAGTGGAGGTTGGTGCACCTGTGTGAGTTCCACTAGGATTGTGAGATGAAGGATCCGTGAGGGCCTTTCCACACCGACAGCACTGAATTGGATGTTCTTGGGACAGTTCGCTCCTTGCCGCCGTGCCACTGAGAACCTGGTCGGAAGTCCTGGCACCGTGATTGTCTTCGTTCCTTTCAGAGAGGTTTTCTACGGTCGGATTTCTGTAAAAATCAGCAATGGTCTTAGAAAAAATATTTCCCTTTTTGTTTCACATTTATACATAGGTTAAACGGTCAAGATTCTTGAGTAGACTCTGTTTCAGCAAGGTCTCTATGAAGACGTGGGATCTGTGGGATGTAATGAGGGGCACACTATGCAGCTCCCTGTAAGACCTTACGACATCCTGACATCCTCTCAACAGGGTGACTGCAGGTGACTGCAGTCTCATCCCTCAAGTGTGAGCATCTAGACTCGGATGAAAACAGAATAAACAAAATGGAAATTTGAACACTGTTTGCTTAGGAACACACAGCGTGAGCCTACCTGAGGCTGTGCCGCAGAAAGATTATTTCTTACCTTAATATCGAAAGCAGGGGGAGGGCACAGGTGCAGTTCCACCCCGGCCTATAGGGGCTTCATGGGTTAGAAATGACCCCATGGGAATTACAGACCCATGATACACACACACACACACACACACACACACACACACACACACACACACACACACTTGTTATATCAGGACGTTGATTCAGTCGATAACAATGCAGTCACTTCCAGTGTAAGTGAGGGCAGAGGATGAATATCGTTTCTCAAGCTGTTAGATCGTCTCAGGAGCTGGATGGCTGACGGCCCTGTGGAGCATGACCGGCACTGCACAGGTGCATGTGACCGAGCATCACATCTGACTGGGGCCACTGCTTCAGGCGGGGTCCAACCAACAGGTGAAAAACCCTGGTTCTTTGTCATGGAAAGATTCTAGGTCTGGAAACATGCACTTAAATATATACGCCCACGAGTGTTTAAATGTGATCATCTGATGAGGTTTTCTCCTGCGGAAATGATGCTTTGAATGATACTCACGTCCCACGTCCCTCCTGCTCTTTACACCGATCTCCACCAACACGCCCTTCAGAGACGTCTGCAATGAACAAGGACCAGGTCTCACTCTTCACGAATCGCAGCAGGACACCTTCACGGGGCAAGTTTTCTTCACCATCTGAATGTTGAGAGACTGGCAGGTTAATTCAAGTTAACGTTCACTGGGAGAAAAAGCAATGAGTTACTTCTCAAGGCAGGAGGGCGTGGTCACAGAGAGACTTCCCACCCCTTTGCTGTTTCCGCAATTCAGAAATGGATAAACAGCAATTCCTGAGCAAGCACTGTGAGAAACCACTGTCCTTAAGAGACGTCAACAGGACTCATGGAGCATCGAAAGAGCACATGGGACTGACTACAGGTGGATCAGAGCACCTTGCTCAGGTGACCAAGATGACGCTTTTCCACGTTGCTTGTGTAAACATACCGTATATACTCGTGGACATGCCGAGTTTTTACAGCACATTTTTATTGCTGAAAAAGCTCCCCATTTTTGGTGATAAAATCAGATGCCTCGGCTTATACTTGAGTAGATGCAGTAATTGGCCCAAGTCTTAAATGCCCACTGTTTTAAGATCTTTTTTTAATCCTTTTATTGGGGGCTCATACAACTCTGATCACAATCCATACATACATCGAGTATGTAAAGCACATCTCTACATTCCTTGCCCTCATCTTTCTGAAAACATTTGCTCTCCAGCTAAGCCCCTGGCATCAGCTCCTCACTTTTTCCCCTTCCTTCTTAAGATCTTTCCCTGCTGTGATCAGAACACAAATGGGTAGAAACAGCGGGTTGCTTATAGGGCGATCCACAGGATGAAGAAAACATCACAGAGCAGAGGACAGTTCCCTGACACCAAGCCCAACTGTTCAGAGCTCTGAAGGTGAAGAGATGTCGTGCAGTTTGCTGTAGAACAACAACGTCACACTTGCAGTCAGCTCAGTGAAACTCCCTACAAACACTGGAGGCAGAGCCCTGAGTGTCATGTAAAACCAATGCTTATCCTACCAACACAGAACGAACCTCAGGGGGTTTGACCATAATAAAATGGAAATATTACAGTTACAAAGATTTATGTTCACGGAGAAACTAGGATATGTGTGCTCTATGGGCTAAAGGGATGGAGCCTGTTTCACTACAACTATTTATAGAGCTTTCCTTCTCAGATATGGAAGTAAAATCAATAGAAATATTTCTGTTCAGGTGGAAATTGAGCTACCAAATGACCCAGAAGTAACCCTACTGGGCATACACTGAGAAGAGGCAAGAAAAAACCACGGTCAGACATCTGTGTGCCGGTGTTCATCAGGGCACAGTTCACAATTGCTAGGAGTTGGAAACAAGCCAAATTTCCATCAACTGATGAGTGGATTAAAAACACTGATACAAAAAATCTGGTACAAGGGGGTAATGATGGTGGGGGAGAAAGAGGAGGGGAAAAAGAGCCGATACCAAGGGCTAAGTAGAAAGTAAATGTCTAGAAATGAAGGCAACAAATGTACAAATATGCCGGATTCAGCTGATGTATGGATGGTGATACCAGCTGTACGAGAACTCAATAAAATGACTTTTTAAAATAAAAACAACTGGTACAAACATGCAGTGGAGTTCTACGCATCGTTAAAAAGCAGTAACGGACCCATGAAGCACATCGCCGCATGGAAAGAACTGCAGAAAATTATATTAAAAGAAGCAAGCCAAGCACAAAAGGGCAAGTACAACACGAGTCTGCTGAGGTAAGATTAAAACAAACGCAGAAGGGGCACAGGGAAAAGCTACTTTGCACAAACATTCCTGGGGCGAAGACCAGGTAGTATGTGGGGAGGGGCCAGACCACGTCCAGGCAAACACGTGGTAGACAACTAACGAGGGGGGAAAGGAAAAGATATAAAAAGAAACAGGTAGCAGGGACACAGGGCACTAACCCACTCAAGGGCAGGGCATTGTTTGTGTCTCCACAGGGAAACAGGGGCCAGACTTCAACCTAGTGCTCCAGGATGGGAATGCAACATGCCGGCGTGGAGTAGGAACCAGTGGAGAGTGCTGAGGGCCGGCCCCAATCCCAACTACTATGTGGACGCCTGTCCCTCCCCCACAGAAGAATTCCCTTCAGAGGACAGACTGAATCTGCAGCTCAGGGAGAGGGACATGACTGATCAGAGCACACGGGAGCAGGTAAAGGGGGAGGGAGACAGAGTGGAGCACGTCCTGGTCCAACAGGCCTTGAGGATGATGCGCCTGCTCAGAGCTGGCCCCACTCTAAGACACGATGTCCCTCACTGACCCACAGCCCACAGGGGACAACACTGGACACACAGTGAGGGAATTGCACCTGATCTGATCCCACCACATGGAGGGAAAACACTGAGGGCGTGGAACAGAACAGCAAGGGGAACAGAGCAAAGTCCCCAGGGAAAACCAAATACAGACTTTGGGGCCAGGGCTTTGCTCCCCATCAGACTCGACTGGAAAACATTCCTAAAGGCCAACAAACAGTGCTTGAAGTAACTACAAGCTTTTCTTTATTGTTGTGTTTTTTTTGTTCTGTCACTGGCTTTTTGTTGCTTGGTTTTGCTGTCTTGTTTTTGTGCATGTTATTATCTCTGCAGGTCTGTCTAAATAAGAAAGGCCGGATGAACAATCTGGAGGAGAAACCATTGGGACCGACAGTTCCAGGAGGACATGGGAGAGAGGAGGTGGTGGGAAAGGAAGTGGTGTTAACAAACCCAGGGACAAGGGAACAACAAGGGATCCAAATCGGTGGTGTGAGGGTGTAGGAGGCCTGGTAGGGTGTGATCAAGGGTAATGTAACCAAGAGGAATTACTGAAACCCACATGAAGGCTGAGCATGATGGTGGGACAGGAGAAAAGTCAAGGCAAATAGAGGAAAGAAGTAGGAGGCAAAGGACATTTATAGAGGTCTAAATAAAGACATGTCCATGTGTAAATATATTTATATATGATGATGGGAAATAGATCTATGTGCATATATTTATAGGTTTAGTATTAAGGTAGCAGATGGAAATTGGGCCTCCACTCAAGTACTCCCTCAAAGTAAGAATATTTCATTCTATTAAACTGGCTCACTTTCCAGACACATTCACTGAAGACAAATGGGTACATAAGCAAATGTGAAGAAAGCTGATGGTGCCCGGCTATCCAAAGATGTAGCATTTGGGGTCTTAACGACTTGAATGTAAACAAGCAGCCATCTAGCTCAGAAGCAACAAGCCCACATAGGAGAAGCACCCCAGCCTGTGTGATCACGAGGTGTTGATGGGATCAGGTATCAGACACCAAAAAAATCCTATCATAGTCAATGACGAGGGGAGTGCAGACTGGAGACCCAAACCCCATTTGTAGGCCACTGGACGTCCCCTTGCAGAAGGGCCTCAGGGAGGAGACGAGCCAGTCAGGGTACAATAAAGCAAGAATGAAACAAACAACTTTCCTCTAGTTCCTAAATGCTACCTTCCCACCCACCCCACTATCCTGATCCCAATTCTACCTGACAAATCTGGCTAGACCAAAGGATGTACACTGGTAGATAGGAACCTGAAACACAGGGAATCCAGGACAGATAATCCCTTCGGGACCAGTGGTGAGAGTGGCGATACTGGGAGGATTGAGGGAGGGTGGGGTAGAGAGGGTGCATTGATTATAAGGATCTACATATAACCCCCTCCCTGGGGCCAGACATGAGAAAAGTGGGTGAAGGCAGACGTTGGACAGTGTAAGGTTTGACAAAATAATAATTATAAATTATCAAGGGTTCATGAAGGAGGGGGCAGCGGGGAGGGAGGGGAAAAATGAGGACCTGATGGCAGGGGCTTAAGTGGAGAGCAAATGTTTTGAGAAAGATGAGGGCAATGAGTGTACCAATGTGCTTTACACAATGGATGTATGTGTGGATTGTGATAAGACCTGTATGAGCCCCTATAAAATGATTATAAAAGAGGAAATATTTCTGTCCACTAAGGGAATTTAGGAAGAGACACGAACAAGAACCCCATGATCCCAGCATTGACCTTACCCACGGAGGTCAGGTTTCGCAGCGTGTCCATCATCACGTCTCTGTAGAGCGTTTTCTGAGCCTCGTCCAGCAGAGCCCACTCCTCCTGCTTAAAGACGATGGCCACGTCCTCAACTGCCACGGAGCCCTGAAACAGCCCCACGTCACACGTCAAGAAGGGGGAACAAGCACGTGTGCCCCTCCTCAGCTGTCCGGGAGGAGCTGTGTCACTGTCCAGGCAGGACCCCGACCAGGTTCCCTTCTGCTAACCAGTGGCTTGGCCCTGCAGTCACCCCTCCCTGGTTAAAAACCTCTTCTGCTCAAGGGCATGGGCTTTCGCCCTGGACTTGCTGCAAAGCTTCTCAGACAAAGGGCCAGCACCCCACCCCAAAGTGGGTTACAGAAGTCTCCCCTCCCCTGCCTCCTCCTTACAGCCCTCTGGGGGCCCCTCCCCTCCGTCCTAAGACCCCTCCCTTGGCAGGAATCCACCGTAGCCCCTGCCTGCTCCTCCCCAAGTCTGTTCTTCAACCTTTCTCTGCCTTCTGCACCCTCAGCCTCCCACTTCCAGTCCATCTACAGCCAGAGCTCCCCAATGGGGGACTCCCCCTCCAGTCCCTGCACACAGTCTTTCCCTCACAGGAAGCAGGGCCCCAAAATTCATCAGGCTGCCCTTCCCCAGGGGGTATTTCCATCTCCACCTCAGACCTGCATAATGGAAAAGCCCCGGCCCACAGCCCTGGTGCTGGAGAGACCAAGGTCTCTCTAAGAAAGGTCAACACAAGGGCAGGGACCCTCTGCCCCACAGCGCTGGACCCACATTCTCTGCTACGCTCCAGCCGCCCTGTCGTGTTTTCTTCACGGTCCCTGAGGGCACTGTGCACGAATGTAAAATTCTGCTGGATGCATCTCTCCTCTAGACCAGCCCTCCCTGACTGACCACCCCTGCCGCAGATAAACACCACTGTGCCCACAGAGGAGAGAGAGCCTCGCGAGCCTGACCCTGCAACCCCCGCAGACTCCATCCTTTGAGCCAAACGCAGCCACAAGGGCCCACAGCCCCAAAGCTAACAGCTCTCACAAGCCTTGAGCGGGAGGGGGCGAGCGTGTCACTGTTTCCTTGGACAGTGAATATGCTCTTTTCCCTGGTTAACAACATGCACCAATCTACAAGGCAAGAGGGCTTCGTGCTTCATGGGAAAGACAAGAAAGGAATTCAAGGCGTCTTAGAGGCCGTTTGGCTGCCTGCAGAGAGAGCTGGGAGGCATTGCAGAAGCCGCCAAAGCACTGACACCGAGTGGAAAGGCCTGGTGAACGTCTAGACGACTCTGAAGCCCCAGAGGCAGCTCCACACCCTCTCACAGTTCTTCCTGTCTGCCTGCTGTCACCTGCTCTGCCAGACGCTCCACTGACTGGCAGCAGACCCGCTCTCCCAGCAGCTGCAGGCTCCCAGAGACACGAGGTTGGGCTCCGAGGGGGAGGAGCACTTGTGCAGCCTGGTATCGCTGACTGTTGGTAAAGCAAGTCCACAGCACATCCCACCTAGCGGGCACCAGGCTGCTCCAGCTCCTGTCTACAACCCGACGTGCACGTCACTCCGGCAGCTCAAGCTTCCCAGAAAGTGCTCACTGTGGGACCAGGCACACGCCTCCAGGGTCCAGGAACCCCCTGCTTGGAATTGCCTGTGGGGAAATGTTGGGAGCTGGCTCTTTCCTGAAATTAAGCCCCCTGCTCTTGGGCACAAGAGTTTGCTCGTGTGTCCTGACACGGCTTCTGGATGGGCTGAGGGCCTGTGCACAGGAAAGACACTGCCCTCAGTGGTTACCGATTCCTTTAACCTGAAACTCAAAATACTTGTAAAAATTCAAATCTTCCACCATGACTGGTTAGGTGTCCCCAGAACCTTGAAGGATGAAAGACTTCAGTAAATTTTTAGAGTAAATTTTACATCACGTATAATGGAGGCGTTCCACTGCATTAAACTGTTCATGTTCCGCATAAGAAAATGTGGTGAAGAAAGCTGATGGTGCCCGGCTATCAATAGATACAGCGCCTGGGGTCTTAAAGGCTTGAAGGTAAACAAGCGGCATCTAGCTCAGAAGCCGCAAAGCCCACATGGAAGAAGCACACCAGCCTGTGTGATCATTACGTGTCGAAGGATCAGGTATCAGGCATCAAAGACCAAAATCGCATCACTGTAAATGAGGGTGAGTGCAGAGTGGGGACCCAAAGCCCATCTGGAGGTAACAGGACATTCCTTTACGGAACGATCACAGGGAGGAGATGAGTCAGTCAGGGTGCAGTGTAGCAACGATGAAACACAACATTCCTCTAGTTTTGTTTTTTCCTAGTTCTTAAATGCTTCCTCTCCCCACTATCATGATCCCAATTCTACCTTACAGATCTGGCTAGACCAGAGGATGTATACTGGTACAGATAGGAACTGGAAACACAGGGAATCCAGGGCAGATGATCCCTTCAGGACCAGTGGTGAGAGTGGAGATATCACAGGGTGGAAGAAAAGTGGGGTGGAGAGGGGGAACCGATTCTAAGGAGCTACATATAACCTCCCTCCAGGGGGACGGGCAACAGAAAAGTGGGTGAAGGGAGACATGGGGCAGTTAAGACATGACAAGATAATCATAATTTATGAATTATCAAGGGTTCATCAAGGGTTTGAGGATGAAGCAACAAATGTACAACTTTGCTTTACACAACTGATGAATGCACGGATTGAGATAAGAGTTGTATGAGCCCCTAACAAAATGATTTAAACAGCACAGCAAGGTCCAAGTTCGCGACACTGACATTCCAGGGGTAACATGCTAAGACCGTGCCCCAGAATCTCATCAACAAGCTCACAGAGCGAGTGTCTCTGAAACAGGGAATGTGTTCTTGCTAAGTTCTAATCAAAGACCGTGGGGAGGAGTCAGGAAGTACGTGGTTGCACATAAACACACAGGACGGAGGCCAACGGGGAGGATGCGGACCCTCATTAGGGGTCTCTGGTTCCCGCACTCTCGGGGTCTCAGGGCAAGAGAGTCCCACACAGAGAGAAACCAGCCTGGAGGCCACACACTGAGCCCCTCAGACTGTCGGCTCTGCTCTCACACCTCAGATGCCACCAAGGGACCCCCTCGTCCAAGCACAATCCCACCCGCAGGATGCTCAACATCCGGCCCCACTTCTCCAACCCACGACACACCCTCCGTGGAGGAACAGCAGTTAGGAATCGCACACCCCGAGTTCCAGCGCCTGAAAAACCGCTAAAGAACCAGCAACAACTAAAGAACCCTGCTGAGCTGAGAGATTGTCTCTGGAGACCCAGGTCCCCTTCATTCCCAGACTCCGGTAAAGACTCTGCGACAGCAGACGCAGCAGAAGGGGAGAGTGTGGGGGTCGTAACCCCACAGGCACCCAGACGGGTGTCACAGAAGGGTGACAGGTGGTCCCAGGCATCCAAATCTTGAAGGAACCGTGCCCTGGGCTGCGGGGCTCACCGTTCCATGGCCGGTCATTCTGGGCGCCGTCTCCGCCCGCGGAGCTACATCGGAGCTGCGTCCCGGGCTGAGTCCAGGCGGCTCCTCACACCTGACACCTGCAGGGAGAGGTGGTGGGACTCGACCTCTCAGAGAGTGGGGCGCGACTGCCTTGTAGTTGGGGTTCGGGGCGACACCCCGAGAGCGGGGACTCAGGGATCGGGGTCCAGCGCCCACGGGCACGGGCCCCCCAGGAGCCGCCGCCAGGTCCTGAGGGAGCAGCGGCCGAGCAGGCGCGGCGGCAGGAGGCGCGGTCAGCGCCATGGCTCCGGGTCCGTGTTCTGTCCGGACCGGGGCCCGAGCGGCCGACGGCAGCGCTGCGCTCTGGGCGAGTTAGTCCCGCCGCGGGCGCCCGGGTGTCAGTGCTTCTGGGCCCGAGCGCTCAGGGCCGGCTCCCCGACGGCTCCGCGCCTCCTCTGAGGGGGGTCAGGGCGGGAGGGCGAGCTCCGCGCCTCTGAGGGGGGTCAGGGTGGGAGGGGCGAGCTCCCCGCCTCCTCTGAGGGGGGTCAGGGTGGGAGGGGCGAGCTCCCCGCCTCCTCTGAGGGGGGTCAGGGCGGGAGGGGCGAGCTCCCCGCCTCCTCTGAGGGGGGTCAGGGCGGGAGGGGCGAGCTCCGCGCCTCCTCTGAGGGGGGGTCAGGGCGGGAGGGGCGAGCTCCGCGCCCCCAAACCAGTTTCCCGACCGCGTCGCGGCCCCGTGGTCTGAGGGCCCGTGAGGGACAGACGGACGGACGGACGGGCTCCCCGACGCGCTCGGGGCACTCCCGCAGCGACCGTGGGGTGCGGTGCGCTTCCCCCCGCGGCCCCGCCCCCCGCCGTCCGCCCGCCCAGAGCCGCCGGGGGATCGCGTTCTTTCCCGCCCAGTGTCGCCCGAGACCGCGTCCCCGCCGACGCCCGTCCCCCCGGACCCCGCGCGGGACCCGCACGCCCCCCCCCGAACCCCCCCCCGCCCCGACCCGACCCCGCGCCCCTCACGGCCGGACCGGACCCGGGGCCTCCTCACCGCTGGCGGCTCCTCGGCGTCGCGTCGCTGCGCTCGGCCCCGGGGCGGATCCGGGGGGGCGGGGGGGACCCCGCGGACGGCGGCGTGAGGGGGACCCCGGTCCCTCAGGCCCGCGCGGACCGCGGACACGGGACTCGCACCGGAGCCGCAGGGAGAACCCGCGGGAAGAGTCCGGAGCCCTTCCGCTTCCGGTGTGGCAACGCACGGTGCGTCAGCAGACGGCTTCCGGGCGGAAACACAGGGGGGCGAGGACCGATTCCATGGTTCCGTGTTCCCTCCTGCGTCCAGGTCAGCTCCTGGCTGTCTGTACTTATTACGTCTTTGAAACCCTCATTGTGGTTTTTAAAAAATCATTTTATTAGGGGATCATACTACTCTTATCATGCTCAGTGTATTTTTAAATTCAGTGTATTTTAAAATTTTATTTTCATTGATTGAACTCAGATGTAGATTTCAGAAATCACAGAGATCCTTGACAGCAACAAAAATTTTATTTGCCATCCATTGACTGTCCCCTGGATAAAGGGCTTTATCAGTTGCTTATGAAGAAGACTCAGTTATCATGGTACCCCTATTACCTGACGTCATTAACAATGGTGTTTGCCCGATAAGGCAATGAACACAGAGCTTAATTAATATTCTTTCTGCTTAATTAATTAATATTCTTTCTGCTAAGGGAATAAGCACTAGGCTTGCTGAGACTGAATGTTCTGTGTGTAAAGGGCACTGACATTCCTTCTCCCTGCTCCTAGAACAGACAATGGGTCTGGAGATCAGAAGCCTGGCAAACGTCTCAGCACGACGTCAGGCCTGGATGCCTGTCCTGAGACGTCTTTCCCGGATGTACAGCCTGAGGTAACAGCGAGGACATGCTGGGATGAAAGTGTCGCCTGAGATAAATTAGAAATATGTCTGAGACCCCAGGATGAGCTTCGTCAGTAATTAGAACGGGGCTTGCGCATCTGTGTGGCTGCCGCCTCCTCCCCTTTGCAAAGAAGGAATGATCCCCGGGACCAGGGGTCTGCACACGTTCTCTACCAATGTGCGCTATATCACTGTACTGTATTGAATGAAAACCATGTTGTGTGTTATGTTATGTAATTAAACCTATGGAAAGGGAGTGTGCTGTACAGCACAAAGGTGTTGAAGTTATGGTCATTCTCCATATTACTCTAGGTGTGATGATAATGTGTCTGTTATATGAAATATATAATGTTATATTACAAAACAGCATAGGTATTTAACGATCACATATTGAATGTGTACTTTGGAAATTTGACTCAAATCTGTGTGTGTGTGTGTGTGTGTGTGTGTGTGTGTGTGTGTGTGTGTGTGTGTGGTGTTTGAGCCAGGCTTAGCTCTGCCCTTTACAAGTCACATGAGTGAGGCTCTCTCCCTCCTCTTCCTCCTCCTCCTCTCTGTGAGGATCTGGCTGCTGAGTTCATGGCCGTCCTGGAGGTGAGCTTGCCTCCAGAAAATGTACCTGACTCCCTAATTTTATCTTCTCTTCCATCGCTCCTATTCTCTAGGCTTTACTGTGATCTTTATACACGATCGCCGTGTAATTGCTCCTACAAACCCAGGTGCTAGAGGCTGGTTGCTCTGACACCCTGAGGACTGGGTGCATCTCCTCTTGAAACAGCCTCCTGCCTGGGGACTGGACTAAGCAGAAGTGAAGGACATTTGGTAGAGAATCTGTGCTTCCGTGAGCTCATTCAAGGTCCTGGTCAAAGTGCTGAAGGTGCTGGTGACCTTGAAGTCTCCATGGGAAGCTGTGTGACCTTGGAGTGGGGGTGACTTCATCTAGTGGAGCCTCGGGCTCCTCTTTACCACTGGCTTGTTTTGAGGAATAAATGGGACAAAGACTGGAGACGCGCTGAAGGATGGCATGTGTTGAAATAGATAAGCTCATGCCACCCATCCAAGCAGCACTGCAGGAAAGCACTGCCTCCTTCAGGCGTCTCCCCACCCCCACCCCTGCCCTCTGACCCCCCACTGCTGGGCTGGAGTCTTCAGTTTGAGCATCACAATGGAATGCAGGTCTGTAAGTGCCCTTAGGGGGCTGCTTGCTTAAACTGCTCACTTCTTATCAGGAGAAGCAGCAAGTCTTTCTCTGGGGACAGGCCTGGGGATGGGGTGGGGGGGTCTGGCATGGGGGGGCGGTGTCAGTGGGGGGGGTGGCAAGCTGAAGAAGAAATCCAGGAATCAGATAATAAAACAAGGCGCCTGCAACTTTACCGAAATGTACTTTTGTTTTACTTCTGTCAATACTGCTTCCTTAGTGATATGTGAATTTTAAGTTGCTTTTTCTCCTGCTCTCTGTATTCCGCCCTCCCTGAATAACACAGAAAGGCTTGGCCGGAGAAGGCGGAGACTGCAGTGCAGTAGACAGTTCCTTTGACCGTCCCTCTGCAGATGGGCTAGCCGATAAAAATTAAAACTTCACATAATCAAAAACAAACAAACAAACAAACAAAGCTCCTGGGCGGAGCTTGCTCTTCCCCCGTGGAGGACACACAACTGGAGTGGAAAGCAGGACTGTCATCCGTCTGCAGGACAGAACGCCGCAGACCTGTGCTAACTTTCCCTTTGCTGAAGGACACATGCATCTCGTGAACAGAGCTCAGATGCCCCCGGGCACCGTGCCTGCAGCCACCGCGCTTCAGAAGACCCAGGATACAGACCTCCAGAGCTCAGGATGATCCCCATCCCCTGAGGAGGATGCGAAGCGTGTTGGCCGCTCCCTCCACCGCCCGCAGCCTCAGGTGGCTCTGACAGGAAGCAGAAGCTCTCAGTACATCCTTCATATTGTGAGAGATTGTATCCATGTTTTCTGGGTGCTGTGGTCCCCTCTGCTTCCTGTTGATCATGGAGCTGTGATCCCCCTGATCTTGCTGCCCGTGGAGCAGGGACACTCCCCCGCTGCCCTTATCTTGCGGAGACTTACCGGTCTAGGGACAGACGCCTGATACAGAAGAGCTGAGAAAGGTCACACTGAAACCAAACTACAAACTCACGCATTTCTAAAGATGGGGAGCTAGTTCTTAGGAGCAAAGAAATTTTATTTCTTGAAGAAATAAAAACTATCTTTATGGAGTAGAAAGCCTCCCCTTTGTCTCTGGGAGCAGCTGGTGATTTCTAACTGCTGATCCTGGAGTTAGCTGCCCACAGTGGGCTCTAAGTAGTAACTGTAAGACTTGCTTCCCTTGTGTTTCTTTGTCTGGCTGAAGCTGTTTTTATTCCCACTATGGAGAAAACTGTTAGCTTTCCAACAAGGGCTGGAGAGGGTGGAGAGATTGGACCCTCGGTTACTGCTGGTGGGGCTGTGAAGCAAGACTTGTAGAAAGTGGCATGGGGCATCGTCAGACCACTGGGTACTGAAATACCTCATGACCCAGCCACTGCTCTCTGGGGTCCAGACCCTAGAGAAATAAGGACCAGAGCCAAGCAGATATGAGCGCACCTGTTTTTGCATCACAAATCCCAATACTGATGGAGGCAAACTAAGCAGTGCCCATCAGTGGAAGAAGGGGAGGCTTTGGAGCATGCACACCACGGAAGGAGTACACACTGTTGGACGCAATTAGAAGCTAGCAAGGGACCTCATGATGCGGCTGGATTTGGAGGACCTTGGACCAAGTCACATTAGTCAACCACAAAAGGACAAGTAGCATATGAAGTCACCGTGTCGGGTCGGGGAGGGTCAAGGGAAACTTCGTATTCCCAAACATACTTGGTGGATACCAGGGCTCGGAGAACAGGGGAAGCTTCATTAGGAAGTGAGAACACAGGTTCCCTGACGTGTTTAGTCCACTACCTCCTTTACAGGGAACAAATAAACAAACTCAGCACCACCAGTCAATGAAAGACTTGCAATCGGCTTTTTCGGCCTCCCTGGGTCGTGTCACCCCCACCGCCCCGCCAAGGAGCATCCCCCACCTTGGGAGGTGGGCTAGAGGGCAGACAGATGTGGTTCACTCCGGTGAAGCAGGAGATAATATACTGTAAGGGGCAGATGGGGGGATGCGAGGGAAACAGGGCAAGCCATTTGGAGGTGTGATGCGCTGTTTTTGTTGAATGGAAAAATGATGATGTGGGATGTAAACGGACAATTCGTTAAAAATGTTCTTTAAATAATAATATAACCGAGCAAGTCTCAGCAGTTATACTCCGTGCAATTCACAAATTAGGGCATCTTAATAACATCATTAGGGAAGTGGAGTAAACACTATTTATCTAGGTAACTTTGCTTTATGATAAAATCATAGTAAAAAATTTTTTTTCTGCCCCTAGTGTTCGCCAATGAGTGCAGGAATCAAAAGCTGCAAACAGCTCAGCAGAGAATGAAGCAGGTACAGGCTCTCTGGGTCTCTCGGGCCACTTCATGGACATTCCATGCAATGGGAATTCTCCCTGGCTGCCTCTCCTCCCATCTCTGGGGGCTGCAGCTGCTTTCGGGAAGGAAACAAGCGCGGTGGGAAAGCCTTAGTTTTTCAGCCGGCTTACCGGGCCCCGTAGTTTTCCAGGAAACAAGGCAGAAAGGTGCCTGTCTTTGTGGGGGGGGGGGGGCAATAAGAGAAATATGCACACACACAAAGTACAGAACTAGCCTTTCTCGGATCAGATACGATGCAATCACAGCTCAAATCCTAAACAAATTCTTTGTTTACCAACGACACGTTGGAGAAAGGGCTCATTACCAAATATACACACCTCTGCAGCAGCTCGGTAAGAAGGTAGCAGGACCTCGCTGAACATGGCCCCATGAGGGACAACGCTGGCCTGGTCTGACTCCGCGACACCGAGGCAAAACACGAAAGGCGTGCGGCAGAGAAACAGGGGGAGCAGAGAAGGGAGCTCCCGGGGGAGGACAAAGGATGGACTCTGGGGCCAGAGCGTGGCACCCATGGGACTTGACTGGAGGACACGTCTACAGGTCAAAAATCAGACCTTGAGTTATTAACAGGCTTTTCTTTCTTTCTTAAATGTTTTTTATTTATTGATTATTTTCTGGGTCATTGGTTTTCTTTGTTGTCATCCTTGTGTTCTCTTTTGTGGCTTTGTTTGGCTACGCCTTGATTTTGGTGCATATTATTATCTCTGCAGGTCTGTCTAGATAAGATAGGCTGGATGAACAGTCTGGATGAGAAAACAACAGGACCGATGGCTCCAGGGAGACACAGGAGAAGGGGAGGGGAGGGTAAGGAGGTGGTGCTGACCAACTCAGGGACAGGGGAGCAACAAGTGATCCAAAATCAGTGGCAAGGAGGGTGTGAGAGGCCTGGTAGGGTGTGAACAAGGACAATGTAACCGAGAGAAATTACTGAAACCCAAATGAAGGTTGAGCATGATAGTGGGACAAGAAGAAAGTCAAAGGAAATAGAGGAAAGAACTAGATGACAAAGGGTATTTATAGAGGTCGAAATAAAGGCATGTACATATGTAAATATGTTTATATTGAGTGTGGGAAAACAGATCTATGTGCATATATTTAGAGGTTTAGTATTAAGGCAGCAGATGGATATTGGGCCTCCAGTCAAGCACTTACTCAATGCAAGAACATGTTGTTCTATTAAATTGGCATTCCAGGATTCACACCTTCCCGACACGATTGCTGGAGACACGCAGGTGCATAAGCAAATGGGGTGAAGAAAGCTGATGGTGCCCGGCTATCAAAAGAGATAGTGTCTGGGGTCTTAAAGTCTTGGCGATAAACAAGCGGCCATCTAGTTCAGAGGCAACAAAGCCCACATGGAAGAAACACAGCAGCCTGTGTGATCACGAGGTGTCAATAGGATCAGGTATCAGGCATCAAAGAACAAAAAATCACATCATTGTAAATGAGGGGGAGTGCAGAGTGGGGACCCACAGTCCATCTTTAGGCAACTGGACATCCGCTGTGGCAGTCACCTAATTTGGTGTCAATTTAAGGAGTAAGAGTGTAGGGGTGGAGTCTAGGCTGTCCATCTGGAGATAGCCAATGAGACTTCTGTGTGGGCATAGCCTTCTCCTGAGAATTCTGGGAAATCTGGGACTTCCTCCTTGGAGACAGAAGACACTTCTCTCTCTGCTACGTCCTAGGAGACATTGCAGAAGACAAGCCACATGGACGCAGCCAGATCTCTGAAGCCGGAGAAGCCAAAGAGAGACCCCTGCCAGCGCTGAGATGCTTACACTGGACCCAAAGACTTTCTACCCACGGGCTTGTGATTGTCCTGCATTTGCCGTCATTGCATGTGTTTTGTGAGTCTGAAGAGGACTTTATAGATTGATAACGAGCATACGGGCTAATATTGGACTTATGGACTTGATCTGGACCGGACTGGGATGTTTTCTCAATGTTCATTTGTTCTTGTATATAAACCTCTCCCTTATACATATATGTGTGTTTATGAATTTCTCTAGTCTACCCAGACTAGTAGACCCCCTTACAAGAGGGTCACAGGGAGGAGACAAGCCAGTCAGGGTGCAGTGTAGCAACGATGAAACATACAACTTTCCTCTAGTTCTTAATTGCTTCCTTCCCCCCTCCCCCACTATCTTAATCCTAACTCTACCTTACAAATCTGGCTAGACCAGAGGATGCACACTGGTTCCAATAGGAACTGGAAACACAGGGAATCCAGGGCTGATGATCCCTTCAGGACCAGTGATGAGAGCGGTGATACCGGGAGGGTGGAGGGAAGGTGGGGTAGAAAAGGGGGAACCGATTACAAGGATCTGCATATAACCTTCTCTCTGGGAGCTGGACAATAGAAAGTGGGTGAAGGGAGACGTTGGACAGTGTAAGATGTGACAAAATAATAATAATTTATAAGTTATCAAGTGTTCATGAGAGAGGGGTGGGCAGGGAGGGGGGAAATGACGAGGTGATACCAAGGGCTCAAGTAGAAAGCACATGTTTTGAGAATGATGATGGCAACAAATGTACAAATGTGCTCGACACAATGGATGGATGGATGGATGGATGGATGGATTCTGATGAGTTGTACAAGCCCCCAATAAACGGATTTTTAAAAAAAAGGTAACAGGATACCCAATTAAGAAATTGGAAAAACGCATGAACAGACAGTTCACCCTAAAGGAAGCACATGTGGCTAAGAAACAAATTAAAGACTCTTCACAATCACTAGCCACCAGGGAGACGCTGACTAAAACCACAGTGAGATATCCGTTTACACGCATCATACTAGCCAAACTATAAAAAAGTTAAAAGCAGAAAAAAGTACCAATGCTGGAGAAGCTATGGAGAGATTGGAACTTGCATACCCTTGTGAATACAGACAGCCAATGTGGAAAATTATATGTTTATACAATAACAAAACTGTGAGCTGGACACCCCCACACATGACCCAGTAACAGCTCTGCAAGGTGTACACCGTGAGGAGCTAGGATAGATTAAGAAGCAGAGGTGCGGCTTTCCCATACTGGTAGTGCAGGTTACAAGAGCAAGAAACTGAACGCAGAGCAAATGCCCAACTGTGGAAGAACAGCTCAAGAGACTGTGGACATGCACAGCATGGAATACTGTGCATCCTAAAAAACTAGGGAAAGCATGAAACACCGCACGGCGTGGAGGGACCTGGAACCGTTATTCTGAGTGAAGTAAGTTCATCACAGAAGGATTCGGGCTGCACGAGTTCCCTACTGCATGGAGAAGAAGCAGCAATGACACAAATCTCAGAGACCGATTCCTGAACTAAAGGGGAGAAGACGAACGACTGGGGTCCCTCCTCCAGCAGCGGGGAGACAGGCAGAGACCATCCACTTGAGGCGGAAAAAACATGGAGGCAAGGCTGGGCGACAAGAATGGACGCCCCACAAGAGTGGAAAGAGCACCTTGCGGGAAATTCCAGCCAAGACCAGGGAAGGGGTGCAGCTATCTTTTGGAGGTGACACTGGTACTTCAGTCGGGGAGTAGGGTGGGTGACGGGGGATGTGTGCGTCGGGTTGGCACCGGGCGGCCTCACCTCCTCTCCGGCTCCTCAGGAAGATGAAATTCAAGGCCCCCGTTCCCAGGCTCTTGTGAGGATGGATGATGTATTGAAGTATGCAACTCCTGCCTCAACACCCAAAAAGCTTATCTCTCCAGGCCAGGTTTGTGCAGCCCCTTCCCCAGCACCCCAGGAAGCAATTTATCTTCCCAGGGCGGTTTGTTTGTGCAGCCCCTTTCCCAGCACCCCAGAGAGCAGGTTTGCAATCAACAAGATGACTTCCCACGGGTCTCATCCTGACTCAAGGTCCTGCAGCTGCAAGTGATAAAAAAATCTCCCTTCCTTCCGTCGATGTTACTTCCTTAGCTCAAGCCCTATATACGTCCCACCGCCTCACCTACAAGCTGTGATTTCTCTGACTTAACTCGTTGGGTCTCAGAACCCGCCCTGGAGCTCAAGACGCTCCTGTCCCTCTTTCTGCTCTCCCTTCCTTCCCGGGAGCTCTTTCCCTGCCCTAAGAAAACCACTTTTTTTTTGTTTTTGCTTTATAAATATCATTTTATTGGGGGCTCATACAACTCCTATCACAATGCGTACAAACATCCATGGTGTAAAGCACATTTGTACATTCATTGCCCTCATCATTCGCAAAACATTTGCTCTCCACTTAAGCCCCTGCCATCAGGTCCTTATTTTCTCCCTCCCTCCCCACTCCCTCTCCCTCTAAACCTTGATAATTTATAAATTATTATTATTTTGTCCTATCTTACAGTCCGGCGTCTCCCTTTACCCACTTTTCTGGTTGTCCGTCCCCCAGGGAGGTTTTATGTAGATCCCTGTAATGGGTTCCCTTTTTCCACCCAAGCCTCCCTCCACCCTCCCGATATTGCCACTCTCACCACTGTTCCTGAAAGGATCATCCTCCCTGGATTCCCTGTGTTTCCAGTTCCTATCTGCACCAGTGTCCATCCTCTCATCTAGCCAGATTTGTAAGGTAAAATTGGGATCATGATAGTGGGGCGGGGGGGGGGGGGGGAAGAAGCATTTAGGAACTAGAGGAAAGTTGTGTGTTTCATCGTTGCTACACTGCACCCTGACTGGCTGGGCTCCTACTCACAACCCTTCTGTAAGGGGATGTCCAGTTGCCTACGGTCCCCATTCCACACTCCCCCTTCAGCGGCCTCATATTGTACTTGTCCTTCTGTGCTTGGCTTACTTCACTTAGCACAATTTCCTCCAGTTCTTCCCATGCGGTGATGTGCTTCATGTGTTCATCCCTGCTTTTTAGCGATGCACAGTACTCCATTGTACCAGTTTTTTAACCCATTCATCAGTTGATGGAAATTTGGGTTGTTTCCAACTCCTTGCAATTGTGAACTGTGCCGCAATGAACTTTGGAGCACACATGTCTGGCCTTGGTTTGTTTCTTGCCTCTTCTGGGTATATGCCCAGTAGGGGGATTGCTGGGTCATATGGTAACTCTATTTCCATCTGTTTTAGATATCGCTCAATCGATTTCCATAGTGGCTGTACATACCTACAGGTCCACCAGCAGGGGATGAGAGTTCCCATCTCACCACAGCCCCTCCAACCCTTGTTGCTTTCTGATTTTTGAATTGGGCTATCTTTGAAGGAGTTAGGTGGTATTTCCTAGATGTTTTAATTTCTGTTTCTCCCATGGCTAATGATCGGGGACATTTTCTCACATGTTCATTGCCCATTCGGATTTCTGCCCCTGTGAAACTTCTGTTCAGATCCTTTGCCCACCTCCTCAGTGGGC
Source organism: Tenrec ecaudatus (assembly GCF_050624435.1). Classification (NCBI taxonomy): domain Eukaryota; kingdom Metazoa; phylum Chordata; class Mammalia; order Afrosoricida; family Tenrecidae; genus Tenrec; species Tenrec ecaudatus. The sequence continues at coordinate 19,449,591 of NC_134549.1, forward strand.
AGTTCGTTTTTCTCTTATTTTAAGCTTGCAAAGTATTGTAGACTTTAGTAATAAGGCCTCTGTCTGATGTGTCATTGTTAAAGATGTTTTACCAGTCAGTGGACTCTTATTCCTCTCTTGATGAATTCTTTGATGTACACAGGTGTCTTATCTTCAGTATATCCCCCTTGTCTATTTGTGACTCCTCTGTGTTTGTATCTCTTCCCTATTTCCGATAGCCTATGGATTCCCAGTGCCAGGTTCTCAGGGAATTGCCCTAATTCTTTGGAGTTTTATCTCAAGGTCTGTAAGCCACCTTGAGTTTATTCTTGTGCATGGAGTGAAATAAGGGTCTTGCTTCATTTTTTCTGCAGATAGATATCCACTTTTCCCAGCACCATTTATTGAAGAGGGCATCTGCTTCCCATTTAGTATTTTTGGGCCCTTATCAAAAATAAGTTGTCTATATGATTCAATTCACCGCTGGAATGAACGATAGGGAGGTGCAATCCAGCTGGAAGAGCAATCAGGGGACATGCCTAGGGCCCTTGCTGGGCTGTTACCCACCATTCTGGCTCACAATTTTAGGGCTGTTTTTATTCATTGGCTGTCACAGTAAGGGTTTGGGCCAGTCTAACTGGCCAGGAGTGTGGTTGAGGTTTGGGGCATTCTTAGTGGCTGAATTCAGAGATGCCATTGTGACATCGGACCGCTGGTGCCTCCTGTGTGCCTGGACTGACGTTCACCTGTGTCCAGGTGATCTGGGTGTGTGCGTGCTCAGCTTTGGATGTTTCCCATAGGCGTCTAACGCATGCTAACTTCTCAACACCTTTACTGGGGCCTGGACAGCCCATTTCTGTTTGCTGTGGGCATGGGGTGGCCCCCTTCGTCCCTCACCGTCCTGGGTTTCCATGGTCTCTGAGCCCTCCTCTTGAGCAAATTATGTTTTTTATCATGAGAAAAATGAGGTGTAAATCTTCATCGTGGAACACTGGCAGTTCATAACGAACTGGCTGGATTTGGCTTCTGTAATTTTCGATGCTTGACTAAGTCAGACCTGCCAGGTCACAGAGACGAGTTTTGAAATTAGCAGTTGCTAGGAACCCCTCACCCCAGGACTGAACACGTCGGAAATTCCCCCAGAACCTTCCCACCTGGAGCCCCCGCACCCCCACTTGTGTTTCATGCTTTATAACCCACGTGTCATGCTGCGCTCAGATGGAGAGGATGGAGCGACAGCTGATTCCCAGTCGCCGGCATTCAATCAAAGCTTCTCATTTGGTTGATTCCGTGTGGCTCTGACCGGCTTGGAAACTGCCTTGAACAAGAGGACTGTAACCGGGAGGAGGCTCAGAGTTACAAGTGTCTCCACTCTTCCATTCTTGTCCAGCTCATGAGAAACATATCAGGTGAGGGGTGAAATTCAGACAAGAGTTGTTGTAAGCAGGTTGTTGAATAAGCAGAACGAGCAGAGACCGGGGGCAGCTCAAGGAGGTTTATTGCGTTTAATCTGGGACTCAGCGCTGAGCGACCACACCAGACTGTGAAGTACAGAGTGTGGACCCCAAGCTTCGACCTGAGAGAAGCTTATAGGCATAACACGCCCAGGTGTCTATATATATAACATAATATTATATATAATATAATATTGTATATATTAATATAATATATAATATAATCTATATATATATAATCTTTAGCTTGCAGTTTTCCTCCAAACACTGCTTGTAACAGTATGTGGTTTTTCTAAAAGCTACAGTGTACAAAGGTGGAATATTTTTGTAATTAGGCTGACATTTGTACATGCTTGGACAAACACCCCGTCGTCTACTATTCTTATCTCAGTCCCGGACTCAATTTAAACATCCTTATCACAGAGTCAGAGAAGTTTTGAACAGAAAGAGTCAGTATTGAAGGGGAGACTTTGGAAATGACGTCCAAAGGGCCCTTAAAGAGAAAAACCTCACTGTCATGGAGTCAATTCTGACCCATGGCAACCCCATGGGGCCCCTGCCCTGTTCCCCCACAGCCTGAACCTCTTTAGAAAGCACTGTCTGTCTCCTGAGGAGCGTCTGGAGCGCACTTTGCAAGTCGCAGCCCAACGCATAACCACTGACAGACCTGGTCAGCCGTGAAGCTGGACCCTAAAAGCATGACCAACAGGTGGGGGGGGGGTGCATAGAAAACACCGAAACGTGGAGATCGTGTCTCAAGCACCATGAATAGGGCAGTGTTATAGGTCAGGTTTCCTACAAGGAGCAACTTTATTTGGCCCCCGGTTATGTGTTGGGCTGAGATGTGCAAGGTAGGCAGTTCGGAACCACCTGCAGCTCCTCTAGAGAAAGACTGGGCTCCTACCCCGACCCCACTTCCTCCCTCCTCCTCCTCCCAGTTCCCCCTCTCCCTCCTCCTGGCCTCTCTCCTTCCCCTCCTCCACCCGCAGAGGGTCGCTAGGCGTCAGCATTGACTCAATGGCAGTGAGTTGATATTTGGCTAACGGTGGACTTCACAGCAAAAGGCCGGGTTCGTGGCGAGGCTTCTGCTGCTGGCTGGTCGTCTGCAGGGACCGACCTCCCTCAGGCACCCGTCTTCCCGCACCTGAGCGCCCTGGCGCCCCAGACTGCATGCTGTGCTCCCGTCGCAAGCCCCAGGGTGCAGGCAGTGCCCCGTGGGGGCCGTGTGGACGTCCAGTCCCTCCTCCCTGGGCCCTTGCATTGCGTCCGCCGTCTGGGGCCTCCCCGGTGCTCAGGGGCGCTCTGTCGGGCCGGCCCGTCCCTCCCGGCAGCGTCCTCCCAGGCCTCCTCCTGGGCAGTTCCTGGCCGGCTGACCGGACCAGGTACGCGAGCCCCTTCTCGGTGGAGCGCCCGGGGGAGGCCCGGCTGGGCGTCAGGTGCGACCGCAGGGTCAGCAGTTCGGGCCCCGGCAGCTCCGAGCTCCCTGCTCCGCCCGCGGCGGAGAACGACGCAGAACCAACTTGCAGGACGAGCAGCTGCTGCCTCGCGAGGCGGGGACGGCGCGGCACGCGGCTCCCCTCAGAGGAAAACGACATCTCGAAACCCAGCAAAACGCGCCGAATCGCCCTCAAGAAGCGCCCCCGAAGGTCCCGGGACCCCGAGGAGACGTCGCCTCACGCCGCCGGCGCGCCCACCTCGCAGGATGACGTCAGAGGCCCGGTGGAAGTGCCTGTAATAGAAGCCCGGGTGGAAACACTGACCCTCCAGCGCTAGGAGCCCACGTGCTCCCTGCAGGTCTGCCCGGTGAGCGCTCCGACGGCGGCGGCGCTTCCGAACCTGCGATGCCGACATGACTGCGCGTGACCTTGCAGTCCGTGACGCGCGCGAGTCTCACCCGTGTGCGCGCGTGCACGCGGGCGCCGCGGAACCTTGCTCCCAGCAGTCGCAGCGGTTCGTGTTTCCGCCCGGACGCGCTCTAGTGCTGCTCCCGCGGGCCTCACACCGGAAGCGGAGGTGCCCTCCCCGCCCGGCAGCCCGCAGCGGACCGGCGCTCGCAAGGTGCGTGTCGGTTTCCCGCGTCCGCAGAGCCCGGTGCCCCGTCCCCGGTGCGGGCGCCGCCCCCGCGCCCCTCCCGCCCCCCGACCCGCCGCGCCGCGCGGACGCCGAGGAGCCGGGCGCAGCTGCGCGTCTCGGTGCCGCCTCAGGTGCCGCGTCCCCGCCGGGGCCCGGGGGGCGGGGCGCGTGCGGAGTCGGGGCGCCGAGCGTCTCGAGCGCGGGGAGGGGGCTCCGGGCCGGCCCGCGGGCGCAGGCGGGCGGCGGGGCGGGGAGGGGACGGCGGCCCTGACCGCGCTGCGGCCCTCAGGCCTGAGGGGACCCGGCTCGGCGGGGACGCGGCCCCGGCGGTTTCCGGTCCTCGTTCCGGGTCGGCCCCCTGCGCGGCGGGGCGGACGGACAGACGGACGGACGGTCCGCGGCGGGTCCCTGCGGCGTCCCCTGAGGTGTCCGCGCCGGGGCGAGCACGCGCCGGCCCTGAGGGGGACGCGGGGGGCAGGGTCCCTGGAGGCGCTGGGTTTGAGGGGCGGCTCGTGGGCGAGGAAGAGGGTGCGGCGAACCCCGAAAGGCGGGCTGTCAGCGAGGCGGGTGGAGCCTGCACGTCCGGCAGTTGTCGGTCGTTCTGGAGGATGGACGCGAGCCGTGGACCCGTGAAAGCGCTTGTTGGGTGGCTTTTCCCGCTGCTTCTCGGCGGAAGGAATTCCCGCGGCGGCAGCAGGTTAGCAATTCCCCGCGTCTCTCAGGACGCCGGGCACTAGGGGCTCAGGTGGTCGATGGATGCCCTCTGAGGCCGCCCCTGCAGCGTGGGGGGCGGGGTGGGCGCCTTGCACCCGAAAGTGGAAGCATCGGGGAGCACGACAAGCCCGGAGGGGAAGTGGCCGCAAAGGGAGACTGAGGACCCAGAGGAGGAGCTGGAACTGAGAAGGAGCCAGAGCAGTCAGTGGTTCTCAGCCTGGGGGTCGCGACCCCTTTGGGGGCTGGAACGTCCCTTTCACAGGGTCGCCTAAGTCAGGACCATCGCAAAACACACGTTTCCGATGGTCTTGGGCACCGAGACCCCGCTCCTCCGTCCTCTGTCCCCGGGCGCGTCGCCCACGTGCAGAGGCGCCCACCTGTGGGAACCCGGCCTGAAGACTGTTTCCCTGCTGCCCATCCTGCTTCACGACGAAGCGTCACTCGTTTATCGTTCGATGTCAGCACTTCATCGTCCAGAATGACGTGTCGCATCTGTGAGGAATCCCTGTGCTCTAATGATGTGCGATTTCTCACACTGACGCTGCATCCTGCCGATCAGACAGTGACCTGACGATTCAGCACAGTAGCAGCGTGGCAGCGATGAAGAATATTGTGATGTTCGGGAGTCGCGGCCTTGGGCAGGTTGAGAACCGCCGAGCTCAGATCCTTTTTTTTAAGTCCCTTTTCACCCCACTTGCAGGGGCGGTAGGTGGCTGTGTGTGTGGCTGAGGGTATGGGCTGTGCTTGGCTGTAGGATGCAGCGTTGATGGTTTCTAGCCGAGGTGCTCAGGTGACCTTGCCCAGAGGTGTCTAATGTGTGCCTGGTTTGCTGCAGAGCCTCCCTTGCGTTGTTGGCAGGTAATCTTTGTTCAGCACAGGTACCGGGTGCAGACAGCCTCTCTGTCCCGTCTTCCTGCCTGTGGAGCTGGTCTGCACGTGAACGTTGACGCAGGGTCCTCGGAAGTGGGCATCTGATTTCCGATTCTGCAGCCTTTGCTGCAGATTACAAAGGGGGAACTGGGAAAGTGAGTGAATAAGGGGGTGCTGATAGCGAAAATGCTGAAAGGGAGGGTGAGATGTGATCAGAAAGAGCCGGGTGAGAAATAGAACATTTTCCACCCAGATCTGGAAATGAAAGATCAGGGGTCGGCTCGGTTGGGGGGCCGGCCGTGTGGAGAGAAATGGGCACATAGGCGTGCAGTTGCCCTTCTAGGGAAAGGCAACCGAGTTCCTGGCTTATTTGTTGGTGGATTTGTGACCAGGTTGAAATACGGAGTGTTAAGGAATCCCAGGCTACTGGAAAACAGGGCGTAGCAATTCGTTTCAGAACAAATTAGGGGGGTGAATAAAAGGGGGAAAACCAAAATGTGCACCACAACATGAACAAGGATTAATCACGTGTCAGTGGTTGTTGGGTGCATCCAGGGGGTTCTCACCCGCAGCCAGGCTGCGCACAGCAGAGAAAGCACTGCCCAGTCTTGTCCCATCCTGACCACTGCTCCCGTGTCTGACATCTGCAGGCACCGTCTCCTAGAAGGCCTTCCTCCTCCTTGCTGCACAAGCACAATGTCTTTTCCCTTTCTGCCCCACCCTCCCTCCACCCTCTCACTCTCACCACTGGTCCTGAAGGGATCATCTGTCCTGGATTCCCTGTGTTTCCAGTGCCTATCTGTACCAGTGTACATCCTCTTTTCTAGTCTAATTTGTAAGGTAGAATTGGGATCAGGATAGTGGGGTGGGTGGGAAGGAACCAGAGGAAAGTTTTATGTTTTATCGTTACTTCACTGCACTCTGACTGGCTCCTCTCCTCCCCGCGACCTTCTGTAAGGGGGTGTCCAGTGGCCTACAGATGGGCTTTGGGTCGGCTGCTACCTTGTCGTACAATAACTCTGCGTTCGTTCCACATTCTTTGCTTCCTGCATCGTTCAATTTTTTTGTACATCACTCATTCACTCACTGCCATTAATTTCATGCTGATGCTCAGCGACGCCTGGTGGCTTCTCGAGACCGGCGTTGCTTATGGGAGTAGAAAGCCCAGGCCTTCTCCCTGGGAGAGGCTGGTGGGTTTGAACTGCTGACCATGCGGCTCGCAGGCCAAGCATATCCACTATGCCACCGGGAGTCCGTTTTTTGCCCATGGAATCTTCAAGTTTCCTGAGTTCTTTCTGTTTTAAGACTTGTTGAGTGTCAGGGGAAACCAGCCTCCCACAACCGAAGGGCCGGAAGGCGCAAATGTACGTCGATGATGTGTAAAGGTGATAGTAAAGTCACGGAGGCTGGGAGACAGGAGAGAGGGTCGAAGGGTCGAATGAAGGAGTCAGATACATTGCATGGTAGCACGCTCACCTCCGCCCCTCTGGAGCAAATGCAGACCCTCAGGGCCTGCTGACTCCCGCGGGTTCCCTAGGACCCCCTGGAGCTGGCAGCGCCTCCTCAGTCACAGTTTCAGTGCCTGCGGATCCGCGGCCCGGCACTGTCTCTGACAGCCTTCTGCTCTCAGCCATCAGGCTGTCAGCATGTGAGCGAGGTCCCAGGGCGCTTGCTCACGGGAGGTTTCCAGCATCTCCCTCCTTCAGAGCAGGCGGCCGATTCCTTCTCAGTCGTCGCCTCTCAGTCTGGAAGCTGCTGAAAACCTCCTCCCCGGGGTGACCGTGGTGACATGTGAGGTACCAGTGCCTGAAGCTTGCAGAATGGCCGCAGCCACCCCAGCAGGACAGACACACTGACAGACTGGTGGTGGCCTAGGATGGGCGCCGCGTTAGCCTCTCTCTTCAGTACAGCCTTCTACGTGTGTGGGGCAGCGGTGTGAAGGCAGTGAAACCGTTATGGGTTGTGGTAACAGTTGCATGAGCCCCCAATAAAATGATTAAAAAAGAAAAGAAACATTTAAATAAAATGCAATAAAGGAAGTGAAAGGCTAGTGTTGAAGGCACAAGAGAAGAGGTTTTTATTGTATTTACTTTGTTACGCTTTAACTATGTTTACTTTTGTTCAATTTCTACCAATGAAAATACATCCTGGGTCCTTGGACTATGCAATAGATGGATGTGGTTCTACACGCTGACTCCCCGGGGAAGCTGAAATAAAATAAATTCATTAATAAAAAAAAAAGACATTTCCATGACGATTCATCACAGTAGCAAACTGAGTGATGAAGTAGCAACGAAACTAAGTTTATGGTGGGGGGTCACCACCGCAGGAGGTGGTGCGTGAAAGGGAGGTTGAGAACCACTGCCCTAGAGTTTCCACGGCTGTGGGTCCAGCAGGGTTTTAAACTTCCTGTATTGAAGGAGAAAGGGGTGGAGCAGACCCTGGGTGCCCAGGCCTGGTCCACCTTCGGTGCTGTGAACGTCCGGCCCATCCTGGCTCAGAGCCCTAAGACCAACCGCTTCTTGCTGCTTCACCCTCTGTGTCGTCCGCCTCTCCACAGCGCTCACATTTGCGTCCTGACACCCAGCCCGACTCAGCTAGGGGACCGTCTGGCTCACCCACACCATCCCAGGAAGGACGTGCACCTCTCTGGCCGGCTGCTGCGTGCACCAATCAGAACTCATCTTCTTCTGAGTGTTCTCTGCCCTGTGTCCACTCCCATCCCTCGGGCTGAGAGACGACCGTGCCCCCGACGCGCGGGATCTGCAGCGAGGAGATGGTGAGTTTGCAGCAAGCAGGGCTGTGAGCACCTGTATGTGAGTCAGACGGACCTGCTCTGTGAGGGAACAGCCGGGCGCCTGGATGCTCAGTGAAGGGGGAGCCCAGCAGGGAGCAGGGTGCCCAGTCCCGGGAGGGGCCCTGAGCTCCTCCGTGTCACTGGACCAACCCCTCTGGGTACAGATGAGGCTTCGTGGTCTGGGCGCCTGGTTTCACCTCTCTTAGGTGACGCCAGCCTGGACCCGTGGGCCACGGCTCTCTGCCCGCTGCTGCTCTCTGCTGAGACACGGCCTCCAGAGACCCCCTGTCCTCTCTGCGGTTTCCCGTGTGCCTCCAGGCGCCTGAACAGTTGCTATGAAATTGGAAAACAGCCCCTCCTGCTGTCCTGGGATAGAGTCAGGAAGATGCCGTCGGGGGGCCTCCTGGCTGATGATGGGTCTTGGAGGGGTGTCCTCTGGTGTCATCCAGGCAGGAACTAGGGGCAGTCTGTCCCGCTGGGATTGTGTTTGCAACTCCAGTCCAGTGTGATGTTTTTGCCAAAGAATGCTTTCCCTGAAGGCTTCCCTGTGTGTGGACGCAGAGTCTCCAACAATGATCCTCGGCCTCCTACCTAGCCTGATTTCATATATATGTATATATATACACACACACATACATATATACACACGTATGTGTATGTGTGTATACGTGTGCATGTATACATGTAGGTGCACACATACACGTACATATATGTACATCCCAGGTGTTATGTGACTGTTGACAGTGCTTTCTCATTTGGTAGAGACTAAATATAAGCTGTGTGTGTGTGTGTGTGTGTGTGTGTGTAAATTCTTGAATTTTCCATTTCATCAGAAAAAATTCCATCAAGCCCGTAGCATTGTTACCCCCAGGATTTGAGTGTAAGGGACAGGAAATGCCCAAGTGCAGAGCCGTGCCTGTGTTTTAAGGGATTTAAACCTGCCCCAAGCTGAAGTAATCTTGCGACGGTCCTTTAAAGATCCCTGTGACACTGATTGATCTTGGTAGAATCCCTTACGGTTTAAAAATTCTAGTTTGCAGTGTTCTCCGGCTGAGATAAAGGGCAGCTTTTAAAACCACAATGTCCTTAGATCTTTGCTTAGCAGCAGAGTTCATAGTCACCTTTGTGGTTTGTACGAGTGGATGAAACCGAAAACCCAAACTCACCGCCGTTGAGTGGATGTCGACTTAGCGGCCCCTCCAGGACCGGGCTGCAGGGCCTCTGAGTTTCCAGGCTCTAATTCTTTACAGGGGGAGAAAGCCCTGCCCTTCCCCCGAGCAGCTGGTGTTACGACCCGCTGACCCCACGATCTCAGCCCAGCGTTCAGAGCGGCTCATTCTGAATGATGGATGGTTTCATGATTGTGAGAACGGGGACTGAGCATGTACGTTCCGTGTCACATAGTCAAGTGTGTGCATCGTGGCTGAAGAAGTGCAGCGCTGTTCACAAAAGTGACCTTTCCCAACCTTGATGCTGATCCTGCGACGTCATGGCGTGTTCCCAAAAGCGAATGATTATCCAGTGACATCATGAGCGTGTTCCCCACAGTTAATGCTTGCCCTCTGACGTCGTGAGCGTGTGAGATGTGAGCGAGGGCAGGATCATCCCAGTCTGCTTGCAGATTTCTAGAATTGAGGCGGCACGGCTTTTCCTGCGCCTCTCTGTCTCCGCAGTGGGTGATTTCTCAGTTGATGACGTTACTCCCTTTGCCTGCGCGCTAAATGAAGGTAGCCATCGTTGATCCCTGCTGCTGAGCCCCCAGTGTGCCGCATCTGTGTAAAGTGCATCACTCATGAAGAGACACACGGGGTCATGAAGGGAGAAAATCACTCCTGGGCACTTGATAACAGCTCTTCTCAACCTGGGGTCCCCGACCCCTTTGGGGACCCGACGACCCTTTCACAGGGGTTGCCTAAGACCATATTCCCAAGGAACGGAGACACCGCTCCTCTGTCCTCCAGGCGGGTCCGTGCACATGCAGATACGCCCACCTCCGGGGTCACCCCCACACGAGGAAGTGTGTGAAAGGGCTGCGGCCTGAGGAAGGTGGGAACCACTGCTTTATAAGGAAGGGACTTGAGAGTCTTTGATGCAAGAATTCTGTCCGTTTTGGTGAAATATGCGCTCCACTCTCAAACACGTGAGATGCTGTGCTCGTTGGCAGCTTGTTTTTCTCTTTCCTGCGTCTCCGTTAACGACACAGGCAGGTAGCCACTGTGTGCTCCCAACTCCAGACAAATCCGTATCTGTGCATCCGATGTCACTGTCGCCATGCGTGGAAGGGCCGGATCATCTCTGAGCCACAGGTGTGTCCAGGGAGCACAGGTCTGGGCAGAGGAAGCAGGGTTTTCCCTCCTGCTCAGCCAGGCTCTGTGTCAGCCAAGGTTTTACTGAGCAGGAACCGGCCGAGCAGCCACTAGACAATGTCCGTAGAGAGGAAGGACATCGTGGAGAAATTAATCCTTCAAGACGAGTCCACCTGCTTCTTTTTCTTGGCTCAGCAAGGGGTTGATTGAAGTGTTGGGCAGAGTTCTCTAGAGAAACAAAACCAGGACACTTAGGGTTTTGTGTGTGTGTGTGTGTGCGTGTGTGTGTGTGTGTGTGTAGGTTTATACAGCACAAAGGAATATAACAGCTAATCAGTCCACACAGCAGGACAGAGGGCTCAGTTCAACTCACTTCCATGGAACAGTTAATAGACTGGAAGTCCTTCAACTCTGGAGGGCTGCCTGGCCCAAGGTCAAGGAAGCAGACAGCTGGGTCTCCATCGGACAAGCCAGGCAGGGTCTGCCCACAGGCAGCACACAGCAGGGCGGGTCACCAACAGCAACTCAGGAGCTTAGAGAAGCAGGCCCGGATGGGATGTGGAACTCAAGCAATGCAGGACGGCAGGACCCACCAGCCTCCGGCTCAAGCGTGTGCACCAGCTGTGGAGAAGCCGGTCTCTGAGGAACCGCAAGCTCTAGCACAGGATCCTCGGGTTGGCTGTCCCAGAGGTGGAGCAGCTCATAAGTGGAGGCCGACAGCTAGCTACAGCAGCAGCATGGTGGTCTGATCACCAGAGAGGAAGAGAGGGGGGTTTGGGCCATACAAGGCCATTGATCTCTTTGCCGTCCAATCAGACTGCGCCCTGAGGAATCCCACATGTTCCTACTGGCGGGGTTGGCTCAGTCAACCTTGTCTGTCCCAGGTGATTGCCCCTGTGCTTTGTGGAGATTGCTCTTGGGCGCTGTCCAAGGAGGTGTGGCTGTGTGTGCTTGTGAAAGTGAAGAGGTGGCATTTCTCCCTGTCCTGGGCCGTAACAGACGGGGAAAGACTTCCCCGACGGGCAGTGCACCGTGGAGGGATGGCTTCCGTGTGCTGTGAGGCTTTGGGAGCACATGCTGTCCTTGAGGAAGTCTTTGCGGTTGGCGAACAGAGGAGGGTGATGGCATTTCCTAAGGGTGGTCCTTGGTAGAGACGCCTGTGGGGTCTGCTGCACGCTGAGCTCTTGGACACATGGGGGACGTGGGAGCTTCCTGACCCAGAGCGTGTGGGCTGTTTCAGGGCTCCGTGGTCCCTGAGGACGTGGCCGTGGTCTTCAGCCAGGAGGAGTGGGCTCTGCTGGACCTCGCTCAGAGGAGACTCTACAGGGACGTGATGGTGGAGACGCTGACCCACCTGGCCTCCGTTGGTGAGAATGACGTCGGAAGAATGGGTCTTGTCTTGGTTTGTTGTTTGGGGTTTTTTATTAATCATTTTTATCAGGGGCTCTTTTAGCTCTTATCACAATCCACACATCCATGCATGCTGTCAAGCACGTCTGTGCTTATGTTGCCGTCATCATTTTCTTTCTCTTTTTAATAAATCATTTTATTGGGGGCTCATACAGCTCTTACCACAATCCATCCAGCATGCATTGTGTCGAGCACATGTGTACATTCGTTGCCATCATCGTTTTCAAAGCATTTCCTTTCAAATTGAGCCCTGGGTATCAGCTCATTCCCCGCTGTCCCACCTTTTAACATACAGTTACTAGACATTGGTATCTTCATTGACTTTGCTTCCACGTCTGGTGCTGAAGGGCATCCTAGAGGGATTGGTCACACGGACACCATCCCCTGGTCTGTGGACCTCAGATACACTCCTTTTGCAATAAACGGGGCCGCCTGTGTCGCCATGAGTTTCCATTTTCTTGTGGTTAGAAACCCAGAGGCTCCATAGTGTTTTAGGTGATGTTGTCGGCTCAACGCCGAGGGATGGTAAAGACAGGGTGAGACTCAATGGTTTCGGGGATATGTGCAGAGACATCTTAGGGTGCTGACTTACAAGTTTGTCATTTTGACACTGCTGCAGACAAGCCTGAACACCTGTCCGTCTTCAGAGGCCCTGAAGTGAAAGTCACTCGCCTGGTGTCAGGGATCCGTTCACTGTCCTCCCTCCTGCGGTGCCTTGCTCTGTGAGCACCAGGCCAGTGCTGCCTTCTGTCCTCTGGGAGAAGCAAGAAAACACCACAGGGCAATCCCTGTGGGGCTCACCTGAGACCACTATGGTGGGAAATACCAGGAAGCCTACAGTTTTAGAAAGAATTGTTTTATATGAAGGGAATTACATGTACATCAGCCATCTTGAAAATATCTCTTGGCCTGAGGAGACGACTTTCGGGACAGCTAAGCAGACTCTTCTAATCTCACCTCTGCTCTCCCACCTGTGCCCGCTCACCTGTTCTGTGCCCTCTCCCCGTGCCCTCCCACCTGTGCCCTCCCCCCGTGCTCTCCTACCCTTACCTATGTTCTCTCCCCTGTGCTCTCCTACATGTGGTCATCAACACTCTTTGCTCTTTGGATGTCGTGTGTGTGCTGTGCCCCATAGCTTTCAGTTCACGCCTCCCAAGGAGACATGTTTTTGCCGTCTCTCTTAATCCAGGTGAAAGTGTTTTCTCAAACACGACTTTCCATTCACTGCCAACGTGCTCACTCGGCGAAACGTGGCAATGTCCTCTTTGTCCAGATCAGCCGCCTTCCCTTAGTAATTATTTTCTCTCGTTTCATTTTGCAAAACGCAACTCGGTGTGCCAGCCTCTCCCAACCAGAACGATGAGGAAAAGTTGTCCCGTGACCGTGTGATGCTGCTATTCAGGAAGAACGACGCCTGGTCCTCCTTGCAGGCCGACGTCTCTGAATGGCGCGTCGGCGAAGATCAGCACAAAGACCCAGGGAGACTAGCAAGGTGAGCGTCAGGCCCAGAAGGAATCCGTTTCCCCAGGAGAAAACACCACAGTGTCACAACATTAAAACACACTTGAATATATTTGTGCACATAAGTCCAGACCCCAGAATCTTCTTACAGGTATTGTGAGTGTTACATAGGCTGCATTCATATTTTGGCCATCCGACGCTGAGACCACAGAAACATCAGCCCCAGTCAGACTTCACAGTTGGCTGCACTTCTTTTCACGTGTGTCCCTCTCCACAGGGATCTAGTAATCCTGTTCCTAGGGATCCGGAAAGTTTGAGTAACCCTATGCATAGACTTGCCCTCATTTTATTTATTTTTAAAACATTTTATTAGGGGCTCACACAGCTCTGATCACGATGCATGCCTACATTTATTGAGTACGTTTGCTGCCATCATCTTTTCCCCCCCAATATATTCCTTTTTATTATATTTATTGTGAACTTTTTATCTATTGACAGTCACTTTTTAAAAAAAATCTTTAGGGGATTAATACAACTCTTATCACAATCCATACACACATCAATTGCGTAAAGCACGTTTGTACATTGATTGCCAGCATCATTCTCAAAATGTTTGCTCTCCACCCAAGCCCCTGGCATCAGCTCATTTTTCCCCTCCTTCTCCCCTTCCCCCCTCCCTCAAGAACCCTTGATAATTTATGTTATTATTTTTTCATATCTTGTTCTGTCCCACATCTCCCTTCCCCCACTTTTCCATCCCCCAGGGAGGAGGTCAAATGCAGGTCCTTGAAATAAGTTCCCCCTTTCCAACCCACCCTCCCTCTATCCTCCCTTTATCGCCACTCACATCACTGGTCCTGAAGGGATCATCCGCCCTGAATTCCCTGTATTTCCAGTTACTATCTGTACCGGTGTACATCCTCTGGTCCAGCCAGACTTGAAAGGTAGAATTGGGATCATGATAGTGCGGGGGAGGAAGCATTTAGGAACTAGAGGAAAGTTGTGTGTTTCATTATTGCTACACTGCACCCTGACTCGTCTCCTCCCCGCGACCCTTCCATTAGGGGATGTCCAGTGGCCTACAGATGGACTTTGGGTCTCCACCCTGCATTCCCCCTCACAACTTTTTGTTCTTCAGTACTCGATACCTGGTCCCTTCGCCACCTCGTGGTTACACATGCTAGTGTGCTTCTTCCATGTGGGCTTTGTTGATTCTGAGCTAGATGGCTGCTTGTTTACCTTCAAGCCTTTAAGACCCCCAGAGACTATCTCTTTTGATAGCCGGGCACCATCAGCTTTCTTCACATTTGCTTATGTACCCATTTGTCTTCAGCGATCGACTCAGGAAGGTGAGCATCATGGAATGCCAGTTTAATAGAACAAAGTATTGCATTGAGGGAGTGCTTGAGTGGAGGCCCATTGTTCTTCTGCTACCTTAATACTAAACCTATAATTATATGCACAAAGATCTATTTCCACATCCTCATATATAAATATATTTTCATATGTACATGCCTTTATTTAGACCTCTATAAATGCCCTTTACCTCCTATCTCTTGCCTCTGTTTCCTTTGACTTTCCTCTTGTCCCACGATCATGCTCAACCTTCATGTGGGCTTCAGTAATTCCTCTTGGTTACATTACCCTTGATCACACCCTACCAGGCCGCCTACACCCTCCTCACCACCGATTTGGATCACTTGTTGTTCCCTTGTCCCTGGGTTTGTTAACACCACTACCTTTACCCCCACCTCCCCTTCTTCCATGTCCCCCCAGAACTGTCGGTCCCATTGTTTTCACCTCCATATTGTTCATCCAGCCTGTCTTATTTAGACAGACCTGCGGAGATAATAACACGCACAAAAACAAGACAGAGCAAAACCAAGGAACAAAAGAAAACAAACCAACAAAAGGCCAATGACAAAAAAAACCCATAACAACAAGAAATAAAAGCCTGTAGTGAGTTCAAGGACTGTTGTTGGCCTTTAGGCATGTTTTCCAGTTGAGTCGCTCGGTGGTGCCTAGCTCTGGCCCCAAAGTCTAATTTTGTTATATCCTGGGGACTTTGTTGCTCTGCTCCCCTTGCTGTTCTGTTGAATGCCCTTAGTGTTTTATCTCGTTGGGGTGGCGTCAGATAGGGCAGAATTCCCACAAGTGTTTCCTGTGTTGTCTCCTGTACGGCTATGGGTCAGTGAGGGATGTCTTGTCTCATTGTGGGGCTGCCCATGTTGTCCCCTCTGTGGATTGGCTGCTCTGAGCGGGAATATAGTCCTCAAGGGTTGGTGGACCAGGATGTGCTCCACTCTCTCTCCCTCCCGCTTCATTTGCTGCCAAGTGTTCTCCTCAGACATGCCCCTCTCCTGGAGCTGCAGATTCAGTGCTGTCCTTTGAAATAAATTCTCCTGGGGGGAGGGGCAGCTAACCATGTAGTTCGGATTGGGGCCGGCCCCTCAGAACTCTCCCTTACTCCCTACATTTATCAAGTACATCTCTTGAATCAACATTATAAAAACATTGTTTTTCTACTTGGGCTCTTGCTTTCAGTTCCTCATTTTCCCCCTCCTTCACCTTCCTTCCCTCATGAACTTTGATAATTTATTGTTTGTTTTTTTTACATGTCTGACACTAACTGATGTCTCTTCACCCACTTTTCTGTTGTCTGTCCCCCTGGGAGGGGGTTATGTGTACATCTTTGTGATCTGTTACTTCTCCCCCCTCCCACCTTCCCTTCTTCTCCTGGTATGACTACTCTCATTTTTGGTTCTGAGAGGTTAATCTGTCTTAGATTCCCTGTGAATCCAGCTCTTATCTGTACCTGTGTACATGCTCTGGTCTAGCTGGATTTGTAAGGTAGAACTGGGGTCATGATAGTGGAGTGGGGTGGAAGCAGTAAAGAATTAGACAAAAGTTGTGTGTGTTGTCAGTGTTGTACTGCACCCTGTCTGCTCTCTTCCTTGTGACCCCTCTGATGGGATGTCCAGCAGCCTCCAGAGGCACTGCCCTCATTCTCATTGGAAATTGCTGAATCTTCCTGAACGGATTCCAAGCCCTGATACATATGAAAACAACATGCTTAGATAGACCCACATAGCTGTGCCCATCATCCATCAATCTGTCCACATGTGCAGATATCCACAGAGATGTACACTTCACCTTGGGTCAGTTCCAACTTACACTGACCTTACAGGACAAGGTGGAATTTCCCCTTGGGGTCCCCAGACTTTAGAGCTGTCCAGGAGTCAGCAAACTTGTTTTTTATCCTGCTGAGCTATAGGTGTGTTGAAACTGCTGACCTGGTAGAGTGCTGCTGTGTGGTGTGTACTTCCTTGTGCCCCCAGAGATCCTACCTATTTGTCGACATGTAAAACCACCATTAAGATCATGTGCTCTGAGGATCTTTTCAGTTTTGTATTTTTCAATCATTTTATTGGCATGTCATTCACATGCCCTAGAATTCAATAATTAGTCACATCAAGAAGATATGATCAATCCTCCCCACAGTTTCAGAACATTTTCTTCCATCTTGTACTCTTTATTAGCTCCCCTTTTCCCCACCAACCTCCCCGCCCAACTCCCCCCAGTAGCCATTCATCCACTTAATGCCCATAATTTTGAACGAGAATTTTGACAGTATAGTATCCTCATCCATGTGTGTGAAACTGAAAAAGGGACAAATTTATTTTCAACCGACTTTTAATTTTTGCAGAGACCTTAGAGAAGAGAGTCTCTGTGGAAATAATGAAGGCAGCAGGTGTGACACAACCTTCAGCCAGATCCCAGATGGCACTGCAGCAGCTCAAAGCCTTGCTCCCGGAGGAAATCTATCTCAACCAAGTCAGCTTGGTGGGGCCGCCACAGATAACTCGCCGTCCTGTCGTGTGGAATCTCACGCTGGCTGCAGCATCTTTCAGTGTAAGAAATGTGGGGAAGCCTGCCGTGGCCATGGGAGCCCAGCGTCTGCTCTGGGAACTCTGGAACAAAGGAGTACCTGTAGTAAAAGGGTGGGGTGTGAGGCGGACGCCAGTTGGATGTTGACTCTTCTGAATCCTGTATCAACATGCCCTGGTGAGAAACACTGTGAATGTAATCAATGCAGGAAGAATTCCTATGGTCTTTCCTCCTTTGAGACCCATTTGAGAGGTGGTAACGGTAGAGAACATGCTAAGCCCGATAGTCCTCCGACATCGCAAGTTTTACATAGAACGTTTCAAAACTTCGGAAAGGAACACTTATGTACGCAGTGTGGGAGAGACTTCGAATCTTCCTGGTTGCTCACGCAACACATGCAAACTCACAGGGAGCACGTGGCGTCTGGATGTCAGGAGGATGAGAAAGTTTCTTCTCAGTCTTCAAAGCTCGCCATGCATAACGTTCTTAGTGGAAAGAGGACCTACCAGTGTCAGGAATGTGGGAAGATCCTTATTTCTTCCTCCTCTCTCATTCAGCATGCTCGGACTCATACCGGAGAGAGGCCCTATAAATGCCAGGAGTGTGAGAAGACCTTTACTCAGTCTTCCATCCTCATTATCCATAAAAGGATTCACAGTGGGGAGAGGCCGTATGAGTGTAAAGAATGTGGCAAAGCTTTCCGGTGCTCTTCAAATCTTAGTCGACACCTGAAAACGCACAATGGGCTGAAGCCTTATGAATGTCAGGAATGTGGGAAGGCCTTCAGCCAGGTTGCCTCCCTCACACAACATAAAGGGATCCACAGTGGAATGAGACGTTACATTTGCAACGAATGTGGGAAGACCTTTCCTCGGGTCTCCTCCCTTAGGATACACAGACGAACCCACAGCGGCGAGAAGCCTTATGAATGTAAAGATTGTGGGAAAGCCTTTAGCTACTCCTCACACCTCAGTAGACATAGGAGCACTCACAGCGAGGAGCGGCCCTATGAATGTAAAGAGTGTGGCAAAGCCTTCACCCACTCCTCGTACCTTAATCATCACATCAAAACACACCGCGGAGAGAGGCCTTACAAATGTGAGGTCTGCGGGAAAGCCTTTGGGCGTTCCTCCCATCTGACTACACACCTGAGAACCCACAGTGGGGAGAGGCCTTATGCGTGCAATGAATGCGGGAAAACCTTGCGTCACCCCTATTGCTTATCTGAACATGGGCTCATTCACACAGGACAGAGGCCTTACGAATGTAAGCAATGTGAGAAAGCCTTTCACGGCTCCTCAGACCTCATGAAGCACGTGAGAATGCACAGCGGAGAGAGCCCGTACGCCTGTGAGCACTGTGGGAAGAGCTTCAAGCAGGCCCCAGCCCTCCCTGTCCATAAAAGAATTCACACGGGCGAGAAACCTCACGATTGTAAGGAATGTGGAAAGACCTTTACTTATTTGTCTGCAGTGAGGATGCATATGCGAACCCATGTTGGAGAGAAACCTTACAAATGTGAGCAGTGTGGGAAGTCATTTAGGTATTCCTCAGTCCTCAGGCAACACTTACTGACCCACAGCAGAGACACGCCATACAAATGCGAGCAATGTGGGAAAGTCTTTAAGATTCCCGTGTACCTCACTAAACATGTAAAAACTCACATGGGGCTGAAGCCATACGACTGTAAAGTGTGCGGCAAAGCTTTCTCTAGATCTTCAAACCTTCTTTTGCACATCAGGACCCACAGTGGGGAAAAACCTTATCAATGTAAGGATTGTGGTAAAGCCTTTAGCGATTTGTCCCACCTGAATGTCCACAAAACGATTCACACTGGGGAGAAGCCTTACGACTGTCGGAAGTGTGGAAAAGCCTTTCGGGTGTCCTCGCAGCTGAAAGCCCATCTGAAAACTCACTGCATGGAGGCCTTATGACAAAACTAGGAGCCAGCGTGTAGAGGTCTTCGAATGTCAGCAGCTCACTTCCCAGTAATCCTGAACACATCTGCCACTCTTCACCCAATCGCCAATGTCGGTGCAGGGTCACAGTGTCGTAGAGCAGACACCATTCCGCTAAAATTCATCATTGGAGAAAAACAGTGAAAGCTTGCCCTCGTGGGCAACTCTTCATCAGAGTGCTCAGTACAGAAACAAAGAGAATCCTCCCACCCCAGCATTATTTTGCAAATGCGGATGAATCTTAGAAGTACTGACAAGTGACTGAGGAACAAGCAATTCCGGAGGATCTGTCTTTTGTCACCTTCAGAAGGCCAACGGATGCTAAAGATGCAGCCAGAGATACTAATAGAAAGTCCTCAGATAGAGAAACCATCAAAGTCTAACGAGCCAGTGAACCAACACTTAGCGTAGTAGACATAGACCACCACCAGGTCCTTGAAGCAGAGGTAGAAGCGGGGTCTATGGAGGAAGCAGGGAACCCTTTTCCCATGGGGGTCCTGTGGGTGACCCTGGCTATTTTGTGAGTGTAACTACGAGTGCTTCCAGGAAACCACTTCTAGTGAGTCCTTCCATCAGGAAGTGCAGGGCACTTCTTTACAGAACACTCCCAGGACTAGTGCACAGCAGCAGGGAAATGCAGGAAGCGTTCCTGCATCACATGGAAGCTACAGGTAAGCAGACCCATCACGGAGGGAGCCCCTGCCCTCCCGCAAGGATGTTTATTCCAAAGATGATGGAGAGTCTACTGAAGACAGTTATTCAAGCAGAGGTTACACCGGTTCTCGGGACAAAAGGGAAGACACGGAGCATGATTGTGGTCACTCAAGTCACCTTATTGACCCTCCAGAGGGGATGGCAGTAGAGATTCCTACCGTCCTGGTCGTGACCACGTCATCCCAGTGGAGCTTCCTACAGAGGTTCATGTGAGAGCCACTATAACTCCCTTAATGCTCCAGCTACACGTGGGGCCTGCTTTTTATGGAGGAAACAGTTGCTATGGTGTTTACAGCGGCTCATGGGACAGATGTGTTGGAAGGTGAAAGAGTAATAAACAGTCGACGTGAGTTCCACTCACACAATTACGATTGACGTAGCAGACAAGCGAGAAGGTTTCCTCTTCTGTGGAGAGGAGGCATCATCCACACGGATTCACACACCATCTCAAGCCATGGATGAGGCCAGCCCAATAGAGAAGGGGTGGGGTCTGGGGGAGGCAGAAGCAAATACTAAAGACAAAACAATATGTGGGGCCAACATCCCTGTTCAAAGAAACAAGCTAACTAAATATAAAAACTATTCTGTCTTCACGACCCATGGATTATTAAGGAAAAATTGTGTTACTTAAAATTCCCGTTTTACATTTTCTTTTCATTTAACTGGAGCTTTAAATGTGTACAGGACAGACATGCAACTGTTGTGAAAAAATAAGCCCCACCTGCTATTTTGAGTGCTGGGCACATTTGATTTCAAAGAGACTTGCCTGGGGGCCTGTGACCTTTGGATTTTGAACTGTTGGTTTGTGCCTGAAGCTGGGGAAAAAATTGGAGCAATGAAGAAACTCCTCTGTAAGACTGAAACTGGAAATACTTGCTAGGTGACCACCTGGATCCATTTGTTGAGTGGAAGTGGGAGAAATGTAGCAATAAAGAGACAGGTTGCGTCTGGCTACTGACACCAGTGGACCTTGTTTTCAGGGACTAGAGAAGAAGGCTAGAACATGGCTGCTCTGAAACGTAAAGAATTGTGCAGATCATGGACTAGCTCAAGAGGGCTAGGGGTGTTGAGAATTTGTGATGCGACCCATGGTCCAAAGTCAAACCACCCAATGAGCACCCTGGTGAGGCAGCCCACATTGAGTTGACCAGAAGCCGACCAGAGGAAGATGAGATCTTTGAGCCGGTGACGTGGTGCGTAGTGCTGCTGACTTTATGGACGGCCTGCCCTGATTTGACTCTGCTTATGGATGCAGACTTCACAAGGTTCCAACTGGAATGAAGATTCTTCACATCAAAGAACGTTTGGCTCCTGAGATCATTGGGTTGATGTAGGTGGGCAGTGTCGAAATTGGATCCTCACAGTGGGGAGGATAGAAGCATGTGTGGCTGGCTTACAAGCTTTCATGAATCAGGGAATGTGTTTATAGGCTTATGATATAGGTGTTCACTTAGCTGCAATTGTTGGGATGGTTTTGTTTTGGACACGTATAGAATATTCTGTTTAAATGCGGTTTCCACATTTTGAGTTGTGTGCATTTTAGTTTTATCCTGTTAGATGCAAGTATGGTTCTATTGCCTTTGTTTTAAAAATTCTTTATGGCTAAAGAGTTGTGTAGGGCAGGGGAGGGTGGAGGGGAAAATGAGCTGATATCATGGGCTCAAGTAGAACGAAAATGCATTGAAAATGAGGGCAGCATATGTGCAAATGTGCTTGACACCATGGATGACTGGATGGATTGTGATAAGAGATGTAAGAGCCCCCAATAAAAGTATTTAATAAAAATAAATGATCTTAAAAATTTGTGTAAAAGTCAAGTAGACAAGGCCTGGTCCATGATATTTACATAATAAAGGGGTGGAGTCTGGCCTATCAGCTGGGTGACAGCCTGATGATACCTCCTTGTGGGTGTGGCCTTCTCATAAGAAGGATCCTGGGAACATCCTCTCTGCTTCACCTTCCTGTTGTGGCACCACAAGACTGCACTTACAACCTTCAATCTTCCTACAATCTGGGTTATTGAATCGGAAGAGCGATTTATGAACCACTGTTGGACTTAAGAATCTGTTCAGGCATTTGGACTCGATCTGGACCATGCTGGGGTGTTTGCTAGAGTCATACTTCTTGATATAAAGCGTTCTGTTACACATACATATATGAGTATTCTTGGATCTGTTTCTTTGGTCAACCAGGGCAAACTCGACAACCAACAGAAAAGTTACAGCATTTTAAAAAATGTCAAGGGTCGTGTTTTGAATGTGTAACTGAAGTAAACCTTCACGGAACATATAGTCACAGAAAGGACAGTGATCCTTTCCGGTGTTTCTCGCTAACTACTACAAGGTGACCTGGTGTTCTAGTCAGGTAAGTGTTTGGCGGCAAACTGCAAGGTCAGAAGTTTAGAATGCCAGCTTCTCCTTGGAAGAAAGATGCCGTGGTCTGCTTCTAAAATATTTATACCCTGGAAAATTCTTGGGTATCAGGTTCCTAGGAAGGAGTACTGGCAATGTGTTTGGTTTGGATCTTAAAATCTTTTAAATAGTTTTATTGGCACATAATTTACATAGCACAACCTTCAATCCTTCCATCAAGGAGAATCGTACAGACATTACCGTATCAATTTTAGAACACTTCTCGTCCCCTACAGTGAATCGTCTTTAAAATGAATTGTACAATCACAGTCCGTTCTAAGACTCCCTCCCCATGCGCATCTTCATTTACAACCTCCCAAATCTTTCTCTCCTTCACACCTACTCCCAAGCCTCTATCAACCCCCGTATCTGTGACTATGCATCCCTTCCTGTGGGTCACAAACTGGGAAACTCCACAGAAACAAAAACCAAATTTGAAACAAGGTAGTAAGGATATAATAACAAAAAGATCAAAATACAATTAATGAGTACGAAACCCTCATCAACATTCCATAAGACAGGCAGGGTGGTGGCAGGCTCATGGGCCTCATCACGTCCCATGCCAGGGCAAACCGTAGCCCTGAAGCATTGCCTTGCCTCCTAGCGCATGGGCTTCCACCACTGAAGCGAGTTGCACAGTGTTAAGGAAAAATTTTTAAAAGACAGGGAAGAAGTTTCTGTTATAGAGCAAGTAGGAGACACTTGCTCCCAGAACCAACTCAGGTTGGGTGCATAGGGAGGTTATCTGGCCAGGGACCCAGTTCAATTCAGCATCTTCAAGATGACTATCGTCTCTGGCAGCCAGGCAGTTCCCGACTTGCCTGTGGTTTGAGCAGGTCTGCCCGGGCCTCAGTCTGACTGTATCTCGGTTGCAGGTGGGTTTGGGGCTCCCACTGTCTTTCCTAGCTTTTTGAAAATTGGGTGTTCATTATGTTAGCTCTGATAGTTTTCCCTTTGCCATCATCCGGTGTTTTAATTGTCATCTTTGGATGACAACCTGGTGCGTGCTTCTTCCATGCGGACTTCGTTAACTTCTCGCTTAGATGGCTGGGTATCGGAAGACAAGCCTTTAAGAGCCAGACACTTTTCCGATTGATAGCCGGGCACCATCTGTTTGCTTCACGCTTTGCTGTAGCACGCTGATCTTCAGTGACCCTTTCCTGCAGGTGAGTACCCACCAGAACCATGGTGTAAAAACTAAGCGTTCTAAATTGGAGCTAGAGATGAGGAGGAGCCCAGGCTCCATCTGCTTCCCCTTGGGGTTTGCAAGTCTCAGGTTTATTTTGGGGTCACCATGTGGAAAAATCACAGCCCTACTGGTTTGGGTCTCTTATCCTGTGACAATGGTTATGTAAAAGCATATCTGAGAAACTTTGTGTGTAATGAGAAATACTACTTTTTAAGGTATTTTGAAGTACAAAAGAGATCACCATAGGAAAGAAATAATTTAAGGAGAACATTTATTAAGTCTTCTTTTTCAAAATCATTTTCTTGGGGGCTCGTATAAGTCTTATCACCATCCATCCATCCATCCATTGCGTCAAGCACATTTGTACATTTGTTGCCAGCATTTTCCAAAACATTTTCTTTCTACTTGAGCCCTTGGTATGGGCTCCTCATTTTTTTCCTCTCTCCCCCTTCCCCACCCTTCCTCCCTCATGTAACCTTGATAATTCATAATTTATTGTTATTATTTCATGTCTTAACACTGAATGATGTCTTCCTTCACCCACTTTTCTGTTGTTTGGTCCCCTGGGAAGGGGTTATATGTAGATCATTGTGATCTGTTCCCACTATTTCCCCCCACCTTCCCCTTACTCTCATTATTGGTCCTGAGGAATTCTCTGTTTATCTCTCCTGGTTTCCTGTGTTTCCAGCTCTTATCTGTACCCATGTACTTGCTCTGGTCTAGCCAGATTTGTAAGGTAGAATTGGGGTTATGATAGTAGGAGGTGGAAGCATTAAAAAACTAGAGGGAAATTTTATGTTTCATCGGTGCTATCCTGCACCAACTGGCTCGTCTCTTCCTTGTGACCCTTCTGTAAAGGGATGTCCAATTGTCTACAGATGGGCTTTGGGTCACCACTCCATGCCACCCCTCATTCACATTGATAGAAGTTATTGTTCTGGGACTTTGACACCTGCTGCCTGATCCTATTTATTAAGTCTCGTGAGACGGACAATATAAACACACAGACACATCATCCAGAAAAATTTGGAACTCAGGGACCAGGCCTCGCCCACAGAGAAAGGCAATGATTTAAGAGCAGTTTCAGCTCAGCCACTCTTTCCTAGCTGCCTGCAGGGCTGTGTGGGACTGATCACTAATCATCGCTGGCTGTGGTGAAAAAGGAATCTCATCCACGCTGGAGGCAGCAGGGGACAGACTGTCAGGCATTCCTTTGGGAATGTTGTCAATCATTGAAGCTGGAAAGGAAAACACAGAAACATGTTGAGGAATGGTTCCCGGGAGCCTCGTTCAAGGCAGCCATTGTGTGGATGTCGATGTTTCAAGGGACCTCCATGGATAGACACTCACTCCTTGAGTAACAGGCTATGAAGATCAGCGAGAACTTCGAATGCACTGGTGTCAGTGTGGATGACCTGGGATTACCTGTGTAGATGGAAATGTGGCATTTGATTCAGACGTCAAAGGTAAGGCTTCGACTTCTACAGAGTGAACAAGCATCTTGTCTTTACTGGAAATGATGAAGATAGAATTCGGAAAACGAATGAATAACGTGCAGGGCCGCAAGAGAAAAACGATGAAAGCAAGGGTAACGTGTCGTGGGACAACACTAGGGTAAAGATCAGGTGATGGAAAATATTCACCGAAGACCAAAAAGTGAAGGTTTAGAAACCAGTTGGAAGCAGGGTGGAAAAAAATCTGGAAGCAGAGGCAGACGGTGGCCCTTAGGGAAAGCTGAATATTCTTGTGATGTGTTTGTTCACGGTTTTATTATGAAGTTGAAATACTGAGAGATTAGGAATCCTAGGTGACTGAAACAGGAAGCAAAACAATGACAACATCGGTTAGGATGTGCCAGGCTCTGAGAACCGAGTGAGGAGAAAGATGAGGGAAGGAGAGAAATGTTCACCCTAAAATGAACAGGGGTCAGTCACACACGTATTAAGATGAAATTAAAGGTTAATTACAGACTCATAGAAGCTTTCACCTTCCTGTAAGGAGAAATGAAGACTCAGTGTGCACTGTGGAATCTGGACCCGATTGTCTCTCTGTACACATGCTCCCAGGTTGTAGCCCAGAACCTGAAACTAAAAACATAACACTCCCCGATCTCTCAGCACTGGCTGCTTTCCTCTGACTCTCCCTAAAGGTCCCAAGTGTGTGCAGGGACCATCTTGTACATCAGTACGTCCCAGGAAGGATTTCCACATCCTTGACATGTGCAGGGATACAGTTCATCCGCCTTGAAAGTTCCTCTCTACTGCCGGTCCTCCTAAGTAGCTCCTTGGGCTGAGAGAGAGAGCACATTGTCCTAGACACCCAGAATGACCAACAAGAAAATGGTGATTTCGACAGCCCACAGGGCTGTTCTTACCGTGAGTCGGAGGCCCTGAACTTTGCAGGAACGGCTGTGTGCTATGGGCAAGTGGTGCCTCGATGAGAGAGAAATGCAAAGAGTGAGTCAACAGGCTGAACCCTCAGAGGAATTGCCCGTCCTTTACTATCTTTGGATCCCTGGTTTTATAGTGGTTACTGTTAGATCTCTCTCTCTCTCTCTCTCTCGGGAGTTATTCCTCAGACCTTGACTTCGTGTGTGAAAGCATTCACTCCGAAGCCTGGATTGTGATCCAAGTGCGTTTTTTGAAAGATAGAAGATGTTTCAGGTTTACCCAGACACCCTCAGGGCCTTCCCCACCCCCACTCCCAGCCCATGCAGCCTGCAGAGACGCAGCTCCAGAGATGAAAAAGTCATGGGTGGGCTCCAGATGCTGCCTTTTCAGGTCCTCCACTTGGAGGCGTGGTTGATGATACTGGACGACCCCCTTGGCTGAATTTAATTCAGATGGGCCAATCCAGGTGTAACACCCACCTAGGTGTGCCACCCCTTCCTGGCAGGGAGCTTGAACCTTTGAGCATGAGCAACGGAAAGCTTTCCTTCGCTCTTCACACCTTTCATATAAAATAACTCACAGTGTGGGAAAACCTTTACAAATTCCTCCAACCTGCGGGTGAATACAAGGATCCACACTGGAGAAAAGCCTTATGGATGTAAATAGCGTGGGAAAGCTCTCAGTCAAGCCGGTAACTTGGCCACACATAAGAGATGTCACGCTGCGGAGGGACCACGAGTGAAGCATTGTGGGAAAGTTTTTAGCCATTCTGCATATCCCTCTTGAATCATTTGAACTCAGGCAGTATGGTTAGAAGTAGGACTTTTCTTCCTTTACTGCTCTTTCAAAAAATTGAATGTAAAGGACACCTTTTTTCACTGTGAAATTAGAATTGTGATATGAACAAGGGATCATTAGAGGTACTTGAGTGTCTGGGAAAAATTACTTTTTTGTATTTACTTCAGTGCTGTCTTTATTGACATTTGATTTTGGTTTTCATCCTAAAACACATTTTACCTTCATTGCAGTCTCTAGCAGGTACAAGGGAAACTTCATATAATTGCCCTTAGCAAATGCCATGGTATGTTTTTAAATGTATTCCTTGGCATTTTTCATTCCATTAAATTTCATATTTGTTATTTTCCATCATATTTAAGGAATTTTCGTATCTTTCCTTTTGCAAAGGGAATTGTTCCACTGTTTCAACAAAATTCTCATAGCATCCTACTTTGACATTGTGCAAATCTACGCTCCACCCGCCTTAGGCTTATTTACCTGCAGATCTGTTAGTAAGGATGACATGTTATTAGTACTGTGATTCTTGCCCCACAAAATAGCAGCCACTTGTAAGTATTACACGAGCAGGATTCTATCAATAACTGTGTCCAAATGTTCAATATCTTTTAGTTCAATTTTTTTCATAAACTTTTTGAACCACTCCTGCATCCCTCAACATTTTAAGGTAATGGATTTTATGTGAGTTGCTTTTGAACTGTGGGTGGTATGAAAGTCCAACCTTTATGACCTTGGGACCACTTATAAAACTGATTTTATTGATAAATGTGTTGAATATTTCTGGAAATGGTAGTGTACAATGTAGAGCAATATATACATGACACAGAACACAGAGTGGCACACACTTTTTAAATATTTCTTTTTTAATTGTTTTATTAGGGACTCATACAACTCTACCCACAATCCATACATACATCAATTGTGTAAAGCACATTTGTATATTTGTTACCCTCATCATTCTCAAAACATTTGCTCTCCACCTAAGCCCCTGGCATCAGGTCCTCATTTTCCCCTCCCTCCCCACTCCCCCTCCCTCATGAGCCCTTGATAATTTATAAATTATTATTTTGTCATATCTTGCCCTGTCCAACGTCTCCCTTCAACCACTTTTCTGTTGTCCGTCCCCCAGGGAGGAGGTCACATGTAGATCCTTGTAATCGGTTCCCCCTTTCCACCCCACCCTCCCAGTATCGCCACTCACACTACTGGTCCTGAAGGAATCATCCTCCCTGGATTTCCTCTGGTCTAGCCAGATTTGTAAAGTAGAATTGGGATTATGATAGTGGGGGAGGGGAAGCATTTAGGAACTAGAGGAAAGTTGTATGTTTCATCATTGCTACATCACACCCTGACTGGCTCATCTCCTCCCTGAGACCCCTCTGCAAGGGGATGTCCAGTGGCCTATAAATGAGCTTTGGGTTTCCACGCCACACTCCCTCCCTCATTCACTATGATAAGATTTTTTTGTTCTGATGATGCCTGATAACCTGATCCCTTCGACACCTCGTGATTGCACAGGCTGGTGTGCTTCTTCCATGTGGGTTTTGTTGTTTCTGAGCTAGATGACCGCTTGTTTACCTTCATTTAAGACCCCAGACGCTATATGTTTTGGTAGCCTGGCACCATCAGCTTTTTTCACCAGGTTTGCTTGTTCACTCACTTTGTCTTCAGCGGTGGTGCCAGGAAGGTGAGCATCATAGAATGCCAATTTAATAGAAAAAAAGTATTCTTGCATTGAGGGAGTACTTGAGTGGAGGCCCAATGTCCTTCTGCTACCTTAATACTAAACCTATAGATATATGCACATAGATCTATTTCCACATCCTCATATAGAAATGTATTTGCATATGTACATGCCTTTATTTAGACCTCTATAAATGCCCGTTGCCTCCAAGCTCTTTCCTCTATTTCCTTTGACTTTCCTCCTGTCCCACTATCATGCTCAGTCCCCACCAGGGTTCAGTAATTCCTCTTAGTTACATTACCCTTGATCAAGCCCTACCAGGCCTCCCACACCCACCTCACCACCGATTTGGATCACTTGTTCCCTTGTCCGTGGGTTGGTTAAATCCACTACCTTTCCCCCCACCTTCCCCTCTCCATGTCCCCCTGGAACTGTTGGTCCCGTTGTTTTCTCCTCCAGATTGTTCATCCAACCTATCTTATTTAGACAGACCTGCAGAGATAATAACATGCACAAAAACAAGACAGAGCAAAACGAAGCAACAATATACAACAAAACAACAACAACAAAACAAAACACAACAAGAAAGAAAACCTTGTAGTTAGTTCAAGGATTGTTTATTGGCCTTTAGGAGTGTTTTCAAGTCCAGTCTGTTGGGACATCACACCCTGACCCCAAAGTCCACCTTCAGCATTCCCTGGGGACCTCCACACTCCATTCCCTTGCTGTTCTGTTGCATCCCTTAGTGTTTTGCCTTGGTGTGGTGGGATCAGATCGGGTGCAGTTCTCACACTGTGTCTCTGGTGCTATCCCCTGTAGGGCTATGGGTCAGCGAGGGACATCATGTCTCATAGTGGGGCCAGCCATGTGGTCTTTTCTGTGGACTGGCTGCTCTAATCTGGAACATCGTCCTCAAGGCCTGGTGGGCCAGGATGTGCTCCACTCTCTCCTCCTCCCCCTTCATCTCTTCCTGTATGCTGCGATCAGATAACACAGAATATTTTAAATGGCCAGGTTGCGTACTGTTTTGTGTCATAAAAACCGGATGACATTTTACTGCACTCTACTAAACCAGCAGGAAAAAGATAAATGAGGCATTTTCTACTCCCATGAAGTGTTACAGTCTCAGAGCTCCCCAGGGGCAGTTCTGCTCTGTCCTACTGGGTTGCTTTGAGACGGTTGATTTGGACAGAGTTTCTTTCATGTGGCTTGTGATCGACTGAACAAATGTATTGATTAAGCCATTAATTAGCATGTTATTTTAGTGTTACGTGCATTATATGATGGGTAGCATTTGTCTTTGCAATATACTGTATAGTTATAAAACTTATAAAAATTAAAGTTATTAAATTAGAAAACTTTATAATAAAATCTAAACTTATTAAATTGAATATTATGTGATGGGGCTTCACCGAGCATTAGCTTCTGTTTTAATTCTGTTTTTCTTAAAACAATGCTTCATGCTTCTAAATTTAAACTGTAATGAACATTAGTCCTCATTGCATATAGACAAGCCTGCCTCGGGGACATTGGGCAGTGTGGATATAATCAGGTTATCAGGGATATTCCACACTGCCACAATAAAGACAATGTTGCAATAATTGAGCCCATGGTTTGGTTTGGTTTTTTCCAACACCAAGAACGGACCCTGAAAT
The DNA here is from genome assembly GCF_050624435.1 of Tenrec ecaudatus. Lineage (NCBI taxonomy): Eukaryota > Metazoa > Chordata > Mammalia > Afrosoricida > Tenrecidae > Tenrec > Tenrec ecaudatus. The sequence continues at coordinate 19,479,339 of NC_134549.1, forward strand.
TTTGGAATCTTATTACATGCGTTGTCATAATCATTTTATTTGGCAGTGAATGAAATCCTGGCAGCAGCTCCTGATTTGCCGTCAAAGTGAATCTGAGAGAGATGCTTGGTCTGTTGCCAATGAGCTGCTCCCACATGTGTCACGTGACTGTGTGCCACGGGGTTTGAACGTGACAGAAGCGCATCACCAGCCCTTTCTCTCAGGGACCTCTTGTGAGTGAACTTTCATCTCTCTGGTTCGTGGCCCTCCTGGTGTAAGAAGCTATGAGCAACTGAACAGATATTGAAAACTGATTGGTTAAGCCAAGTGGATCTTTCACAATCAGGGACCTTTGCCATGTGTCTTTCAGGGTCCTGCTGAGCTAACTTGACAATCAGCTTCTAGAGTAAAGATGGTGGTTTAAAGCCACCACCACCACCCCCTCACGGATGCTGTGTAAGAAAGTTGCCACTCTGCCCACCTGGAGGATCAAGTGCACCTTGAAAAACCTGAGGTACCCCAGTAAAACGATCATATAAATAAATAAACCTGAACAAAAAGACAACTAATGATAATAAGAGCAATAATAATCATAGCCCTTGTTAGGCTCTATGCATTATTTAACAAATGAAGAAGGACCCTGAGTTTGTAACATAATCCATATGTATATCATCTGTGTATATTCGTATATCTATATGCAAATATAAAGATGTAAACAAAAAATGACAAAGCAGAACCTGAGGTCACCATGGGTCAAACAACCTGCAGAGAAGTTTTCCTTTTCTACGTATGGAAGTGTTTGCTCCTGTCTCAGGATGAGGTGGGTCTTGAAAACAGGTGTCCTGCGAAGTTTGGGGGTTTTCCCCCTAAAGTGCTCTAGGTTCTTCTAGAGCCTGCTTGTGTTGAAGACACGGTCATGAGAACATAAATCCATCACTCGATGAATGAGTCGGGGTGCCACAGAGCAGGTGTAACTTCCCTTGGGGGCTTCCAAGGCTGCCACTCTTCGGGAATAGAAAGCCTCTTCTCTCCCAAGAAGCATCTGTTGGTGGTAGACTTTTGACCTTATGTTTGAAAGGGAAAAGTCCTGATTGGCTCCTGAATCTAGAGCAAACCAACTTGTCCCGCCACTGCATAAAACAGACAGGTTCACTCTTCACTGCAAAGAATATCCCAACAGAAGCAAAATAAAAGGTTTACGACATTCATTGGGAAAAACAAGGATCCCAGCATGGCGCCCAGCAGACCTCTTCAGATGAAGTCGTTGCCCACATAGCGCTGTGCCAAGTGGCGGTAGGCAGGTACTCCTGAGGCCAAAAAACAGGGCGTTGCTGGATCCATGTGTCATGAGGCTTGTGGTCTTCCAGCAGGTTTGAACTCTTTCCAATGGACTGAGAATTGCTTCTGTTGTTCCTGCCAGGGTGGCTGCCAGGCTGCGGGTGGCAAACTCGGGGGCGCTGACGTGCTTTGGAGAAGGCAGGGCAGCATCTCACACAGTCCAAACACAAGGACCAGGGTGCTCGAATTCTGCAGCAGCGGAGGGAGGATGCCACGGTCCAAGTTTCAGAATCCATCCATCCCTGAGCTGAAGAATCACATCTCGGCTTTTGATTCCATGCAGCCGCTGCCGGAAAAGGGCCTTCTGCATGGGAAACGTGAAGACGGTGTTGTTGAAGGCCGCGCAGGTCGTGCTGCACCTGGTCCACATTTGTGATGTGAGGGGCCAGGTCTTGTTTCGAAGATGTTAGATTGGGGGCCTCTTTTCATGAGCTTCTGAATCCATCATACTGGTTAAGGTCTTTCTTCATGAAGGCGTTTTCTGACCCTGAAGGTGGTCTCCGCTCATTAACATCCAGAAGGACCCAGGCCTGGGCTTCATAGCTCCCCTTGGAAACTCGAGACCAGCAGGTACCACTTGACCAGCATCACCGATGTCCAGGGACACAGGGATTTTATGAACATTGTGATCGCAGGAACATCTGCCATCCTCATTGGTGCTGCTGCTGGTGGTGTTGGATTTTTTAGATGGGCCCTACAAGAATGGGCAGACCCGTGTCTGGGGGGCGTGGCTGCGTGGATGCAGCCCATGATTCTTCCATTTGCAAAGCTGAATCTGCCCATCTTCTCCCCCGCCCTGCCAGATTCAGTGGTGCCCCGCCCATCAGATTTATCAGCAACAATCAGAAAGATGCACAGGAACCCTCCTAAGAGTTACAGACAAAATTTCTTTAAACGATAATTAAATGAAAAGATAAAAGAATTATAGACACCCCAAAGATTTATTTTTTGCATTTTAATTTTTTATAATTTCCCCCCAAAGATTTAAAAACTAGAATCCAGCCTTTGTTCTGTTGTCAATTTCAGATGTAGGAGCGAAGGGGTGGAGTGGAGTTTACTCAGCCAATCAGGTTGCAGCTTGATGACCTCATTTGGAGGCACTGAGGAGATAAATAGCTCCCTGCAGGCAGGACACATGCTCATCCCCTGCAAAACATTACGGATCATGACCCTGATGGAGCTACGCTGATGCAGTCAGAGCCCTGGAGCTGGAGGAGCCACGTGGAGACCACGCCAGCACTGAGAGGCTTCCACGGCCACTGGATCCACAAGACTCTGCACCCACCGGCCTGTGATCCTCCTGCATTCGGCGTCATTGCATGAGCTGCATGAGTCTGAAGAAGAATTTATAGACTAGTATCAGACATGTGGGCTAATATCAGACTCATGGATTTGATCTGGACTGGGCTGGGCTGTTTTCTCAATATTCATGTGCTCTTGTAGATAAAGCTCTTTCTTAGACACATATGAGTGTCTATGAATTTGTTTCTCTTGTCAACCCAGGCCAACACCCCTTGAAGTTCATTTTGGTCTCTGTGTGTGTGTAGTGGGTGTGTGTTGGGCTGCTCACAGCAAGGTCAGCATTCAAAATCACCAGCCACGCCTCGGGAGATAGACGAAGCTTTCTACTCCTGTAAAGAGGTACAGTCTGGGAAACCCACAGGGGCAGGTCTGCCTCTCACCCCTGCTTGCTTCCTGAAATGCCAGCTCTCCAGCCCATTGGGACCTTTCCTGCTGGTTCTGCAGCAGATGTTGTAGCTTGTTAGTGGGTCTGTATTAAAAATAAATTTCTCTTCCTTTTTTTGTAATAGCAGCTCTCTTGGTCTCTATAACTTTTACACTTGATCTTAGCCAAAAGGCCAAGGAGCAATGGTCTCTGTAACTTTTAAGCTAGTTAATTCTTTGGCTTTAGACAAAGGGCCAGCTCTAGCTTTTTGTATGAGTCTGGGTTGACTCGAGAAACAAATTCATAAACACACACAGGTGTACAAGAAAGACCTTTACATACAAGAGCAGTTGAATATTGAGAAAACATCCCAGCCCAGTCCAGATCAAGTCCATAAGTCTGATACCAATCTATAAAGTCCTCTTCAGACTCAGGCAACACATGCAAGCACGCCAAGTGCTGGGAGATCACAGGCCGGTGGGTGGGAAGTCTTGTGGATCCAGTGGGGTTGGAAGCACCTCAGTGCTGGCAGGGGTCTCCACGTGGCTTCTCCAGCTGCAGAGGTCTGGTTGCATCAAGGTAGGTCCATGTGGCTTCTCCTGCTCAGGGCACTAGGGTCGTTCCATGTGACTTGTCAGCTGCAATGTCTCTCAGGGAGTGGCAGAGAGGTGTCTCCTGCCTCCAAGGAGGAAATACTGGATTTGCCAGAATTCTCAGGAGAAGGCCATGCCCACACAGAGGCCTCATTGGCTATGACCTGATTGATAAGCTAGACTCCACCCCGACAGTCTTAATCCTCAAATGGACAAACGACTATCTATCTACCACGCCTTTCTCTGAGTATCATGATCCCCTTTTACCTAGTTTCCTTTGATTTCTTGTTCCCTACAAACCTCACCTCCCTCAATAAATCTATTAATTAAAGGTCTCCCTTTGTCTCTTGTAAAACCTAATCCCCTGAGCATGCCCTTCTGGCTCACACACTAGGTGTGAAACAACTAATTGTTGAGATGTTAAAACAAAGTGGATTTCACTGAACCACTGTAGTATTATATAATTGTTTATCAATGTGGGAGGATTAAGAGTGAAGGGGTGGAGTCTAGCCTGTCAATCAGGTCATAGCCAATGAGCCCTCTGTGTGGGCGGGGCCTTCTCCTGGGAATTCTGGGAACTCCTGTCTTTCTCTTTAGAGGCGGGAGACACACTCTCTGACTTCCTGGGAGACACTGCAACTGACAGGACACATGGAGCTACATTAGTGCCCTGAGCTGGAGAAGCCACGTGGAGACCCACACCAGCGCTGAGATGCTTCCACCGCCACTGGATCCACAACACTTCCCACCCACTGACTTGTGATCTTCCTGCATTCGGCGTCATTGCATATGTTCCGTGAATATAAAGAGGACTTTATAGACTAGAATCAGACATCCTGGCTAATATTGGACTTATGGACTTGATCTGGACTAAGATCTGGACTAGGACTGGGATGTTTTCTCAGTATTCAACTGCTCTTATGTACAAAACTGCGATAGTCTGGGTACTTTAGAGAAACAAATCCACAGAAACTCATATGTATAAGAGAGAGTTTTATATAAAGGTTAAGTGCACGTCAAGAAAACATCCCAACCCAGTGCTGCCCAAGCTCACAAGTCCAACATTAACCCATATGTCCAACACCAATCCACAAAGTCCTCCGCCATTTCACAAAACACACGCAGTGATGCCGACTGCAGAGGGAAAGCCGAGTCAGTGAATGTGTACGCATCTCAGCACTGGAAGGGGTCTCCACACGGCTGCTCCAGCACTCAGGGCTGCATCGAGGAAGGTCCATGTGGCTTCTCCTTGGGGATGTTTTGCAGGAAGTGAGCCTTGCCAGCTGAAGCAGGGAACTGGCTAAGGCAGCTGCACCCTGGTCCGACCATCACAAAGCAAGAGACAAGAGAACTAGACAGTCGAGACTCACTGAGCCGTTTATCTCTCGCCCTTCAATTAACCCTGCATGTGTTTATCGGCCAGGTTGGCACAATAAACCTTAACTCTCTCAAGCTCTTTCTTGTGCACATATGCCTATGAATTTGTATCTCTCGTCCACCCAGACACCCTACAGCCAGAAGAGAAGGGAGGACATCGTTCAGGAAGTCAGCACTTCCTTTAAGAAAAGGAGCTTCAACTCTAACACAGTCGTGTTTGTGCCAGTTTCTGGGTGGAAAGTGGCAACATCCTGGAGACAAGTGCTGATAAGCCTTGTTCCAAGGATGGTCAGGAAGATCGTGCCGAGGCACGGCACTGCTGGATCCTCTGGATTGCATCCTGCCACAAGCTCGACCACCTGACCAGCCCCTCCCTTTGCCTGCCTCCCCAGTATGGCTGTGAAAATGGTGGTGTCAACCCTGGCCCTGCGGGCAGGGTGGGAACCGGTGTTCTGAAAGCTGGCATGCCGGTCCCCTTTGTTCCAGACTTTATGACCCAAGTCGTAAAGTTTTTTGGCAAAGCACCATGAGTCTCTGAGTGAAGCTCTGGGCAAGGGACAAGGTAAACTTCGACATCAAGAGCATCTCTGCCAAAGATGTTCCCTGTGGCAATGTGGCTGGAGACAGCAAAAACAACCCACCCGTGGAAGCAGCCGGCTTCCCTGCTCAGGTGATCCTCCTGAAGCATTCAGGGGACATCAGGGCTGGATATGCACCCTCGCCGGATTGTCAACCTGCCCACATTGCTTCCAAGTTTGCTGAGCTCCAAGAGAAATGCATCGCCATTCTGAGAAGCAGCTGGAAGAGGGCCCAGCATTCTCGAAGTCTGGTGGTTTTTGACATGGTCCCTAGCAAGCCCGTGTCGTGGAAAGCTTCTCTTGAATGTCCTCCTGGGCCGTGTTGCTGTCTGCTACATGAGACAAGCAGGTGCCTGCCGTGGCTGTTACCGAGGCAGTGGACACACAGGCTGCTGGAGCCGGCAAGGTCACCACGTCTTCTAAGGGTCAGAAGGTGACGTCAACATCACCCCCCACACCTGCCACCCCGGTCTTAGTCGGTGGTGGAAGAGCTGTCTCAGAACACTTTGTCTCGATTGGCCTTTCAAATTTTTTAAATTTCGTGAAAACAAGCTATTCATTTGTAAAATCGATAATGCTCTGACCAAACGTGTTTCTGCATGGAAGCCCGAAACGGTGGCATCCACTTGCCTCGGAATTTTGGAACCCGTTAAAACAAAGTTTAGCGAGGAAAGAAAGGAAGTACAGAAAGAATTTCAGACTAGAACGAATTTAAAATGTGCCCAAAGGGAGATCAAATGGTACGGTGCCACGTTTTAGCATAACGGCATCTGCAGTGATCCGCTTTTGAAGGCATCCTGCAGGATAGCAAGGCTGCTCACATGCCTGGTCTGTGGCCAGAAGGGAGTCACTAGAGCGGTGGTTCTCAACCTGTGGGTCGCGACCCCGTTGGGGTTCAAACGACCCTTTCACAGGGGTCGCCCGATTCATCACAGTAGCTAAATGACAGTGGTGAAGTAGCAACAAAAATAACTTTATGGTTGGAGGGGGAGGAGGGTGTCACCCCAACACGAGGAGCTGTATTAAAGGGTCTCGGTGTTAGGAAGGTGGAGAACCACTGTGCTAGAGGCTGAATACATGTATGTTTCCCCTTCACCTTCTAAAAATTGGAAACAACTTTAAAATGGGTCAAAAGGAAGATCCAGTGGTAAGACCTTACATGTTAACCTGTCTCCAATCATTGATGTACGATGCACTGATTAAAAAAGTCTCTGATAACATTCTTCAACTATGATCAGAGGGGATTTACCTGAGGAGATCCAGGTATGGTAGGTATCTAATTTTATGTCAACTTGAAGACAGATCAAAGTGTGGGGATCCAACCTGTCAATCAGCTCACAGTCTGAAGGTGCCACCTTGTGGGCATGGCCTTCTCTTAAGGAAGGTGCTGGGAACCTCGCCCTCTCTCCTGCAGGCTGACCCTGGTTGCTGTCAGAGCCCTGGAGATGCTTCCACCACCACCTTTGGATCCACAAGACTTTGCAGCCGCCGGCCAGTGATCTTGCATTCTGCATCATTGCCTGTGGCTGCATGAGTCTGAAGAGGGATTTATGGATTCACCCTGGACTTGGGGACTTGAATTGGACTGGGCTGGGATGTTTTTGCCATGTCTCATTGTACTTCTTGATAGAAAGCTCTTTCTTACACAGAGATGTGCGTTTCTGGTCAACCTGGCCTGAGACACCACGTGTGGGCCCAGCAGATGGATTTTGGGCTTCGACTGTCATCCACAGGCTTCTGCAAGCTAGGTGTTCACAATTTAAGCGCTTAAACCATTCCCTTCTTGGAGCATGATTTTATTATTTACTATCCTTGGATCCCAGAGCCTGGTGTGCTTCTGTGTGGACAAGGTTGATGCCCCCACTTGGACCCAAACAAGCTTAAGACTCCAGACGCGATTCCTCCTGACGGCCGGGCACCCCCTAGTTTCTTTACCCTTCTTCGCTATAGCACCCATAGGGCAGCACAATATTCATGCAGAGCAAGGAAATGACTTACTTAAAGAACATGGCAAAAAAAAACATCAACTCACCCAAATTGGCAAATACCAATTTTCTGTGCTCCCCAATGATGATATCTTTAATTGCTGAAATATGAGTTTGAGTTAATAGTTGGGGAAAAAAACAACTGTTTTTTTCTCCATATTTAGAGGGGATATGGCCATCTGGGGCCACATCTGTACGGGGAGTAAGTGAACCCCACCATGAAGAGTGAGACCCCCCCCCAACCTGCTTGTTTCCGCACGGAAGCCCGCTACTGTGGCACCCACTGCCTAGAAATTGGAAGCGGAAGTGTGCGCGCCTGCCCCTCCCCGGTCTACATCCGGTCACAAGGACGTCGCCTTTCAGTTCCCCGCGCAGTAAAGGAAACTCAGACGCTTCTCTGTGTTGCGGCTCCACCTCAGCGCAAGCGGAACCACGGCGCCCCGCGGGCACCCGTTACAGCGGTCTGCGTTTCCCACCCGGACCCCTTTCCCGGGTTCACCCATTGGGTCAGAGACCGGAAACGGAGCGGTGCCTTCCGTTGGGCCGCCGAGACGGGCCGCTCCGGCTCCAGCGGACGTTTCCCGAGTCCGCGCGCGCCCGGGTGGTGGCTCCCGGGTCCCGGGTCCGAGGGCGCTGCCGCCCGCTCGGTCTCCGTCCTTCCGGGTCCGGCGGCAGCTGCGCGTCTCGGTGCGGCCGCAGTTAGCGGCGTCCGCGGGGCGGGGGGCCGGGGGTGAGGGCGGGGCCTGCGCCGCGTGCGTGCGTGCGCGTGCGTCTGCGTGCGTGTGTGCGTGCTCGTTCACGGAGCTGGGGCCTGCAGAAGCTGCATCACCTGTTCATTCATAGAAATGATTGCAGCAGAGAAAGTGCGTGCGTGTGCATTTGTGTGCGTGCGTGTGCATTTGTGTGCGTGCGTGTGCATTTGTGTGCGTGCGTGTGCATTTGTGTGCGTGCGTGTGCATTTGTGTGCGTGCGTGTGCATTTGTGTGCGTGCGTGTGCATTTGTGTGCGTGCGTGTGCATTTGTGTGCGTGCGTGTGCATTTGTGTGCGTGCGTGTGCATTTGTGTGCGTGCGTGTGCATTTGTGTGCGTGCGTGTGCATTTGTGTGCGTGCGCGCGCGTGGGGAGGGAAGGAGGTGGAGGGAGGGGGAAAAAGCTGGTCCCCAGCGCTCAAGTCGAAAGACAATGAGTTGAGAATGAGGAAGGCGACCGCTGCACGGATGCGCTCGACACGACGGGTGGGTGGATGGGATGAGCGTCGTCCGCGCCGCCAATACAATGATTTTTTAAAAATTACAGCACAGCCGAAGGGCCTTCACTGCGCGCGCGCGCACACACACACACACACAATTGCAAATTAGAGCTGAATGCATCAGGAGGCTCTCCCTGTGTCTGCCTGGGGGTCAAAGTTCCACAGGTGAATTCGGAAGTTTAACATTAACCCCCAGGGGGTTGCTTTCTGCAGGGAGCCAGGCTCCAACGCCCCATCCTGAGGCGGCCTTGGACGCGTAAATCCCCCCTCTGCCCCCGCCTGCATGCGCGCATTCCGGGGGGGCTTTGTCTCGGGCCTGGGGAGGAAGCCACGGGCATGCACGTCCTGCTTACTCACCCGTGTCCCTCTGTGCAGCTCTCCAGTGAGACCCAGTCCAGTCCGGGGACCCCGGGAGGACCGCCCGCCCGCCCTCGTGCACCCCGTAAGCCCCAAGCAAAGACTCCAACGTCCGAGGGCCCGTGATTCCGAGCATCCCTTACCTGCCCGGCCCCCTCCACCTGCCCGGCCCCCTCCACCTGCCCGGCCCCCTCCACCTGCCCTGCACCCTCCACCTGCCCACCTGTGGCTTGTTGAGGCTGGGTGCATGGGAGCGCCCTGCTGATTGGCCGGGAGCAGGCAAAAGGGACTCAGCCCCCCAGACGCCCCCGCAGCGGAGTGCTCATACAGCCCTGATCACAACATATCCATCCATCCCTCGGGTCAGTGTTTACATCTTTAAATATATATATTTTTAATATTTACATCCTAGAGGGCATTTTACACGGGAGGGGGCTGCAGTCTCTGCTCCATCGCTCATCCCTCCGTGTTTCCTCCTTTTTTCCCCCTTAAATACTTTTCCTGGGGGTCGGACAACTCAGGTCACCGTCCATACAGTGTGTCGTGCACATTTGCACACAGGCCTCCATCAGCATTTTCAAAGCATTCTCTTCCCAGTGGAGCCCCTGACATCCGCTCCCCATTGCTCCCCCCTCCCCCCAGGCCCTCCCTCCCTCCCTCAGGAACCCTCCATACGTTAGAGATGATTATTTTCGTACCTTGCATCGTCCTCGTCGCCCCTCACCCACTTTTCTGTTGTTCGACCCCCAGGGAGGGGGGTCATCAACGCTGACAGTTCTGAGAAGGTCCATCCGTGGACATCGGGGTTCGTTTACTCGGGAATAACCCGGCTCTGCACCCCTGGATTCGCACGTGTTTTGCACGGCACAGGCTGGCCTTCGAGACCGAGTTTAAACAAAAATACGTAGCAGTTTAAAGGACAACAAAACGGAGTCTGTCTCGCTCACGTCCCTCGAGTGATCGCCAGCCTGGGCCTGGGCCTGGGTGCTCTGAGCCGAGTGACCGTCTCCTGCCCAGAGCGTGAAGACGAGCCGGGGTCTCGTCCTGCTCACCGGTTCCTTGAACCCCTCATTTTATTGGGGGCTCGTACAGCTCTTATCAGAACCCATCGGTCCCTCCATCGTGCCAAGCCTAAGCCCTCGCTGTAGCTCCTGTGTCGGGCACCCCTGCTTACAGGTCATTTAGCCGAATCTCTAGTTTCCTGCTTCTCCCCGACTCTCGGATCGGCATCGACGGAGGAGCAACGGACATAATTGTATGGCTGGGGGGTCACCACCCCCGGGGGGTCGCGGCGGGAGGAAGGTTGAGAACCCCTGTTTTAAAGGCGTCTGTTGCATTCAGCCAGTCCTGCCGGAGCCCCTGCTGTTTGCAGGCTCACAACCACAGGCTCAGTGGTCACGCCCGGGGGACTAGTGTGGACACCTGCTTCTTCTTCTTCATAAGGTGGAGTTGGGATCAGGATAGTGGGGGGCAGAGGGAGCATTTAGGAACCAGAGGAAAGTTGTATGTTTCATCGTTGCTGCCCTGCACCCCGACTGGCTCGTCTCCTCCCTGTGACCCTTCTGTAAGGGGGTGTCCAGTTGCCCACAGATGGGCTTGGGGTCCCCACTCTGCACCCCCTCATTCACTATGATGTGATTTTTTTGTTCTTTGATGCCTGATACCTGATCCCTTTGGCACCTCGAGGTCACACAAGCTAGCGTGTTACTTCCGTGTGGGCTCTGTTGCTTCTGAGCTAAATGGCCGCTTGTTCACCTTCAAGCCTTTAAGACCCCAGAGGCTGTATGTTTCGATAGCCGGGCACCATCAGCTTCCTTCCCCACATTTCCTCGTGCACCTGTTTGCCCTCCGTGATCGTGTCGGGAAGGAGCGCGTCGCGGGATGCCAGGCTGTTAGAACAAAGAGCTCTTGACTTGAGGGGGGCTTGAGCGGAGGCCCAGTGTTATGTCCGCTTCCGACGCTTCCTGGGCCAGTTCAAGAGGAAAACCCTCCCAGCTCAGCTGCTCCGGGACTAAGCGTCTGTGGTTTAAATGACAGCATGTTCTGCGACAAGATGTTGTCCAGCGCAGCGCTGCGCACACGCGTGTCATGGTCACGTGTTCCCGTGCGGCTGGCACGAGGCAGGAAGGGCAGCTGTCTTCCCCTCAGTGGACACCAGGTGGTGCTGCTCTCCTTTCTGCAGATGCTGCCCCTCCTTGTCTGGGGTGACTGTGCGTGTGTGGGGGGGGTGAGTGTGGGGGGGTGTCAGTGTGGGGGTCTCAGTGTGCGGGGGGGGGTATGACTGGGGGGGTGCATGAGGTTACAGCTGTGTTTGTGTGTATGAGTGTGGGGGTCTTAGTGTGTGGGGCTGTGGATGTGTGATTGGGGTGCTTGGGGGTACGGCTGTTTGAGTGTGAGAGGTGTGTACGAGTGTGGGGTCTGAGCATGCTGGGGTGTGTGGCGGGGTGCATGTGGGGGTGTGAGTGTGGGGGTGCATGGGGTGTGTGTGAGTGTGGGGGTGCATGTGGGGGTGTGAGTGTGGGGGTGCATGTGGTGTGTGTGAGTGTGGGGGTGCATGGGGTGTGGGTGAGTGTGGGGGTACATGTGGGGTGTGGGTGAGTGTGGGGGTACATGTGGGGTGTGTGTGAGTGTGGGCGTGCATGGGGGGGGGTATGAGTGTGGGGGTATGAGTGTGGGGGCGTGGAGGAGAGTGTACTGGTAGACAGGTGCTCCATGTCCTGAAATACTGAGAGTTCTGGGAGGATGTTCGTGTCCGGCATCCTGCGGCTCTTTGGCTTTTCTGGCCTTTGTTTACCTTAGAAAGAGCCCGAGGCTGGCAAGAGGCGTGGCTTTGTCAGCGTTTGGTCGCTCCCCTGTGGAACGGAGCCCTTCCCGCACAATGGCTAAGCCCTGGGCTGCTAAGGAGCCTCCCCCAGGAGGATGGGCTTATCTATGGCCGTCAGGAGTTACTGTCTTAGGCTCTCGGCAGTTAGTCCTGCCTCGTCCTGCAGGGTCTCTGAGTCAGCATCTGCTTGCGGGCAGTGAGTGGTTTGGGGCACCATGAACATTCTTCATTCCCCTGAAGAAGATTCACCCCTCCCACCCCCAGCTGTTGTCCCTCTCACCGCCTCATCTTGCCTGTGGGTGAGTGTCACCCTCGGGTGCAAACAGGAAGCTTTCCGCCGCCTCCTGGGCTTGTCCTCCTGGGGATTGTCCTGGGGCTTGTCCTCCTGGGGATTGTCCTCCTGGGGCTTGTCCTCCTGGGACTTGCCCTCTTGGGGATTGTCCTCCTGGGCTTGTCCTCCTGGGCTGGTCCTCCTGGGGCTTGTCCTCCTGGGCTTGTCCTCCTGGGCTGGTCCTCCTGGGGATTGTCCTCCTGGGCTTTTCCTCCTGGGGATTGTCCTCCTGGGCTTGTCCTCCTGGGCTGGTCCTCCTGGGGATTGTCCTCCTGGGCTTGTCCTCCTGGGGATTGTCCTCCTGGGATTGTCCTTCTGGGCTTGTCCTCCTGGGGATTGTCCTCCTGGGCTGGTCCTCCTGGGCTGGTCCTCCTGGGGATTGTCCTCCTGGGCTTGTCCTCCTGGGGATTGTCCTCCTGGGATTGTCCTTCTGGGCTTGTCCTCCTGGGGATTGTCCTCCTGGGCTGGTCCTCCTGGGCTTGTCCTCCTGGGGATTGTCCTCCTGGGCTTGTCCTCCTGGGGCTTGTCCTCCTGGGGATTGTCCTCCTGGGATTGTCCTTCTGGGCTGGTCGTCCTGGCCTTGTCCTCCTGGGGCTTGTTTGGTGGGGTGTCCGGGTGGGTCTGTAGGAGGCTGTGGGTTCCACTGTCCGCTCACAGAAAAGATGGTCCAAAAGAGAGGACATGTCTGCTTCCGCCTGCTCTCTGACGTGCTCGTCACTGAGAGGGAAAGAGGCTGCCCCGGCTTGTGTCCTGCGGGTGGAGGAAACACCCCCGGGTGTTGGCAGCCCTGCAGAGAGCGTGCTCCGGGGGGACGTCGGTCTCGTTTGGTGACCGGCTGCTGCTGATGGCCACGCGGTCTAGCAGACGGCGCTGAGAGACAGAGCCGCACATGGGTCCCTGTGAATTCCCCGTGTCCCTGAGCACCGGCCGTACCCGGGCTCTTGAGCTCAGTAGCCTCCGTGTGGCCTTGATGCAGAGCGTGTGCGTGTTTGCAGGGCTCCGTGGCCGTGGTCTTCAGCCAGGAGGAGTGGGCTCTGCTGGACCTCGCTCAGAGGAGACTCTACAGGGACGTGATGGTGGAGACGCTGACCCACCTGGCCTCCGTCGGCGAGAATGCCTCTCTCCCTCGTTAAAACCCAGGATTCTCTGGAGCAGGTCTCCTCAAACTCCGGCCCGCTGAGGAAGTTCACCTGCCCGCTGGGTGTTTTTGCAGCCGCTGCCTGTCCTGCTTAGCAGCCAACTCATCCCGGGCCCATAGGAATTTGTTGTTTTTGTTCATAGTTTTTTATTTAAACTATAGTCCGGCTCTCAAACGCTCTGAAACTGGCCCCCCGTTTACAAAGTTTGAGGACCCTGCTCTGGAGCTTGTACTAATGAAACGGGAATGCCCCGTGAAAGGGCGGACCTTGGCCTTGGGAGCTCACGTCTCCATGAACGCAAAGTGTGTACGTATGAGAAGTGAGTCTTCGTGTCTGTCTTCCTGTTTTTATTTTTATTAGTCGTTTCACTGGGGGCTCCTCCGGCCCTCAGAACCACACGCGTGTCCCTGGCGTCACACGCCTGTGCACACAGGTTGCCATCGTCCTGGGAGAGCTTTTTCTTTCTACCTGAGCCTTGGTAGCAGCTCATTTCCCTCCCTGCCCTGCCTTCCCTCCTCCATGAACCCTTGATAATGAAGTCTTTATGATTTTCATGTCTCACCGTCTGCTGTCTCCTTCCACCCATGTCCACCCCCTGGGGCAGGGCTATGTGTCTGCACACCGAGCATTGAGATTGGTCCCCCCTCTGTCCCCACCTTCCCCCTCCCTCCCACTAATGTTCCCGAGCGGCTTGTCTGCCCGGGATTCCGTGGGTCGGGAGCTCTGATCTGTCGGGGCTGTGGAAGTCCCTCCTGGGGCGCACGGCTGTACAGGATGGTCCCTGCGCACCCCTGAGAGCTAGAGGAAAGCAGACGGTGCTGAGAGATCGGGGAGGGCGTGTTTTTCATTTCAGCTTCTGGGCCACAACCTGAGCTCATCTGTGCAGAGACAAGCAGGGTGCAGACTCCAGTGCACACTGCCGTCTTCAGTTCTCCTTGCACGAAGGTGAAGCCCTCCGACGACGCTGTAATAAACCTTCGCTCCATTTTAATACGTGTGCGACTGATTGTGTTCACTTTAGGGTGAATATTTGTCTGTCCCCCCCTTTCTCCTCACTGGCTCTCAGAGCCTGGCACATCCTAACCGATGTCGATGTTGTTTTCTGTTTGTCAGCTAGAACTCCTGAACGCTTAGCATTTAAACTTCATAATACAATTAACAAAAAATAAATACGATTCGCAAAAAACATATTTACTTTCCCTAAGGGCCACCTTCCGCCTGATTCTACGTTTCCCCACCCGTGCTCTACGTCACTGTTCGGGTTTGGGGGCTTGGGTGAATGTCTCCTTTACACGGTGTCCCAGGACACGCCGGCACATGGTCGCTGTTGTGTCCGCCGTTAGTCATTCAGTCCCGGGCTCTCGCTTTACGGTTTCCAGTGCAGACGGGCCTCGTTCACACTGCAGAACCTGAAGCCTTACCTCGGCCTCCCGAGTCAGTTCCCGGAGTTCAGTCCATGCAGGGCAATCCCGGGCGATGCAAGGACACGGAGGCACCAGCGGCTCTCAACCCCGGGAATGAGGTCGCCGTCGTGCAGGCCTTGGAACGGCCTCCTCCCAGCACAGCGTCCACGACACGACACGACACGACCGCCGACTTTCCTAAGGCTCCTGCCTTTCGCACCTGCCCTCCTGCCGCGCGGCCGCGGGCCGACAGGTGGGGATGGACCTTGGAGCGCTGGCCTTCCCCACGTGGCCCCGCCCTGACCACCCAGGGGCTGCACTGCAGCCAAGCCGCCCACCCGATAACAGGCTGCCCGGGCCCCGCCCACCCGATAACAGGCTGCCCAGGCCCCGCCCACCTGATAACAGGCTGCCCAGCCCCGCCCCGCGGGGACCAAGCAGAGGACAGGAGCAGGTGAAGGACCAGCTGCCTCCAGCCGGGAGTCCCGCCCCAAGCTGACCTCAGCCCCGCCCCCCAGAGCCCCGCCCCCGGCCCAGCACCAATCCCGCCCCAAGCTCAGACCCCGCCCCACCCCTGTAGCCCCGCCCATGACCCGGCACCAATCCCGCCCCTCCCCTGGAAAACCCCCCCCCCGGCCGACCACCAATCCCGCCCCGAGCTCAGACCCCGCCCCTGTAGCCCCGCCCATGGCCCGGCACCAATCCCGCCCCGGAACTCAGACCCCGCCCCTCCCTGGCAGCCTCGCCCCCGGCCCATCACCAATCCCCCCCCCAAGCTGACCAGCTCCGCCCCCAGAGCCCCGCCTCCGGCCCAGCACCAATCCCGCCCCGGAGCTCAGACCCCGCCCCCGGAGCCCCGGCCCAGCACCAAACCCGCCCCGACCCCATAGCCCCACCCAGGGCCCAGCACCAATCCCGCCCTGAGCTCAGACCCCGCCCCCGCACCAATCCCGCCCCGTCCCCATAGCCCCGCCCATGGCCCAGCACCAATCCCGCCCCAGAGATCAGACCCCGCCCCCTCCCCGAAGCCCCGCCCACGGCCAGGAGCAATTGCGCCCTAGAGCCCTGCCCCGAAGCCCCGCCCCTAGCCCCACCCCCGGAGCCGGGTCCGAGCCCCGCCCCAGAGCCATCACCAATCCCGTCTCGAAGCCCCGCCCCCGCCCCGCCCCCGGAGGCAGCTCCAGGACCATCAGCGCACACAGGAAGGGCGTCCGGACCAAGCCCCCGCCCCGGCGGCCCGAGAGCGTCCAGGGCCCCGCTCTGCGCGCGTCCCCACTCACCGGGACCGGGACCCCGTGGACTCGCCGCTCGGCGGCTCCTCGTCGCGGCGCTGTGCTCGGGGCCCCGGGGAGGCGGGGCGGATCCGGGGGGACGGGGCCGGAGCCCGCGGACGGCGGCGTGCGGGGCACACGGGTCCCTCCCGCGTGGTCTACGCGTAGATGCCGACAACAGGAAGGAAATCCCTGCTTCCGGTTTCTACACCGTGTGGTGCGTGCGGAGGTCTTCCGGGCGGAAACACAGGAGCCAGTTCCATGGTTCCGTCGTTCCCTCCTTCGTTTAGGCCAGCCCTTGGCCGTCTGTATTTTACCTGCATCTTGGAAAAGCTTAGTGGTGTTTGTGTGGTTCGTTTTTGTTTATTGCAACGCACGAGGGAACTCGAATGCAGATTTCCGAAACCAAAGACATCCTTGCGAGAGGGAAAACTTTTATTTGGCATCTGTTGACTGTCCCCTGGATAAAGGGCTTATAAATTGCTCATGAAGAAGACTCAGTTACCATCGTGCCCCAAAAGTTCTTGACAAGGAGTCTTGCCCTTTAAGGGAATGAACCCTGAGTTTGCTAAGAATTAATATTCTTGCTAAGGAAATGGACACCAGGCTTGCTAAGAATTAATGCTCTGTTTGTAAGGGAATGAGCCTTCTGGTACGAGCAGAATAAACATGGGCCTCGCGATCAGAAGCCCCGGTAAATGTCTCAGCTTGACGTCAGACCTGGGTGAGTGTCCACAGACAACTTTCCCAGATTGACAGTCTGAGATTACACTCGGGACACACTGGCACAGAATGGTAGCCTGAAAAAAATTAGAAATATGTCCGAGACCCAGCAATGAGCTTAGTGGCTCTGTTAGGTTTCTCTCTCCGGCCTAAATCTCAGCCTCGGTCCTTAGCTCCACGCGAGAAAGATTTCACGCCGAAGCCGGGCTCGTGATCCAAGTGAATTTAATGAAAGTTCAAAGAAGCATCAGGTTTTACGCGGCACCCATAGGATTCCTTTGGCCATGCGGCCTGGCAGAGACTGCTCCGGGACGCGCAAGGATCTCTCCCCTCCCACGAAGACGACCAGATCGCCCAAGCAAGGAGAGACCAAGAGCCCAAGAGAGCTCTCCTTTCCGGTCCCTGCCTTTTCAAGGGTTCCCGGGGGAGGCGTGGTGAACGGCCCCAGGTCAATTCCATTGGCTGAATTGCAATCACCCGACCCAGGTGGGCTGCTCCAGGTGTAACGCCCATCCAAGCCCACAGGCAGGAAAATCCAGCTTTTGTCTTTTGCTGGCTCTCCTGGGCATGCGTAAATGGACTTCCCAATTCCCTAGGCTAAGCTACCTAACAGCTCCTCCCCTCCCCTCGGAATGTGCCCTGTAAACACAGGGAAAGCTCCCCCAGACCAGGGTCTGTACACTGCAGCTGGAAAGGAGTATGTGGCTCTTTTAGTGTGAGCACGTTCTGAAGTAAAATTGAAAATGGAAGGGCAAAGAATGTACAGATGTGCTTTATACAATTGATGTAAGCATGGATTGTGATAAGAGTTGTATGAGCCCCCAATAAAATGATTGAAATATATATAGATAGAAAGCTAGATAGATAGATGTTTCTTGAATAATTTTTAAATTATTTTGAGGGACAGGTTCAGCTGTTTCCATTTCAGAATTTGGCCCACCCCTGCCTAGACCATGTCATCCTCCACACGATCTCATAGCAAGTGAACCTGAGCAATGGTTAAGGTGTCCCCTCTCACTTCCAGAGTGGGGTTGCTTGTCTCTTGGGAAGTTTCCAAGATTAAATAAAATGATGGCTTAACCCTTTGCTGCTACCTGTGTGCACTTGAGTGTGTGATTAAAAAAGATGACCAGTTCATTCACGGTACTTTGCAAGGAAAAGTAGAAGCAACTTAAGGCTAGCTAAGAGAGGAAAGATGTGATTCCTGGAGGGATCATAAGCCTCTGCGCGGTTACCTCAAGGCAAGACAGGCCCCAAGGTCATTCGGCCTGATTGGGAACACATATTTCCCCTCATTCTTTTCGTCAAAAATGTAGAGCAGCCTCTGAATGTAATTAGCAAGTCTGCGCATGCAATGGAGGTAGGCTCTTTCATGGAAGCAGCAAAGCTCAAAAGGGAACCATGGCTAACTTACTCCTCACCTTACAAATTCAGATAAGATCGCACCTCCACACAATCTTTATCAAACACACCCGGTGCACAGCAGGGCTCATTGGGGAAATGCAAATGCTGGAAGACTAAGAGGAAATTGTGTTCTCTTGCTTCTCCCAAAGCTGAACACCCCCGTCTGCATCACAGTGCAGCCAGCTGGAGGCACCGATATCACCTGACTTGTGCTCAAGCCAGACGCATTGCCCCAGAGTGCACGCATTACCAGCAAACCGCCCTTCAAGAGGGACCCCTTGGAGCAGACCAGCCAGATCATTCCAGTGCCCCCCGGCAGATGGAAGTCACGGACAGGCCCTCTTTTGGATGCCTAAGAGCTGTGTGCGTTACTACAGAGGCTTCCTCAGGATGCTATGGGTGTCAGGCAAGCCTGGCGAATCCACAGATGTCATTAGCCATCTGCTGCCCTGCTGCGCTGTGCCGTGGACCCCAGTACATTTGAAAATTGACTACAGCCTCAATTACACTTGCGATTTCCCAAATTTTGTGGAGGTTGAAATGTTCACCATACTACGGGCGTTGCTTATAGTCCTCAACGCCAAGCTCTCGTTGAGCGCGTGCTCACGATTCTAATGCCTCGATTATTGAAACAGAAGGGGAATCAGGAATGGCAGCTCTGTATCGGACAAACTTCATTTAGCCTTGCTTACTCTTCACTCTCTACCTAATGCAGTGGTTCTCAACCTTCCTAATGCCGCGGCCCTTTCATACAGCTCCCCATGGGGTGGTGACCCCCAAACATAACATTATTTTCACTGCTATTTCGTCGCTGTCATTTTGCTACTGTGATGAATCGTCATGTAACGATCTGATAGGCAGCATGTATTTACATTGTTACTAATTGAACACAATGAAAGCATAGTGATGGGTCACAAAGACAATGTGACTCTATGTTGTGAAATATGTATTTCTAATGACAAATAAACTGTTGTCTTGAAGCACGGTGTAGCATGGGTAACAGTTTTCACGCCGGGTACTCGTAGGTGGGCATCTGCATGTGGCTGCAGACAGATAGGTGAGTGGTGTCTCGGTTCCTAAGACCACGGGAAATATATTTTCCCATGGTCTTTGGAGGCCCCTGTGAAAGGGTCATTCGACCCTCAAATGGGCCCCAACCAGTGGAGACTCTTGTAACAGGAGCAGGTGACTCTAAAGCTAGGAAACAATGACCATACACACACCAGGTAACTTGATAAATAAGAGCAGGCGTGGAGGGTGGCCTGTCAACCTGGTCACAGCCGGATGCTGCCTCCTTGAGGACCTGCCCTGCTCGTGAGGATTCTGGGAGCCGCCGCCCTCTGCTTTGTCTTCCCATGGACAAGCCACCTGGAGCCATGCTTACACCTGTGAGAGCCCTGGAGATGCTTCTGCCACCACTGCATTTAGAGAGCAGACATGTCGTTTCTGTAGTCCACTTGAATTTACAACATAAAAGGGGAAATTCTGAGAAATGGATGACTTGGAAGGTGTTCTTGACATGTTGTCTGCAGTCCAGGTCACGGGGATTAGCCGACCAGTTCTAGTGGGGAGACATCCTCACAGCCTCAAGACCAGGGATAGTGCCCAAGTGTCATTTCTTCCTGGAAGAAAGTTCTGTCCATGAAAATGCTTACATACCAAGCTACTCCGGGCCTGGCTTCTCACGTACATAGGCAGTAAAAGCCTATTTCTTTAAGAGCAGTCAGCCTCCTTTGTTATTATTCCCCCCACTTATTCTTAAAGAGCCATTCCCATCTTTTCACTGGCGCCATTCAATCAATGGCAGTGAGATTTAAAAAAATAAGCTCAAGGTTCATGCGTGCCGAAATGGCATTTCTGAGAAGGTCATTTGTTTCTTTGACTGAATCAATACTCTGAATCAATGTATGTTATTGTCTTCTTCCATGCATGTGCTGATGGGTGTTTGCTTGCTTTCTATTTGCGGTCATTTTAAAAATCAAGACAGTCAACAATGTTATAATACACGTTTGTGAGGACCTGATACCAAGGGCTCAAGTAGAAAGCAAATGTTTTGAAAATGATGATGGCAACAAATGTACAAATCTGCTTGACACGATGGATGGATGGATGGGTTGTGATAAGAGTTGTCTGAGCTCCTACTAAAATGATTTATAAAAAAACACATTCGGTTCTCTGCCACGTCTATCCTGCTTCTCTTTCTGTAACAAGACGTCTATAATCGTGATAAGATTGAAGTTCTGGACATATGGACCTAATTATGCCCAAGTGTGCTTAAGTGTCCTGCACAGCATGTTGTGTCTTCCCCTGAGGAAATGGTGCCGCCTTTGCCTGACACTCGCCTCCAATGTCTCTCATGCTCTTCACGCCGATCTCCACCAACAAGCCCTTCAGAAACATCTGTGACCAAGGAGGACCAGCGGTCATTCTTCATGAACCGCAGCAGGATACGTTCACAGGGCAATGTTTCTTAGCCATCTGAATTTTGAGAGCGTGGCACGTTAATTCACGTTAATGTTCATAGGGACACAAAAGAATGTCTACAGGACACGGGCGGAAAATACTTCCCTCTGGACCCAGAATGAGGTTGACAGAAAACGGTCCTTAGGAGACATCAACCGACCCCATGGACTATTCAAAGAGCCAAAGGTATGACAGCACCATGACCAGAAGAGCTTGCTCAGGTGAGCGAGAACAGGTGTCCTCAAGGCAAAAGACACCTTTTCAAGTTGCTTTCTGTAAATGGAAGAAGCCCAAGTCTTCGAACCCCCACTGTTTTTACGTCTTTCCTCGCTTCTCCCAGACTGCAAACGGGCAGAGCTGACACGACACTCCCAGAGGAACCCATCGCATGAAGGGAGACATCACACAGCAGTGGACAGCTCTCTGATTCTCAGACAAGACCTTCAACTTCGGGACCTCTGATCATAAAGAAGTGTCACGCTGATGGCAGTAAAATGAGACCGTCAAACTTGCAGTCAGCACAGGAAAACGCTCTAGAGCAGTGGTTCTCAACCTGTGGGTCGAAAGACCCTTCCACAGGGGTCTCCCAATTCGTAACAGTAGCTAAATGACAGTGATGAAGTAGCAACGAAAATCATTTCATGGTTGGGAGGGGGCGTCACCACAGCATGAAGATCGATATTAGAGGGTCACGGCATGAGGAAGGTTGAGAACCACTGCTCGATGTAAACTCAAGTGCATTAGAGTTGATTAGAAATGAATAAAGAAATAAATCAACTTGACCAGTTAAAACTATGTCAGCAGATCTCCCTGATGATGCACGCTGGGTCTGATCCGGCTTCCAAAATGTGCTGTAAGTTTTGGTTTGTATTGTTTTGTTTGTCTGTCTGAAGGTGTATCTCACAGGTGTTGTGTCATTGGGAGGGAGTCACCCTCTGGAGTTGTGCTACAAGATTTTCCAAATGTCGGTATATGAAACCCAGGATCGATGAACCCATAGAGAAAGCAGGTAGAATAAGGGTTTTGGGGGAGAGGGAGGCACAGTGGTGGAGGTGGAGTGAAGGGGAGGCAGTGTTAGGGAAGGTTTGGAAACGGATTGTGGCAGCAGTTGTTCACTTCTGCTTGACAAGACTGAAATATGGAATGATATATTAAATCCCATTAAGGTTTTTTTCTGAAAAAAAGAAAAATATCATGGTACCATTGAAAGGGTATTATTCAGGAAATATAAGATATTGGTTGTCGGTAAAAATATCTCTATGTCTCAATAATTTTTAAATTGCTGTGAGGATTAGAATTGGCTCTTCCATCTCAAAAATTGGCCCAGCCTTGCCCTAGACAATGTCGTCTGACAAGTCCAGAAGGAGACCTGCTTCCCACTATCTCCAAGCAAGTGAAACTTACCTTTGCTTCAGGTGTCCTCTCACCTCCAAAGGGGACTTGCTACCTCTTTTGAAGTTTCGACCATTTAATAAAAAGGTGGCCTCACTCTTTGCTGCTGCATGTGAATTGTATGAACAAAGCATATCTTGGCTCCATACAAACCACACGGGTGGAACTTGCTAGTTCCATGTGGTTAAATTCATATTGTAGTGTGTGTGTGCAACTTTTGTCGTCGATCTGTGATAGATTTATTGTGCCTACCTGGCCAACAGGAACGTGTGAGATTAATAAGGCCGCAGTTTGATTGGAGGGCTCAGCGAGCCCCACCTCCTCTCGTTTTCTGGTCATCGGACCAGCATGCAGCTGCTATTTCTGTCTCAACTCATGAGCTACACTACGTGGCAACCTGTGGACCCTGCCACTAGAGGTGGAGGTTCCTTCAAGACCTGCTTTGCCACGTTGCTGATGTGTACATCGCTTAACCTTGGGACTGTTGGAAACCCGCCCTGCTGTTTGCTTCCTGTGGCCGGACTGCCTGCTTTACTCCACTGAAGACTCAGCTCCCTGCTTCCTTCACCTCGGACCCAGCAGCTCTCATGCGTCAAAGGACTTCCAGTATATTAACTGTTCCACGGAAGTGAGTTGAATTGGGTCCTCTGTACTGCTGTGTAGACTAATTAGCTGTTATATTCCTTCTTGCTGTATATATCTATCCATATATATATATATATACACACACACACATAGAGTAATAAGTGTCCTGGTTTTGTTTCTCTGGAGAACCCTGTCTAACCTAATCAGCCTTTACGTCTTCTGTCATTCAGTTCACCTTGCTGTGTCTTCTCCCATGAAACACAGAGCACTTCTTTCCCAGTGTTGGTGAGACTGTACACAATCTGTGTGCCACTTCATTAGCTCCTTCCCTTGTTTGGTTGTCATATGGTGATTCACCTGGTCTTGTGCTTACCTGCTCCAAGGCAAACCCTCTCTACAACCAGATCCCCTTAAGGTCGGTCAGACACCTGATCCTCGAGAGCTGAGTACCCATGGAACAAAAGCCAAACAACTTAGAGAATTCTAAACATTTTCTGTTAGGTGCAACTGAATCCTTTTCCTAGAAGACCAAGGGGAAAAGGTCAGATGGCTAAGTGGGAAATACCAATGTTCTCAGCTCTGAAGCCTGCCCGGTTGCGGAAATCCGAATTTCAGTTTATCCACGCATTAAGAAAACCTGTCCCTCCGTTACGGAGGAGGTATGGCTGGCAATCGCTATGCCCCATAGGGTCGCTCTGAGTGGGGAATCAACTGGATGGCAGGGTGTTTATGTATCATTGGAAATAACCTACACGCCAGGAGGAACCAGTAAGCATCGAGGGTTCCCCCTTTCGATTACACAATGAAGTCCTCCTCGTTTACGAAAGCCTTAGAAAATGGGAGCGGAAGTATTCCTCATTGCTTTGGGTATATATGACCCTGTGTCTGAATCGGGCCCCAGTCCCGGGTATGAGGGCCCTGACCTGCCCAACTGACTCGTTCATCTGGATGATGCCTCTTATGTCTTTAGATGGTCTCTGTCTTCTACAGCTTAATAACATTTTCCTTATATTTGAGATGGGATACCTTTTGTACCTTAAAACAGCCAGGATCGTGACCTTTAGTATGATTTTCTTTACTCAAGTACCTCAGATGTGCTTCTACCTGGATGTTGTGACCGGATGGTAAGACCTCCAGACCAAACAAGTTCCCAGTCCTGCCTCCCAGGGACTGTGTACGAGGGTTTCCCATGCCATCAATATTGTGGAAGCAGACCACCTTATTTTTCTCCCAACGAGCAGCTGGTGGTTTGAATGTCTGACCTTGCAGTTGCTGCCCAACACTTACCTGACAAGAACACCAGGTTACCTTGTAGTATAAAGTTAGCACCCAGAAATGCTCAGTCCTTTCTGTAACTCTATGTTCTGTAAAGGCTTAATTTAGTTACACATTCAGAACACGACCCTTGACACTTTAAATAATGCTATAACTTTATGTTGGTTGTATTTGACCAAAGAAACAGATCCAAGAATACTCATAGACGTGTAAGAGTACGCTTTATAACAAGAATTATATGTCAAGCAACCATCCGAGCATGGTCCAGATCAAGTCTGTAAGCCGGAACAGACTCTTTAAGTCCGGTAGTGGTTCACAAATCCCTCTTGAGAATCAATAATACAGATTGCAGGAAGATCGCAGGCTGGTATGTAGTCTTGTAGCTCCTCTGGAGGCAGACCCGTTTCCAGGGCTCTCCCTGTCCCCAGAACTCTCCTTGTGGGAAGGCCGCGAAAAGAGGTAACATCAGGCTAGACTCCAGCTGACAGGCTAGACTCCACCCCTTTATTATGTAAACACCCACCACAGACCAGCTCTTGTCAACTCGACACTTTTACACAACGTTTTAAGATAACTTATTAAGTACTTTTATTTGAGGCTCTTACATCTCTTATCACAATCCATCCAGTCATCCATGGTGTCAAGCACATTGGTACATAGGTTGCCATCACGAATTTCAAAACATTTTTTCTACTTGGCCCTTGGTATCGGCTCATTTCCCCCTTCCCGCCCCCCGCCCTACACAACTCGTTACCCATACAGAATTTTTAAAACCAAGGCAACAGTAAAATAATACTTGCGCATAACAGGATAAAACTAAAATGCACACAACTCAAAATGTGGAAACCTCCTTTAAACAGAACATTCTATAAGTGTACAAAAGTATTCCCCCAACAATTGCAGTTAAGTGAACACCTATCTCATAATCCTATAAACACA
Organism: Tenrec ecaudatus; assembly: GCF_050624435.1. Classification (NCBI taxonomy): domain Eukaryota; kingdom Metazoa; phylum Chordata; class Mammalia; order Afrosoricida; family Tenrecidae; genus Tenrec; species Tenrec ecaudatus. Next base: position 19,504,210 of record NC_134549.1, read on the forward strand.
TTCCCTGATTCATGAAAGCTTGTAAGCCAGCCACTTCAAGCCTTCATCCTCTCCGTGTTGAGTATCCAATTTCGACACTGCCCACCTACATCAACCCAATGATCTCAGGAGCCAAACTTTCTTTGATGTGAAGAATCTTCATTCCAGTTGGAACCTTGTGAAGTCTGCATCCATAAGCAGAGTCAAATCAGGGCAGGCCGCCCATAAAGTCAGCAGCACTACGCACCACGTCACCGGCTCAAAGATCTCATCTTCCTCTGGTTGGCTTCTGGTCAACTCAATGTGGGCTGCCTCACCAGGGTGCTCATTGGGTGCTGTGCCTTTGGACCATGGGCCTCATCACAAATTCTCAACACCCCTAGCCCTCTTGAGCTAGTCCATGACCTGCACAATTCTTTACGTTTCAGAGCAGCCATGTTCTAGTCTTCTTCTCTAGTATCTGCAAACAAGGTCCACAGGTGTCAGTGGCCAGAGTCAACCTCTTTATTGCTGAGTTTCTCCCACTTCCACTCAAGTGGATCCAGGTGGTCCCCTAGCAAGCATTTCCAGGTTCAGTCTTACAGAGGAGTTTCTTCATGGCTCCAATTTTTCCCAGCTTCAGGCACAAATCACTAATTCAAAATTCAAAATACCACAGCCCTCCAGGCAAACCTCTTTGAAAGCAAATGTCCCAAGAACTCAAAGCAGTGGGTGGGTCTTATCTTTTCAGAGCCGTTGCATGCCTGTCCTGTACACACTTAAAGCTCCAGTTTAATCGCTAGAAAATTTAAAACAGGAAGTTTTATTTTAAGTAACAATTTTTCATTAATAATCCACAGGTAGTAAAGACAGAATAGTTTTTATTTTTAGTTAGCTTGTTTCTTTGAACAGGGATGTTGGCCCCACATATTGGTTTGTCTTTAGTATTTGCTTCTGCCTCCCCCAGACCCCACCCCTTCTCTATCGGGCTGGGTTCACCCATGGCTTGAGATGGTGTGTGAATCAGTGTGGACAATGCCTCCTCTCCACAGAAGAGGAAACCTTCTCGCTTGTCTGCTACGTCAATCGTAATTGTGTGAGTGGAACTCACGTCGACTGTTTATTACTCTTTCACCTTCCAACATATCTGTCCCATGAGCCGCTGTAAACACCATAGCAACTGTTTCCTCCATAAAAAGCAGGCCCCTCGTGTAGCTGGAGCATTAAGGGAGTTATAGTGGCTCTCACATGAACCTCTGTAGGAAGCTCCACTGGGATGACGTGGTCACGACCAGGACGGTAGGAATCTCTACTGCCATCCCCTCTGGAGGGTCAGTCATCATGTGACTTGAGTAACCACAATCATGCTCTGCGTCTTCCCTTGTGTCCCGAGAACCGGTGTAACCTCTGCTTGAATAACTGTCTTCAGTAGACTCTCCATCATCTTTGGAATAAACATCCTTGCGGGAGGGCAGGGGCTCCCTCTGAGAGGGGTCTGCTTACCTGTAGCTTCCATGTGATGCAGGAACGCTTCCTGCATTTCCCTGCTGCTGTGCACTAGTCCTGGGAGTGTTCTGTAAGGAGGTACCCTGTACTTCCTGGTAGAAGGACTCTTCACTAGAAGTGGTTTCCTGGAAGCACTCGTAGTAACACTCACAAAATAGCCAGGGTCACCCACAGGACCCCCATGGGAAAAGGGTTCCCTGCTTCCTCCATAGACCCCGCTTCTACCTCTGCTTCAAGGACCTGGTGGTGGTCTACGTCTACTACGCTAAGTGTTGGTTCACTGGCTCGTTAGACTTTGAGGGTTTCTTCATCTGAGGACTTTCTATTAGTATCTCTGGCTGCATCTTTAGCATCCCATGGCCTCTTGAAGGTGACAAAAGACAGATCCTCTGGAATTGCTTGTTCCTCAGTCACTTGTCAGTACTTCTAATTTTCATCTGCATTTGCAAAATAATGCTGGGGTGGGAGGATTCTCTTTTGTTTCTGTACTGAGCACTCTGATGAAGAGTTGCCCACGCTGGAGACCTTTCACCATTTTCCTCCAATGATGAATTTTAGCGGATGGTGTCTGCTCTACAGCACTGTGACCCTGCACGAACGTTGGCGACCGGGTGAAGAGTGGAAGACGGATGCCTTCAGGATTACTGGGAAGTGAGCTGCTGACATTCTTAAGACCTCTACAGGCTGGCTCCTAGTTTTGTCAAGAGGTTTCCTGCTGGTTTAAGGGCTTTCCCACGGTCCTGAAATTCATAAGGCCTCCATGCAGTGAGTTTTCAGATGGGCTTTCAGCTGCGAGGACACCCGAAAGACTTTCCCACACTTCCGACAGTCGAAAGGCTTCTCCCCAGTGTGAATCGTTTTGTGGACTATCAGGTGGGACAAATCGCTAAAGGCTTTACCACACTGCTTACATTCATAAGGTTTTTCCCCACTGTGGGTCCTAATGTGCAAAAGAAGATGTGAAGATCGAGAGAAAGCTTTGCCGCACTCTTGACATTCGTAAGGCTTCAGCCCCGTGTGAGTTTTCACATGTTTCGTGAGGTAGGCGGGGGTCTTAAAGACTTTCCCACATTCCTTGCATTTGTATGGCATGTCTCCGCTGTGGGTCCGTACGTGTTGCCTGAGGACTGAGGAATACCCAAACGACTTCCCACACTGCTCACATTTGTAAGGTCTCTCTCCACCGTGGGTTCGCATATGCGTCGTCACCGCAGACAGAGAAGTAAAGGTCTTTCCACATTCCTTACAATCATAAGGCTTCTCGCCCGTGTGGATCCTTTTATGGACAGTGAGGGCTGGGGCCTGCTTGAAGCTCTTCCCACAGTGCTCACAGGCGTACGGGCTCTCTCCGCTGTGCGTTCTCACGTGCTTCGTGAGGTCCGAGGAGCAGTGAAAGGCTTTCTCACATTGCTTACATTCGTAAGGCCTCTGTCCTGTGTGAATCCGAACATGCTCAGACAAGCAATAGGGGTGACTGAAGGTTTTCCCGCATTCATTGCACGCATAAGGCCTCTCCCCACTGTGGGTTCTCAGGTGTGAAGTCAGATGGGAGGAACGCCCAAAGGCTTTCCCGCAGACCTCACATTTGTAAGGCCTCTCTCCGCGGTGTGTTCTGATGTGGTGATTAAGGTACGAGGAGTGGGTGAAGGCTTTGCCACACTCTTTACATTCATACGGCCGCTCCTCGCTGTGAGTGGTCCTATGTTTACTGAGATGTGAGGAATTGCTAAAGGCTTTCCCACAATCTTTACATTCATAAGGCTTCTCGCCGCTGTGGGTTCGTCTGTGTATCGTCAGCGATGAGACCCGAGGAAAGGTCTTCCCACACTCCTTGCAAACGTAAGGTCTCATTCCACTGTGGATCCCTTTATGTTGCGTGAGGGAGGCAACCTGGCTGAAGGCCTTCCCACATTCCTGACATTCATAAGGCTTCAGCCCATTGTGCGTTTTCAGGTGTCGACTAAGATGGGAAGAGCACCGGAAAGCTTTGCCACATTCTTTACACTCATACGGCCTCTCCCCACTGTGAATCCTTTTATGGATAATGAGGTTGGAAGATTGAGTAAAGGTCTTCTCACACTCCTGGCATTTATAGCGCCTCTCTCCGGTATGAGTCCGAGCATGCTGAATGAGAGAGGAGGAAGAAGTAAGGATCTTCCCACATTCCTGACACTGGTAGGTCCTCTTTCCACTACGAACTTTATGCATGGCGAGCTTTGAAGACTGAGAAGAAACTTTCTCATCCTCCTGACATCCAGACGCCACGTGCTCCCTGTGAGTTTGCATGTGTTGCGTGAGCAACCAGGAAGATCTGAAGTCTCTCCCACACTGCGTACATAAGTGTTCCTTTCCGAAGTTTTGAAAGGTTCTATGTAAAACTTGCGATGTCGGAGGACTATCGGGCTTCCCGTGTTCTTTACCCTTACGACCTTTCAAATGCGTCCCAAGGGAGGAAAGACCATAGGAATTCTTCCTGCATCGATTACATTCACAGTGTTTCTCACCAAGGCATGTTGTTATAGGACTGGTGTCCGCCCCACACACCACCCTTTTAGTACAGGTACTCCTTCTTTTAAGAGTTCCCAGAGCAGACGTTGGGCTCCCGTGGCCAAGGCAGGCTTCTCCACATTTCTTACACGGAAAGGTGTTGCAGTCAGCATCAGATACAACATGAGACAGCGAGTGATCTGTGGCGGCCCCGCCACGCTGACTTGGTTGAGATGGATTTTCTCCAGTAGCAAGGCTTTGAGCTGCTGCAGTGCCATCTGGGATTTGGCTGAAGGTTGTGTCACACCTGCTGCCTTCATTATTTCCACAGAGACTCTCTTCTCTAAGGTCTCTGCAAAAATTAAAAGTCAGTTGAATATAACCTTGCCCCTTTTTCTGCTTCACACACATGTATGAAGATACTGTATTGTCAAAATTCTAGTTCAAAACTATGGGAAGTAAGTAGATGAATGGCTTCTGGGGAAGTTGGGCGGGGAAAGGGGGAGCTAATAAAGAGTACAGACTGAAGAAAATGTTCTGAAACTGATTGTGGAAATGACTAATCAAATCTTTTTGATGTCACTGATTATTGAATTCTAGGACATGTGAATGACATGCCAATAAAATGATTGAAAAATACAAAATCAAAAAGATCCTCGGAGCACATGATCTTAACGGTGGTTTTTCATGTCAACAAACAAGTAGGATCTCTGGGGGCACAAGGAGGTACACACCACACAGCACTCTACCAGGTCAGCAGTTTCAACACAACTACAGCTCAGCAGGATAAAAAACAAGTTTGCTGACTCCTGGAAAGCTCTAAGTCTGGGGACCCCAAGGGGAAATTCCACCTTGTCCTGTAAGGTCAGTGTAAGTTGGAACTGACCCAAGGTGAACTGTACATCTCTGTGGGTATCTGCACATGTGGACAGATTGATGGATGATGGGCACAGCTATGTGGGTCTATCTAAGCATGTTGTTTTCATACGTATCAGGGCTTGGAATCCATTCAGGAAGATCCAGCAATTTCCAATGAAACTGAGGGCAGTGTCTCTGGAGGCTGCTGGACATCCCATCAGAGGGGTCACAAGGAAGGGAACAGACAGGGTGCAGTACAACACTGACAACACACACAACTTTCCTCTAGTTCTTTACTGCTTCCACCCCACTCCACTATCATAACCCCAGTTCTACCTTACAAATCTGTCTAAACCAGAGCATGTACACAGGTACAGATAAGAGCTGGATTCACAGGGAATCTAAGGCAGATTAACCTCTCAGAACCAACAGTGAGAGTAGCCATTCTAGGAGAGGAAGGGAAGGGGGGAGGGAAAAGGGGGAACGGATAACAAAGATCTATATATAACCCCCTCCAAGGGGGACGGACAACAAACAAGTGGGTGAAGGGAGACATTGGTCGGTGTCAGACATGAAAAATATATAAAGTAATAAAGGTTCATGAGGGAGGGAAGGTGAGGGGGAAAATGGGAACTGATACCAAAGGCTCAAGTAGAAAGAAACTGCTTTGAATATGATGAAGGCAACAAATGTACTTGTGAAATGTAGGGATGCATTGTGATAAGAGCTGTATGAGTCCCCAATAAAATGATTTTATAAAATAAAATAAAAGACGGCCATTCTCTGCATAGGATTCCTCAAACTTTATGGATCTATTGAGGAACCGGATTACTGGATTCCCTTGTGGAGATGGACACATGTGAAAAAAAGTCCAGCCAACAGTCAAGTCTGAGTGGGGCTGATGTTTCTGTGGTCTCAGCGTCTGACGGCCAAAATATGAATGCAGCCTATTTAACACTCACAACACCTGTACAGCCGTAAGAAGATTCTGGGGTCTGGACTTATGTGCACAAAAACATTCAAGTGTGTTTTAATGTCATGACACCGTGGTGTTTTCTCCTAGGGAAACGGATTCCTTCTGGGCCTGACGCTCACCTTGCTAGTCTCCCTGGGTCTTTGTGCTGATCTTCGCCGACGCGCCATTCAGAGACGTCGGCCTGCAAGGAGGACCAGGCGTCGTTCTTCCTGAATAGCAGCATCACACGGTCACGGGCCAACTTTTCCTCATCGTTCTGGTTGGGAGAGGCTGGCACACCGAGTTGCGTTTTGCAAAATGAAACGAGAGAAAATAATTACTAAGGGAAGGCGGCTGATCTGGACAAAGAGGACATTGCCACGTTTCGCCGCGTGGGCACAACGGCAGTGAATGGAAAGTCGAGTTTGAGAAAACGCTTTCACCTGGATTAAGAGTGACGGCAAAAACATGTCTCCTTGGGAGGCATGAACCGAAAGGTAAGAGGCACAGCACACACATGACATCCAAAGAGCAAAGAGTGTTGGTGACCACATGTAGGAGAGCACACATGGGAGAGCACAGGTGGGAGAGCACAGGTCAGACGGTACAGGTGAGAGAACACAGGTGAAAGAATACAGGTGGGAGAGCACAGGTTGATTGTACATGTGGGAGGACACAGGTGGGAGAACACCGGTGGGAAAGAACAGGTAAGAGCATAGGTCAGAGGGCACAGGTGAGAACACAGGTGGGAGAGCATTGGTGAGAGGGTACATGTGGGAAGGCGCAGGTAGGAGAGCAAAGGTAAGAAAGCACAGGTGACAGAGCAGAGGTGAGAAAGCACAGGAGAGAGGGCACATGTAAGAGCACAGGAGACGACAGGTGAGAGAGCATAAGTGAGAGAACACAGTTTAGAGGGCACAGGTGAGAGAACACATTGGGAGGGCACAAGAGGGAGAGCACAGGTGAGAGGGCACAGGTGAGAGAACACAGATGGGAGAGCACAGGTGAGAGAACACAGGTGGGAGGGCACAAGTGAGAGAACACAGGTGAGAGGGCACAGGTGAGAGAACACAGGTGAGAGGGCACAGGTGAGAGAACACATTGGGAGGACACAAGAGGGAGAGCACAGGTGAGAGGGCACAGGTGAGAGAACACAGGTGGGAGGGCACAGGTGAGAACACATTGGGAGGGCACAAGAGGGAGAGCACAGGTGAGAGGGCACAGGTGAGAGAACACAGGTAAGAGGGCACAGGTGAGAACACATTGGGAGGGCACAAGAGGGAGAGCACAGGTGAGAGAACACAGGTGGGAGGGCACAGGTGAGAGAACACAGATGGGAGAGCACATGTGAGAGAACACAAGTGGGAGGGCACAGTTGAGAGAACACAGGTGAGAGGGCACAGGTGAGAGAACACATTGGGAGGGCACAAGAGGGAGAGCACAGGTGAGAGAGCACAGGTGGGAGGGCACAGCTGAAAACTCCGAGTCTCACCCTGTCTTTACCGTCCCCCGGCCCTGAACTTGACGCCATCACCTAAAACACTGTGAATGGAGCCTCTGAGTTTCTCACCACAAGAAAATGGAAGCTCACGGCGACACAGGTGGCCCCGTTTATTGCAAAAGGAGTGTATCTGAGGTCCACAGACCAGGGGACGGTGCCCGTGTGACCAATCCCTCTAGGTTGCCCTTCAGCACAAGACGTGGAAGCAAAGTCAATGAAGATACCAATGTCCAGTAACTGTATGTTAAAAGGTGGGGCAGCGGGGAATGAGCTGATACCCAGGGCTCAATTTGAAAGGAAATGCTTTGAAAACGATGATGGCAATGAACGTACACATGTGCTCGACACAATGCATGCTGGATGGATTGTAGTAAGAGCTGTATGAGCCCCCAATAAAATGATTTATTAAAAAAATGATGACGGCAACATAAGCACAGACGTGCTTGACAGGATGGATGGATGGATGTGTGGATTGTGATAAGAGTTGCAAGAGCCCCTGATAAAAATGATTAATAAAAACCCCAAAGAACAAACCAAGACAAGACCCATTCTTCCGACGTCATTCTCACCGACGGAGGCCAGGTGGGTCAGCGTCTCCATCATCACGTCCCTGTAGAGTCTCCTCTGAGCGAGGTCCAGCAGAGCCCACTCCTCCTGGCTGAAGACCACGGCCACATCCTCAGGGACCACGGAGCCCTGAAACAGCCCACACGCTCTGGGTCAGGAAGCTCCCACGTCGCCCCATGTGCCCAAGAGCTCAGTGTGCAGCAGACCCCACAGGCGTCTCTACCAAGGACCACCCTTAGGATATACCACCACCCTCCTCTGTTCGCCAACCGCAAAGACTTCCTCAAGGACAGCATGTGCTCCCAAAGCCTCACAGCACACGGAAGCCATGCCTCCACGGTGCACTGCCCGTCGGGGAAGTCTTTCCCCGTCTGTTACGGCCCAGGACAGGGAGAAATGCCACCTCATCACTTTCACAAGCACACACAGCCACACCTCCGCCCAAGAGCAATCTCCACAAAGCACAGGGGCAATCCCCTGGGACAGACAAGGTTGACTGAGCCAACCCGGCCAGCAAGAACGTGTGGGATTCCTCAGGGCGCAGTCTGATTGGACGGCAAAGAGATCAATGGCCTTGTATGGCCCAAACCCCCCTCTCTTCCTCTCTGGTGATCAGACCACCATGCTGCTGCTGTAGCTAGCTGTCGGCCTCCACTTATGAGCTGCTCCACCTCTGGGACAGCCAACCCGAGGATCCTGTGCTAGAGCTTGAGGTTCCTCAGAGACCGGCTTCTCCACAGCTGGTGCACATGCTTGAGCCGGAGACTGGTGGGTCCTGAAGTCCTGCATTGCTTGAGTTCCATATTCCATCCGGGCCTGCTTTTCTAAGCTCCTGAGCTGCTGTTGGTGACCCGCCCTGCTGTGTGCTGCCAGTGGGCAGACTCTGCCTGCCTTGTCCGATGGAGACCCAGCTGTCTGCTTCCTTGACCTTGGGCCAGGCAGCCCTCCAGAGTTGAAGGACTTCCAGTCTATTAACTTCTATGGAAGTGAGTTGAACTGAGCCCTCTGTCCTGCTGTGTGGACTGATTAGCTGTTATAGTCCTTTGTGCTGTATAAACCTACACACACACACACACACACACAAAACCCTAAGTGTCCTGGTTTTGTTTCTCTAGAGAACTCTGCCCAACACTTCAATCAACCCCTGCTGAGCCAAGAAAAAGAAGCAGGTGGACTCATCTTGAAGGATTAATTTCTCCATGATGTCCTTCCTCTCTACGGACATTGTCTAGTGGCTGCTCGGCCGGTTCCTGCTCAGTAAAGCCTTGGCTGACACAGAGCCTGGCTGAGCAGGAGGGAAAACCCTGCTTCCTCTGCCCAGACCTGTGCTCCCTGGACACACCTGTGGCTTAGAGACAATCCGCCCCTTCCACGCACGGCGACAGTGACGTCAGATGCACAGATACGGATTTGTCTGGAGTTGGGAGCACACAGTGGATACCTGCCAAGTCGTTAATGAAGGAAAGAGAAAAACAAGCTGCCAACAAGCACAGCATCTCACATGTTTGAGAGTGGAGGGCATATTTCAAAGAAACTGACAGAATTCTTACATCAGACTCTCAAGTCCCTTCCTTATAAAGCAGTGGTTCCCACCTTCCTCAGGCCGCAGCCCTTTCACACACGTCCTCGCGTGGGGGTGACCCCGGAGGTGGGGGCATCTGCATGTGGACGGACCCGCCTGGAGACGGACAAAGGAGCAGTGTCTCCGTTTGTTAGAAATATGGTCTTAGGCGACCCCTGTGAAAGGGTCGTCGGGTTCCCAAAGGGGCACTTTACACAGATGCGGCACACTGGGGGCTCAGCAGCGGGGATCGACGACGGCTACCTTCATTTAGCGCGCAGGCAAAGGGAGTAACGTCATCAACTGAGAAATCACCCACTGCGTAGACAGAGAGGCGCAGGCAAAGACGTGCCGCCTCAATTCTAGAAATCTGCAAGCAGACTGGGATGATCCTGCCCTCGCTCACATCTCACACGCGCACGACGTCAGAGGGCAAGCATTAACTGTGGGGAACATGCTCATGATGTCACTGGATAATCATTCGCTTTTGGGAACACGCCATGAGGTCGCAGGATCAGCATCAAGGTTGGGAAAGGTCACGTTCGTGAACAGCACTGCAGTTCTTCAGCCACGATGCACACGCTTGACTATGTGACACGGAACGTACACGCTCAGTCACCGTTCTCACAATCACGAAACCATTCATCTTTCAGACGGAGCTGCTCCGAACGCTGGGCTGAGATCCCGGGGTCAGCGGGTCGGAACACCAGCTGCTCGGGGAAAAGGCAGGGCTTTCTCCCCTGTGAAGATTTACAGCCTGGAAACGCAGAGGCCCTGCTGCCCGGTCCTGGAGGGGCAGCTAAGTCGGCATCCACTCGATGGCGGTGAGTTTGGGTCTTCGGTTTCATCCACTCGTACAAACCACAAAGGTGACTTTGAACTCTGCTGCTAAGCAAAGCCCTAAGGACATTGGGGTTTTAAAAGCTGCCCTTTATCTCAGCCGGAGAACACTGCAAACTAGAATTTTTAAACCGTAAGGGATTCTACCACGATCGATCAGCATCACAGGGATCTTTAAAGGACCATCGCAAGATTACTTCAGCTTGGGGCAGGTTTAAATCCCTTAAAACACAGGCACGCCTCTGCACTTGGGCATTTCCATCCCTTTCACTCAAATCCTGGGGGTAACAATGCTACGGGCTTGATGGAATTTTTTCTGAGGAAACGGAAAATTAAAGTATTTACACACACATACACACACACACACACACACACACACAGCTTATATTTAGTCTCTACCAAATGAGAAAGCACTATCAACAGTCACATAACACCTGGGATGTACATATATGTACGTGTATGTGTGCACCTACGTGTATACATGCACACGTATACACACAAGTGTGTATATATGTACGTGTGTGTATATACATATACATGATCTCAGCCTAGGTAGGAGGTCGAGGATCATTGTTGGAGACTCTGTGTCCACACACAGGGAAGCCTTCAAGGAAAGTATTCTTCGGCAAAAAAACATCACACTGGCCTGGAGTTGCAAACATAATCGCAGTTGGACAGACTGCCCCTAGTTCCTGCCTGGATGACACCAGGGGACACCCCTCCTAGACCCATCTTCAGCCAGGAGGCCCCCCGACGGCATCTTCCCGACTCTCTATCCCAGGACAGGAGGGACAGTTTTCCAATTTCATAGCAACTGTTCCGGCCCCTTGAGGCAAATGGGGGAAACCACAGAGACAGGACAGGGGGTCTCTGGAGGCCGTGTCTCACCAGAGAGCAGCAGCGGGCAGATCGCTGAGGCCCATGGGGCCAGACCAGCATAACCTGAGACAGGTGAACCCAGGCACCCAGACGATCTCAAGGTCCCTCCTGGGACTGGGCACCCTGCTCCCTGCTGGGCTCCCCCTTCACGGAACAACCAGGCGCCCGGCAGTTCCCACACAGAGCAGGTCCGTCTGACTCACATGCAGGTGCGCACAGCCCTGCTTGCTGCAAACTCACCATGTCCTCGCTGCAGATCCTGCGCGTCGGGGGCACGGTCGTCTCCCAGCCCGAGGGATGGGAGTGGACACAGGGCAGAGAACACTCAGAAGAAGATGAGGTCTGACTGGTCCACGCACCAGCTGGCCAGAGATGTGCACTTTCTCCCTGGGATGGTGTGGGTGAGCCAGACGGTTCACTGGCTGAGTCGGGCTGGGTGTCAGGATGCAAACGTAAGCACTGTGGAGAGGCGGACGACACAGAGGGTGAAGCAGCAAGAAGCAGTCGGTCTTAGGGCTCTGAGCCAGGATGGGCCGGACGTCCACAGCACCGAAGGTGGACCAGGCCTGGGCACGCAGGGTCTGCCCCACCACTTTCTCCTTCATTACAGGAAGTTTAAAACCCTGCTGGACCCACAGCCGTGGAAGCTCTAGGGCAGTGGTTCTCAACCTCCCTTTCACGCACCACCTCCTGCGGTGGTGACCCCCCACCATAAACTTAGTTTCGTTGCTACTTCATCACTGTCAGTTTGCTACTGTGATGAATCGTCATGGAAATGTCTGACAGGCAAGATGTGTCATCTCTTTCTTTTCTTTTTTTAAAATTGATTTATTTCAGCTTCCCCTGGAGTCAGCGTCTAGAACCATATCCATCTATTGCATTTCCCAAGGACGCAGGATGTATTTTTGTTGTTAGAAATTGAACAAAACTAAACATAGTTAAAGCATAACAAAGTAAATACAACAAAAAGCTCTTCTCTTGTGCCGTCAACACTAGCCATTCACTTCCTTTATTGCATTTTACTTAATGTTTCTTTTCTTTTCTCATCATTTTATTGGGGGCTCATGCAACTGTTACTACAACCCATAACCTTTCACAGCCTTCACACCGCTGCCCCACACACGTAGAAGGCTGTACTGATATGAGAGGCTTTCACGGCACCCATCCTAGGCCACCACTGTCTGTCAGTGTGTCTGTCCTGCTGGGGTGGCTGCGGCCATTCTGCAAGCTTCAGGCAGTGGTACCTCACGTGTCACCATGGTCACCCCGGGGAAGAAGTTTTCAGCAGCTCCGGACTGAGAGCCGACGACTGAGAAGGAATTGGCCGCCCGCTTTGAAGGAGGGAGATGCTGGAAACCTCCCACGAGCACGCAGCCTGGGACCTCGCTCAGATGCTGACGGCCTGACGGCTGAGAGCAGAAGGCTGTCACAGACAGTGCTGGAGGACAGGCCGCGGATCGGAAAGCACTGAAACTGTGACTGAGGAGGCGCTGCCAGCTCCAGGGGGTCCTAGGGAACCCGCGGGAGTCAGCAGGCCCTGAGGGTCTGCATTTGTTCGAGAGGGGCAGAGGTGAGCGTGCTACCATGCAATGTATCTGACTCCTTCATTCGACCCTCTCTCCTGTCTCCCAGCCTCCGTGACTTTACCATCATCTTTACACATCATCGACGTACATTTGCACCTTCCGGCCCTTCAGTTGTGGGAGGCTGTTTTCCCCTGACACTCAATAAGTCTTAAAACAGAAAGAACTCAGGAAACTTGAAGATTCCATGGGCAAAAAACGGACGCCCGGTGGCGTAGTGGTTATGCTTGGCCTGCGATCCGCATGGTCAGCAGTTCAAACCCACCAGCCTCTCCCAGGGAGAAGGCCTGGGCTTTCTACTCCCATAAGCAACGCCGGTCTCGAGAAGCCACCAGGCGTCGCTGAGCATCAGCATGAACTCAATGGCAGTGAGTGAACGAGTGATGGACAAAAATTGAACGATGCAGGAAGCAGACAAAGAATGTGGAACGAACGCAGATTTCTTGTACGATAAGGCAGCAGCCGACCCAAAGCCCATCTGTAGGCCACTGGACACCCCCTTACAGAAGGTCGCGGGGAGGAGACAAGCCAGTCAGGGTGCAGTGAAGTAACGATAAAACATAAAACTTTCCTCTAGATCCTAAATGCTTCCTTCCCCCCACTATCATGATGGCAATTCTACCTTAGAAATCCGGCTAGTCCAGAGGATGTACACTGGTACAGATAGCAACTGGAAACACAGGGAATCCAGGACAGATGATCCCTTCAGGACAAGTGGTAAGAGTGGCGATACCAGGAGGGTAGAAAGAAGGTGTGGTAGGAAGGGGTAACTGATTATAAGGGTCTGCATATAACCTCCTTCCTGGGGGAGGGACAACAGAAAAATGGGTGAAGGGTGAAGTAGGACAATGTAAGAAATGACAAAATAATAATTTATAAATTATCAAGAGTTCATGAGGGAGTGAGGAGCGGGGAGGGAGGGAGAAAAATGCAGAGCTGATGCCAAGGGCTTAAGTGCAGAGCAAATGTTTTGAGAATGATGAGGACAAAGAATGTACAAATGTGCTTTACACAATGGATGGATGGATGGCTATAGGAAGAACGCGGCATCAGGACTGGAGGGAGGCTTGTTAACAAGCGGCGGTAAACAGAGAGCGCAGGCTTGCTTGTGGAAAGCGGGATGTGCAGCGTCTACTGATGAAGTTGACCTGTATAGACTCGCACTCAGTGTAAAGACCCAAATCCCCACAGCTGGCCCGACAGGTGACATCACAATCAATGGGGAGGTTGAAGCTGTCAAAGATTTAGTCTCTGTTGGACCCACAGTCAATGCTCACAGAAGCCGCCGTCCAGAGATCCAAAGATGCTTTGCATGGAGGCAAATCTGCCGCCAAGACCTCTCTACAGAGCACGGAAAAGCAGAGAAGTTACTTTGAGGACTAAGGGGCACCAGACCCAAGCCATGGTATTTCCGATGGCCTCGCAGGCATGTGAGTGGGAGATTGAATGAGGAAGAACAAAGTACAATCAAGGGGCTGTGTCGCTGCTCCGGCAGAGAATACTGAAAATTCCATGCACAACCAAAGATACGAATAAATCAGTCTTGGAAGAAGTGCAGCCAGAGCGCTGCGTAGAGGCCGGGATGGGGAGAGTCTGTCTCAGGTAGTGTGGACGTGTCGCCAGGAGAGGCCAGTCCCTGGAGAAGGACGTCGTGTTTGCGCAGCAAGAAGGAGGAAGGCCGTCCAGGAGACGGCTGAGACAGTGCCTGCAGCCGTCAGACACGGGAGCAGTGGTCAGGATGGGACAAGACTGGGCAGTGCTTTCTCTGCTGTGCGCAGCCTGGCTGCGGGTGAGAACCCCCTGGATGCGCCCAACAACCACAGACACGTGATTAATCCTTGTTCATGTTGTGGTGCAGATTTTGGTTTTCCCGCTTCTATTCGCCCCCCTAATTTGTTCTGAAACGAATTGCTACGCCCTGTTTTCCAGTAGCCTGGGATTCCTTAACACTCTGTATTTCAACCTGGTCACAAATCCACCAACAAATAAGTCAGGAACTCGGTTGCCTTTCCCTAGAAGGACAACCGCACGCCTCTGTGCCCATTTCTCTCCACACGGCCCCCCAAACGAGCCGACCCCCGATCTTTCATTTCCAGATCTGGGTGGAAAATGTTCTATTTCTCACCCGGCTCTTTCCGATCACATCTCACCCTCCCTTTCAGCATTTTCACTATCAGCACCCCCTTATTCACTCACTTTCCCAGTTTCCCCTTTGTAATCTGCAGCAAAGGCTGCAGAATCTGAAATCAGATGCCCATTTCCGAGCACCCTGCGAAGGTACTCTGCACCAACGTTCACGTGCAGACCAGCTCCACAGGGAGGAAGACGGGACGAAGGGGCTGTCTGCACCCGGTACCTGTGCTGAGCAAAGATTACCTGCCAACACCGCAAGGGAGGCTCTGCAGCAAACCAGGCACACGTTAGACACCAGCAAACCAGGCACACGTTAGACACCTCTGGGCAAGGTCACCTGAGCACGTCGGCTAGAAACCATCAACGCTGCATCCTACAGCCAAGCACACCCCATACCCTCAGCCACACACACAGCCCTCCCTGCCGCCCCTGCAAGTGGGGTGAAACGGGCTTTAAAAAAAAGGATCTGAGCTCGGCGGTTCTCAACCTGCCCAAGGCCGCGACCCTTTCACACAGCTCCGCACGTGGTCGTGACCCCCGAACATCACACTATTCTTCATCGCTGCCACGCTGCCACTGTGCTGAATCGTCAGGTCACTGTCTGATCGGCAGGATGCAGCGTCAGTGTGAGAAATCGAACATCATTAGAGCACAGGGATTCCTCACAGAAGCGACACGTCATTCTGGACGATGAAGTGCTGACGTCGAACGATAAACGAGTGACGCTTCGTCGTGAAGCAGGATGGGCAGCAGGGAAACAGTCTTCAGGCCGGGTTCCCACAGGTGGGCGCCTCTGCACGTGGGCGACGCGCCCGGGGACAGAGGACGGAGGAGCGGGGTCTCGGTGCCCGAGACCATCGGAAACATGTGTTCTGCGATGGTCCTGACTTAGGGGACCCTGTGAAAGGGACGTTCCAGCCCCCAAAGGGGTCGCGACCCCCAGGCTGAGAACCACTGACAGCTCTGGCTCCTTCTCAGTTCCAGCTCCTCCTCTGGGTCCTCAGTCTCCCTTTGCGGCCACTTCCCCTCCGGGCTTGTCGTGCTCCCCGATGCTTCCACTTTCGGGTGCAAGGCGCCCACCCCGCCCCCCACGCTGCAGGGGCGGCCTCAGACGCCATCCATCGACCACCTGAGCCCCTAGTGCCCGGCGTCCTGAGAGACGCGGGGAATTGCTAACCTGCTGCCGCCGCGGGAATTCCTTCCGCCGAGAAGCAGCGGGAAAAGCCACCCAACAAGCGCTTTCACGGGTCCACGGCTCGCGTCCATCCTCCAGAACGACCGACAACTGCCGGACGTGCAGGCTCCACCCGCCTCGCTGACAGCCCGCCTTTCGGGGTTCGCCGCACCCTCTTCCTCGCCCACGAGCCGCCCCTCAAACCCAGCGCCTCCGTCACGAGCTCGCGCGGGCCTCCGGAGCCCGGGGCGGTCGGCGAAGCGCTCAACGCCCCCCCAAAGCGGGCACCCCGACCGTCCTCCAGGGAGGCGACCCTGCCCCCCGCGTCCCCCTCAGGGCCGGCGCGTGTTCGCCCCCGGCGCGGACACCTCAGGGGACGCCGCAGGGACCCGCCGCGGACCGTCCGTCCGTCTGTCCGTCCGCCCCGCCGCACAGGGGGCCGACCCGGAACGGGGACCGGAAACCGCCGGGGCCGCGTCCCCGCCGAGCCCGGTCCCCTCAGGCCTGAGGGCCGCAGCGCGGTCAGGGCCGCCGTCCCCTCCCCGCCCCGCCGCCCGCCTGCGCCCGCGGGCCGGCCCGGAGCCCCCTCCCCGCGCCCGAGACGCTCGGGGCCCCGACTCCGCACGCGCCCCGCCCCCCGGGCCCCGGCGGGGACGCGGCACCTGAGGCGGCACCGAGACGCGCAGCTGCGCCCGGCTTCTCGGCGTCCGCGCGGCGCGGCGGGTCGGGGGGCGGGAGGGGCGCGGGGGCGGCGCCCGCACCGGGGACGGGGCACCGGGCTCTGCGGACGCGGGAAACCGACACGCACCTTGCGAGCGCCGGTCCGCTGCGGGCTGCCGGGCGGGGAGGGCACCTCCGCTTCCGGTGTGAGGCCCGCGGGAGCAGCACTAGAGCGCGTCCGGGCGGAAACGCGAACCGCTCCGACTGCTGCGAGCAAGGTTCCGCGGCGCCCGCGTGCACGAGCGCACACGGGTGAGACTCGCGCGCGTCACGGACTGCAAGGTCACGCGCAGTCATGTCGGCATCGCAGGTTCGGAAGCGCCGCCGCCGTCGGAGCGCTCACCGGGCAGAGCTGCAGGGAGCACGTGGGCTCCTGGCGCTGGAGGGTCAGTGTTTCCACCCGGGCTTCTATTACAGGCACTTCCGCCGGGCCTCTGACGTCATCCTGCGAGGTGGGCGCGCCGGCGGCGTGAGGCGACGTCTCCTCGGGGTCCCGGCACCTTCGGGGGCGCTTCTTGAGGGCGATTCGGCGCGTTTTGCTGGGTTTCGCGATGTCGTTTTCCTCTGAGGGGAGCCGCGTGCCGCGCCGTCCCCGCCTCGCGAGGCAGCAGCTGCACGTCCTGCAAGTTGTTCTGCGTCGTTCTCCGCCGCGGGCGGGGCAGGGAGCTCGGAGCTGCCGGGGCCCGAACTGCTGACCCTGCGGTCGCACCTGACGCCCAGCCGGGCCTCCCCCGGGCGCTCCACCGAGAAGGGGCTCGCGTACCTGGTCCGGTCAGCCGGCCAGGAACTGCCCAGGAGGAGGCCTGGGAGGACGCTGCCGGGAGGGGCGGGCCGGCCCAACAGAGCGCGCCTCAGCACCGGGGAGACCCCAGACGGCGGACGCAATGCAAGGGCCCAGGGAGGAGGGACTGGACGTCCACACGGCCCCCACGGGGCACTGCCTGCACCCTGGGGCTTGCGACGGGAGCACAGCATGCAGTCTGGGGCGCCTGGGCGCTCAGGTGCGGGAAGACGGGTGCCTGAGGGAGGTCGGTCCCTGCAGACGACCAGCCAACAGCAGAAGCCTCGCCACGAACCCGGCCTTTTGCTGTGAAGTCCACCGTTAGCCAAATATCAACTCACTGCCATTGAGTCAATGCTGACGCCTAGCGACCCTCTGCGGGTGGAGGAGGGGAAGGAGAGAGGCCAGGAGGAGGGAGAGGGGGAACTGGGAGGAGGAGGAGGGAGGATGTGGGGTCCGGGTAGGAGCCCAGTCTTTCTCCAGAGGAGCTGCAGGTGGTTCCGAACTGCCTACCTTGCACATCTCAGCCCAACACATAACCGCGGGCCAAATAAAGTTGCTCCTTGTAGGAAACCTGACCTATAACACTGCCCTATTCATGGTGCTTGAGACTCGATCTCCACTTTTCGGTGTCTTCTATGCACCCCCCCCCCACCTGTTGGTCATGCTTTTAGGGTCCAGCTTCACGGCTGACCAGGTCTGTCAGTGGTTATGCGTTGGGCTGCGACCTGTAAGGTGCGCTCCAGACGCTCCTCAGGAGACAGGGCTTTCTAAAGAGGTTCAGGCTGTGGGGAAACAGGGCAGGTGCCCCATGGGGTTGCCCTGGGTCAGAATTGACTCCATGACAGTGAGGTTTTTCTCTTTAAGGGCCCTTTGGACGTCATTTCGAAAGTATCCCCTTCAATACTGACTCTTTCTGTTCAAAAGTTCTCTGACTCTGTGATAAGGATGTTTAAATTGAGTCCAGGACTGAGATAAGAATAGTAGACGACGGGGTGTTTGTCCAAGCATGTGCAAATGTCAGCCTAATTACAAAAATATTCCACCTTTGTACACTGTAGCTTTTAGAAAAACCACATACTGTTACAAGCAGCGTTTGGAGGAAAACTGCAAGCTAAAGATTATATATATAGATTATATTATATATTATTATATATTGATATATTATATTAATATATACAATATATTATATTATACATAATATATTATGTTATACATATATATAGACACCTGGGCATGTTATGCCTATAAGCTTCTCTCAGGTCGAAGCTTGGGATCCACACTCTGTACTTCACAGTCTGGTGTGGTCGCTCAGCGCTGAGTCCCGGATTAAACGCAATAAACCTTGAACTGCCCCCGGTCTCTGCTCATTCTGCTTATTCAACAACCTGCTTACAACAACTCTTGTCTGAATTTCACCCCTCACCTGATATGTTTCTCATGAGCTGGACAAGAATGGAAGAGTGGAGACGCTTGTAACTCTGAGCCTCATCCCGGTTACAGTCCTCTTGTTCAAGGCAGTTTCCGAGCCGGTCAGAGCCACACGGAATCAACCAAATGAGAAGCTTTGATTGAATGCCGGCGACTGGGAATCAGCTGTCGCTCCATCCTCTCCATCTGTGCGCAGCATGACACGTGGGTTATAAAGCATGAAACACAACTGGGGGTGCGGGCTCCAGGTGGGAAGGTTCTGGGTGAACTTCCGACGTGTTCAGTCCTGGGGTGAGGGGTTCCTAGCCACAATTTCAAAACTGTTCGCTGCGACCTGGCAGGTCTGACTTCGTCAAGCATCAGCGAAAATGACAGAAGCCAAATCCAGCCAGTTCGTTATGAACGGCCAGTGTTCCACGATGAAGAATTACACCTAATTTTCTTGTGATGAAGGGCATAATTTGCCCAAGAGGAGGGCTCAGAGACCATGGAAACCCAGGACGGTGAGGGACGAAGGGGGCCACCCCATGCCCACAGCAAACAGAAATGGGCTGTCCAGGCCCCAGTAAAGGCGTTGAGAAGAAGTTAGCATGCATTAGACTCCTACGGGGACCATCCAATGCTGAGCACGCACACACCCAGATCACCTGGACACAGGTGAACGTAGTCTAGGCACACACGAGGCACCAGCGATCTAATGTCATAATGGCACCTCTGAATTCAGCCACTGAGAATGGCCCAAACCTCAACCATGCCCCCTCAAGTTTGGAAAGATGAATACAAGACACTGACCTCAGGCCCCTCTCTTGGAGATTGGGGGTGAGTCGGGCCTCTCCCCAAGCTCAGTGCTCACGTGCACGACCTCTTAGGGCCACCTTGCCCTGCCAAGCCCCCGCCACTTGCTTCTGGGACTCCTTTTACAGCCAGTTCCCACGCGAGAACTATTCCATAGCCCCCCACCATCCGGCCTTGCATGCTGAGACGACTCCCTGAATCTTCCCTTTCCTCCACAGAAGTTACCTGGATTTACCACGGTGCTTCTGCCTCGTGAATCCTTTCAGCGCTGAGAAGCTAGCTCCTGAGAAAAACCATCCCAGAAAGCTACCGCCAAGATGCACCAGGACCCACCTTCACGAGCGTCCAGAAGGCGGACAGCCCCATGCCCGCAGGTCCAAATCGCACTGCCTGCCATTTCTCTCACGTTCCCACAGACAGGTTTTAGTGCGACTTCTCCCCCTCAGCTTCCTGGTGGATGAAACCTGCCAGACTTACCTTCTTCAGAGTGCTTAGCGATTAGCTACACATTTGGTGTCTTCACTTGCTTCCCGTCCTGTTAGTCATGATTTTGTAATTTCCCTGGTCTTGTGCTCAGCTAAGAAAGGGGGTTAATTCCCAGAACTACCAAGTGATCGTTCCTAAGGACCTGGGATGCAGGAGCTCACAAGCCGGAGGACGGAAGACAAACTAGAGATGTAATTCTAGAGGTGAGGCGGTATCTGAGGGGAGAGGCGCTGAGTCAGCACTAAGATAAACAGCTCACTGGAGGCCAGATACACACTTGGTGCTGCACATGGCTGCTGACAAGCCACGTGGAGCTGGAGGAGCCACGTGGAGATCCACGCCAGCGCTGAGATGCTTCCACCGCCACTGGATCCACAGACTTCCCACCCAGTGACCCGTGATCTTCCTGCATTCAGCGTCATTGCATGTGCTGCGTGAGTTTGAAGGAATTTATAGGTTGGTACTGAACATATGAGATAATATCAGACTTATGGACTTGATCTGGGCTGGGCTGTTTTCTCAACATACAATTGCTCTTGTCTAGAAAGCTCTTTATTAGACACAGATGGACAACCTGCTGTAAGACGGCCGTCTTTCTCATATCTTTTTAACTGCTGACCGGAGGGGCTCATTTTCCATCACTGTCTGTGACACGACTTCCTTTACTCGTGAGGTTCTGTCGTTGACTGTGTTCTGGAAAGATGAAGGTTTTCAACGCCCAGTTGCTCGCAAGAGAACTGTCCCTTTCTGATCCGGCTCTTCCGGTCTGGATGCTCTGCTGGGAGCTGCTGGCCTTGGGCAACCCCGCAGGTATCCACAGCTTCTAGCAACACAGCAAGAGAGGCCACCACAGACAGACAGGTGGCGGAAATGTCGACCACAGCTCCTGAGCACAGGAACCTGCCATCTGCATTCAGCTGGAGGTGCAAACGATAAAACCTGAAATGGGCAGCAATCAAATGGTCTAAAAGGTCAAGGCCACACAGAGGTGGTGTGGAAGTTAAGGCCTGGTGATGCGCCTCCGAAAACAGCCATGGAAGACCCTGTGGGAGTCGTTAGAGAAAGGGCTCCAGGGAGACGCTCACGTGTACGAAGGAGCTTTGTAAACAAGAGCAATTGAATCTTGAGAGCACAGCCCAGTCCAGATCAAGCCCATAATTCCGATATTAACCCATCTGTCTGATACTATTCTATAAATTCCTCTTCAGACTCATGCAGCTCATGCAATGATGCCGGATGCAGGAGGATCACAGGCCGGTGGGTGTAGAGTCTTGTGGATCCAGTGGCCATGGAAGCAGCTCAGCGCCGGCGTGGCCTCCACGTGGCTCCTCCAGCTCCAGGGCTCTAGCGTGGCTCCATGTGTCTCATCAACAGGAATGTGTTGCGGGGAGTGAGTGTGTCCCGCCTCCAGTGAGCTATTTATAAACTTGGTGCCTCCCAATGAGGCCATCAAGCTGTGACCTGATGGACGGGCTGAATTCCACCCTTCACTCAAGTCTACAGTTAACGAATGATGTAAGGACCACAGACCGAGGGGATACTCTGAAATATAGGAAGCAGGCTGTGCCCCAATGGGCCGAGGCAATAAGGGAAAGAAAAATCTCCCAGGACATTTCTGGAATCTCATTTATTGTTGCAGAAAATGTACTCCCGAAGATAAACTCTGCGGTAAGTTTAACCGAGGATCCGACAGGAATGTGTAAAGCAGCCGTTCTCAACCTGGGGGTGGCGGCCCCTTGGGGGGGTTGTGGGGGTCGAATGCCCCTTTCACAGGGATTGACCGATTCATAACAGTAGCGCAATGACAGGAAGCGACAAGGAAATAACTTTATGGTTGGGGGGTCACCCGCACAGGAGGAACGGTATGAAAGGGTCGCAGGGTCAGGAAGGTTGAGAACCTCTGTTCCAGGGGAGGAAAATGAGGTTATCTACTCCCCAGTCTCAGAAACCAGCAGGTCTACTGTCCAGTGGGGTTTCTGAGTCCAGATCCATTTAATGACAGTGAGACTGGCTTGGTTTCACGAGGCAAGCGGGGTGGAGGGGAGGGACGGGGGACCGAGGCCCTGGAAGAAGTGATCTGGTAGGTGCACGAAATAAGTGCAGGGTCGCTGTAATCGGCCTCCACTTGGCAGTGGTCAGTTATTTGGGGGGACATGGTGGAAAGGGTCACGGCTGCGAGGTGAGATCCCTGTTTCCGACATCGGCTTTACGGTGACAGTTTTCATCGATCCCCGATCCCCTATCATCTCTGAAGACGTCCGTGTACAGAACAGGAAAATTCAGAGTAATTTAAATATGAAGCGGCACAGGGGTGGGGGGTGCATGATCAATAAGCAGCAACATGAAAAATTTTAGTAGACGAAATTGAGCATGTTGAGCGTTTTATCTTAAAAAGCCCCCCCCCCCACCGTAATAGTTTATGCCTCAATTAAATTCATTACTTAGGCCAGAAGCTCCATCACACGGTATTAAACATTCCAAGTAGCAGCTATAAGATGACCCAGTCGTGTGAATTATGACGAATTCAGCACCTTTGTGTAGCAGTGCTTTAAACTGCCATGCGGTGTCTAAGGTTGTTCAAATAGTA
Organism: Tenrec ecaudatus; assembly: GCF_050624435.1. Taxonomy (NCBI): domain Eukaryota; kingdom Metazoa; phylum Chordata; class Mammalia; order Afrosoricida; family Tenrecidae; genus Tenrec; species Tenrec ecaudatus. The sequence continues at coordinate 19,527,012 of NC_134549.1, forward strand.
CACAGCATCATGTTCTAAGTTCAGCAAGACCTGTTAAATATTCTCTGTATCATTATAGTGTAGAAGCTCACTCAGTACATCTGTTCAAAAGGAATATATACCGTATACACACTCGAATATAAGCCAACCCTCAGCGGAGGCACCAAATTTTACCACACAAAAAACGGCATAAAGCGTGCTGGAAAATTCTGCTTATAGCTCAAAAGCAGCACCTGTGTTGCAAACGTTGGACCTGCGTACAGTCCAGCATTTTAAACCCACCCATGTAAAGCCTCCTAAATGAAAAATGTTGGGGGAGGGGGGCAAACATGGGCCTCTGGAGTCCACAATCAAGTGAAATAAAACATGAGGATGTTCCCCAAAGAGCTCAGGAAGACGCCGGTGCAATCGGTCGCTGTTCTGTAAAGGAAGACCTTGCAGTAACAGTATTGACAGGTATTATGTATTGATCGAGACATAAGCAGGGCAAAGAAAGATGATAAACAGATCAATCATAAAGCTTAAATAATAAAAATAAACATATGGTATCAACAACCCATACCCAGAACAATCATACCCATGTGAATGACAGGGCATGCGGAGTGGAGACCCAAAGCCCATCCTCTGGTTAATGCCCCCCCCCCTCCACCGCGCACTATCATGACCCCAATTCTACCTTACAAATCCAGCTAGACCAGAGCATGTGACTGGGTACAGGGAAGAGCAGGAAACGGGGGGAGAGTGAAAATACCAGGAAGGGCAGCGGGAACCGATCACAATGATCTGCATAACACCCCCTCCCTGGGGGACAAACCAAAGTGGGTGAAGGGAGACACTGGGTCAGTGTAAGACATGAAAAAATACCAACAATTTATAGATTATCAAGGGCTCGTGAGAGGGTCGAAAATGAGGAGCTGATACCCAGGGCTCAAGGAGAAAGAAAATGTTTTGAGAATGACGGCAACCGATGTACAAATGTGCTCGACTTGATGGATGGATGGATGATGGATGGATGATGGATGGATGATGGATGGATGATGGATGGATGGGTGGATGATGGATGGATGGGTGGATGGATGGACAGATGAGTGGATGGATGGATGGGTTAATGGATGGATAGGTGGTGATAAGAGATGGATGAGTCCCCAATACCTTTTTTTAAAAAGGCACTGCCCTGAGGAATTACTAAGAATGCAAGAAAGGATGGGGGGAAATGCATGTGAAAATAAACAAGGAAAGCTCAGTGTTTCATGGGGCAAAACCATCAACCTGTTCCTCACAGTTGCTGTGACTTGTCTCTGCTTCCACATCGGGGTTACCATTTACCACCTCTGTGGTGCTTGCTCACCGCTGGTCTTTTCAACCGTTTCGCATTTTTCTGTGTCTCGGTGTGTGAAGTCCGGCGTGGAGGAGTCTGGCGACAGCAAACGGAGCAAGGGTTCCGGGTGGGGGAGCCGCAGCGGGTCAGGAGCTTCCAAGAGGAAGAACATGTTTTGAATCTGGTTGTGGGAGTGGCTGTGTAGCGCTGTTGGATACGAGTGAACCGTGGAACTGTGTGGGGTACGAGGTCTGCATTGGGTCCTGATAAAACGGCTCCAAAGAACAAAACCCTTGCACTGAAAGGAAGCCCTCAAGGCACTGTATTGCTAAGTAGCAAACTGCTCACCGAGTAACGAATTGACTCACGGTTCTCACTGTTTGTTTTTTTCCTATGAAATCAACGGGTGATCCATTCGCTGAAAACAAAGAGAAGGTAAGGGGGCAGGGAAACTAGATGCATGAAAAGGAAGGAGACAGAATGGAAATAGGGACAGACACGTGCTGGGAAGACTCATCACAGCCACTGCGAGACTGCACAGGATGGCCCACTGGGAACCTACCTGAACCTTCCCGGAGCGATTAACAAGGCCCGAGTTTAAAAAACTCGTTAATTTGTTTCAATAAACATTAAATTCCTCTTTTAAGTCATTAAATATTTTAATTAAGAACCCCAAAATGGAATCAATATAATTTCTAAAAAGTACCATCACTGGAGACATTTAAGAAACGTGGGTATTTGGGAGTCTACGTTGTGCATCCGCGTCTAGAATTGCCACAGATTCAGAGGAAGGTGAGATCCGTCTCGGAACGAGAAAGCAGCAAACACTGAGCAACACAGCACCTTCCTGAGAGTAAGTGGTTCTCCCCAAAGACCCAAAGCAGCTGTAGCCGCTCCTGTGAACAAGCGGTCCTTCCTACGCTTCGAATCTTCTTTATTTACACGGATGGAGAAGCGAGGGCAGCGGCCTTGAACAAAACACACGCCACTCTCAGCCGACATGCCGTGAAACCAGACGTGTGGAATGGAACAACCGTGTGGGGCATTCCAGTCCTGGGGACATTCCGAGCCCTACACGCTGTGACTCCCAGGTGCTTCGTGACAGATTCCCAGCTGCCTAGAGGAGTCCCTGACTTGTTGGAATTCGCCAAGTCCTGTCCATCCCGATTCTCTCCCAGGCATGTCCAGCTGTATCGGACGGAGCCTTACCGGTTTCCCCCCAGCGTTTATGTTCATAAATCTCCCTTCCACGCTGAACCCTCATCCATGCAGTCAAGTAAGCGGAATCTTTGGAGTTTCCCCACATCACTCACTTCGTGGGGTTTACCTTCTGCTACAGATTAATGGGAAAGTGATAAACGAGGGAAGGACTTGCCACATTCGTTACATGACAGAGGGCCCGACTCTGAAGTGAGGCTCTGAGTAGGTAGCAAGGTTCTCTGGAGACTGAGACCGTCCCGTGTTTGTTCAGGTGGCTCATCCCCGCTGTGGCTGCGTCCATTGTCAGGAGGCCGAGGAATAAAACCAAAGGCGTTTCCACATTCTCCATCACACGGTATCAAACCCAGCCCTGCTCGGCGGGTTCCCCACCTGGCGCCGCGCAGAAAGGCTCTGTCCGAGGTCTCTGAATGTCCAGCGACGTCCGTCTCAGGACAACGAGCCTCCCACATCCCTTACATTCTTCAGACGCGCCCCTGTTCTCCGGTGTGGATTTCGATGCGCTCCGGCAGATGGTGGAAGTCTGCACACTTCCCGAAGGCTTTACGGGAGCTCAGCGTCCGCACAGGTGTAAGGAGCCGAGTAGGGACGGAGGTCTAAAGCCGCTCCCAGGCGGCGTGGTGCGTTTTGAAGTGTCTGCTGAGGTTGGCGGAGCGGCTGAAGGCTTTCCCACATTTCCGACACTCGTGAGGCCGGTCTCCGCTGTGCGTCGTGCTGTGTAAGCCGAGGGCCGTGGAGTCGTAAAAGGCCTTCCCGCACTCCGGACACGCGTAAGGCTTCTCTCCGGTGTGGATCTTCCTGTGCCTCCTGAGGGCCTGGCGCTGCCGGAAGGCTTTCCCACACTCCGTGCACACACAGGGCCTCAGCCCGCTGTGGATGCGGCGGTGCTCCTGCAGGGAGCCCACCTGGCCGAACGCCTTGCCGCACTCCTCGCAGCTGTACGGCTTCCGCCCACTGTGCACCTTGCGGTGCCGCGACAGGTAGGAGGAGCAGGGGAAGGCCCTGCCGCACTCCCTGCAGGTGTAGGGCCGCTCCCCGGTGTGCGTTCGCCGGTGCCTGTTCCTGGTGGAGGACTGCGCGAACGCCTTGCCGCAGTGCTCGCACGCGTAGCGCTTCTCCCCGGTGTGGATGCGCAGGTGCGTGGCGAGCGACGAGGAGTAGCCGAAGGTCTTCCCGCACTGCCCGCACTGGAACGGCCGGTCCTGGCGGTGCGTGTTGCTGTGGACGCTGAGCGCGGCCGCGCGGCTGAAGCTCTTGCCGCACTCCTGGCAGGCGTAGGGCTTCGCCGCGCTGTGCACGCTCCTGTGCAGCGCCAGGGACGACATGCGCGGGAAGGCCTTGCCGCACTCGAGGCAGGCGTAGGGCCGCACGCCGCTGTGCAGCCTCCCGTGCAGCGCCAGGTAGGCCTCCCGGCTGAAGGCTTTCCCACACTCCCCGCACGCGAAGGGCTTCTGCGCGCTGTGCGTCGGCGCGTGCGCGGCCAGGTGCGCGGAGCAGCGGAAGGACCGCGCGCACACGGCGCACGCGAAGGGCTTCTCCCCGGTGTGGATGCGCCGGTGGATGGCCAGGTTGGTGGCCTGCGTGAAGGCCTTCCCGCACGTCTCGCACGCGTAGGGCCGCTCGCCCGTGTGCGTGGCGCTGTGCAGCGCGAGGGAGGAGCGGGACACGAAGGCTTTGCCGCAAGCGGCGCACGCGTGCGGCCTGCCCGCCCGGTGACTCCGCAGGTGGGACGGGCACCGGAAGGCGCCCAGGCAGTCGGCACACTGGAAGGGCCTCTCCCCACGGTGGACTCTGCTGTGCGCGGCCAGGCTGGAGGGCCGCGTGAAGGCTCGGCCGCAGTCCGCACACTGGTGCGGCCTCTGCCTCGGGTGCGTCCGCCGGTGCCGCGCCAGCCGCGCGGGGGAAGGGGACGCCGCCCCGCACTTGGGACTCGCGTGCGCCTTCTCTGCGGGACGGGCGACGGCCGCCGGAGCAGAGGCTCCCGCGCCGGTCCTGGTGGGCAGAGCCCGGGCTGCGTCTGCACGAGCTCTCTTCCCGGTAAGACCCGCGCGAGGAGCGGCGTCTCCCCGCGTCTCCCCCTCGCTGGTGCTGTGTCCAGAGAGGGAGCCGTGATCCGCAGAGGCCTGTCCACGTTCGCAGCACTGCCAGGGAAGCTGTCCTTGCGGAGGCCGGCTCTGCGCCAGCGTCAGGCTGAAAACCTGGTTGAAGATTCCTGGACACGAACTGCCCCTGAGACGGGTTAGAAACAAACAACCGCCTGTCAGTTTGTCCCTACTTCGACTGCGCACGCGTTCCCCAGGTGCCGTCCTGCCCAGGTCCTGTGAGCACCGAGGAACACGCACGACCGAGGGGCGCCCCAAGCCCCGCTACGTGGACACCTGCCCCTCCCCCCAGAAGAATTCCCTTCAGAGACGGCACTGAGGCTGCAGCTCAGGGAGGGGACGCGTCTGATCAGAGCACACGGGAGCAGGTGAACGGGGAGGGAGAGAGAGTGGAGCACGTCCTGGCCCCACCAGGCCCTGAGGATGATGTTCCTGCTCAGAGCAGTCAATGCACAAACAGGACCACATGGCCGTCCCACTAAGAGACACAACGTCCCTCACTGACCCACAGCCCACAGGGGACAACACTGGACACACAGCGTGGGAATTGCGCCCCATCTGATCCCACCTCATGGAGGCAGAAACAGAACAGCAAGCGGCAAAAATGGGCTCTGGGGCCAGGGCGTGGCGCCCCGTCACACTCAACCGGAAAACACTCCTAAAGGCCAACAAACAGCCCTTGAACTAACTACAGGCTTTTCTCTCTTCTTGTGTTTTGTTTTTTTGTCATTGGTTTGTTGCTGTTGTTTTGTTTCCTTTTGTGGCTTGGTTTTGTTCTGTCTTGATTTTGTGCATGTTATTATCTCCGCAGCTCTGTCTAAATAAGACCGGCTGGATGAACCATCTGGAGGAGAAAACAGGACAGACAGTTCCAGGGGGACATGGAAGAGGGACAGTTAGGGGGAAAGGGAGTGGTGTTAACAAACCCAGGGACAAGGGAGCAACAGGTGATCCAAATCGTGAAGAGGGTGTGAGCCCTGGCAGGTTGTGATCAAGGGCAAGGTTAACAAGAGGAATTACTGAAACCCAAATGAAGGCTGAGCATGATCGTGGGACAGGAGGAAAGTCAAAGGAAATAGAGGAAAGAGCTGGGAGGCAAAGGGCATTTACAGAGGTCTAAATAAAGGCATGTGCATATGCAAATATATTTATATTTGAGGATGTGGAAATAGATCTATGTGCATTTATTTATAGGTTTAGTATGAAGGTAGCAGAAGGGCATTGGGTCTCTACTCAAGCACTCCCTCAAAGCAAGAATATTTTCTTCTATTAAACTGGCATTCCATGATGCTCACCTTCCCGACACCACTGCTGAGGACAAAGCAGGTGCATAAGCAAATGTGGTGAAGAAAGCTGATGATGCCCGGCTATCAAAAAGATGTCTCGTCTGGGGTCTTAAAGGCTTGAAGGTGAACAAGTGGCCATCTAGCTCAGAAGCAACAAAGCCCACATGGAAGAAGCACACCAGCCTGTGTGACCTCGAGGTGTCAAAGGGATCAGGCATCATCAGAACAAAAACTCACATTAGTGTGAATGAGGAGGGTGTGGAGTGGAGACCCAGAGGCCATCTGTAGGCAACTGGACATCCCCTTAACAGAAGGGTCACAGGGAGACGATCCAGTCAGGGTGCAGTGTAGCAATGAAAAAAACGTACAACTTTCCTCTAGTTCTTAAATGCTTCCTCCCCCACTATCATGATCCCAATTCTTCCTTATAAATCCGGTCAGACCAGAGGATGCGCACTGGTACAGACAGGAACTGGAAACACAGGGAAGCCAGGGTGGATGATCCCTCCAGGACCAGTGGTGAGAGTTGTGAGACTCGGAGGACATAGGGAGAGTGGGTAGAAAGGGGAACTGATTACAAGGATCTGCATGTGACCTCCTCCCTGGGGGACGGACAACAGAGAAGTGGGTGAAGGGAGACATCAGAACAAGATAGGACAAAATAATAATTTATAAATTATCAAGGGTTCACGAGGGAGGGGGGAACAGGGAGGGAGGGGGAAAATGAGGAGCTGATACCAGGGCCTTAGGTGGAGAGCAAATGTTTTGAGAATGATGAGGGCAATGAATGTACAGACGTGCTTTACCCAATTGATGTATGTATATGTATAGATTGTGGTAAGAGTTGCATTAGGCCCTAATAAAATGATTTAAAGAAAAAACAAACACACGCAGGATTCTGGTCGTGACCCAGCTCTCCACGAGAAGACAGTCTGCACCCATGGCAGCTCCGCGGGAGAACGATCCGCTTGCTTCCTCGCACCAAGATCCAAAGTCTGGGGAGCCCTGGGGGAAATTCGACCCGTCTTATCAGGTAGATGAGAACTAAAGACAGTTATGCACGCGTGTCGATGTTCTAGACACACACGCGTCTGTCTGTGTGCACACGGCGTCGTCTTTGTCTGTCTGGGGGCTTGGTGTTTAGGTCGCAACCACCAGTTACAAAAGCGGTCTGGGCATCGCACAATCTTGAGGAGGGGGCCGTGTGTGCTGGGCTCAGAATCTGGTGGTTAAAGACTCGGTTTGCCTGTCGTGTGAGGGCAGCCCTTCTTTCAGACCAAGAGCCCCCGTGCGGTTTCCAGGAGGCTCACAAAGGTCAGGGAACCCGTTCGTGGACCTGCCCGGTGTTCTGATGCCGTGAGGCGCCCGGGTGCCTCCCTCAAGAACACTCACCTGAGGAGCCTCTTCTGGCGCCAGTGCTGCTCCTCCCGGGCGCGCCACTCCGAGGCTTGTGCTGGCACGGGGGCGCGGGGGCCCTTCTTCGTGAGCAGCAGCCCTACCGGCTCGTCGCACGTCTCTTCTTCACGGTCCGAGTTTGGAGACAGGGACGCAAGTTGACGTCCGTTCATGATGGGAAGCAAAAGGCAAGAATGACATGAGGTGGGGGGGGGGAGCGGGGGGTACAGGCTGGAACAAAGAGACCTGGCCACACGTCCCTGCCCCAGGGTTTTAGCCACGGAGCCCCAGGAGAGGTCAAATCAGACCCCAGGACCAGAGACAGGTCTCTTTCGAGGAGGAAAAGGGACGTCACCCAGCACTCAGGTGTCTGAAGCTGTGCCCTCAGGCCAGTCACTTTCCAGCGGCCTGATTTAAATGCAATCCCGTCCATAGAAGGCACGTTTGTGACAAAATAATAATAGTTTATAAATTATCAAGGGCTCATGAGGGTGGAGGGAGCAGAGAGGGAGGGGAAATGAGGAGCTGATACCAAGGGCTCAAGTGGAGAGCAAATGTTTGAGAATGATGATGGCAACAAATGTGCAAATGTGCTTGACACAGTGGATGGATGGATGGTGATAAGAGTTGTATGAGCCCCCCAATAAAATGAATTTTAAAAAATAAGGCAAGTTTTGTTTTGTTTCTTAAAGAAGGTGTTTCCTTGCACCTGACCTGATCCCACCACACCAAGGCAATGCACTGGGGGAGTGCAGCGGAACAGCAAGGGAATGGAGTGGCAAGGTCCCCAGGGAATGCTGAAAGTGGACTTTGGGGCCAGGGCGTGGTGCCCCAACAGACTGGACTGGAAAACGCTCCTAAGGGCCAGCAAACGATCCCTGAACTAACTACAAGCTTTTCTCTTGTGAACTGTTTTGTTCTGTTCTTTGTCAGTGGTTTGTTTTTGTTGTTTTGTTGTCTGGTTGTATACTGTTGCTTTGTTTTCCTCTGTCTTGTTTTCGTGCATGTTAGTGACTCCACAGGTCTGTCTGAATAGGACAGGCTGGATGAACTATCTGGAGGAAAAACAACGGGACCGACAGTTCCGGGGGGACTTGGGGTGGGGGGGTAGGGGGGGTAAGGAAGTGGTGTTAACAAACCCAGGGACAAGGGAACAACATGGGACCCAAAATGGTAGAGAAGGGGGAGTGGCAGGCCTGGTGGGGAAGGATCAAGGGTAAGGTTGCTTAGAGAAGAGGTATACTCTAGCCCAGGTGGCGATGAAGCATGGTAGTAGGGCAGGAGGAAAGTCAAGGGAGATGGAGGAAAGAGCTAGGAGTCAAAGGGCATTCATGGAGGTCTAGACAAAGACATGTACATGCAAATATACATATGAGGATGGGGAAAAAGATCTATGTGTCTATATTTATAGGTCAAGTATTAAGGTGGCGGAAGGACCTTGGGCCTCTACTCAAACACTCCCTCAATGCATGAATACCTTCTTTTATTAAATTGGAACTCTATGATGCTCACTCTCCCGACACAACGGCTGGAGCCAAAGTGTGTGAACAAGTAAATGTGGTGAAGAAAGCTGATGGTGCCCGGCTATCAAAAGAGATAGTGACTGGGGTCTTAAAGGCTTGAAGATAAACAAGCGGCCATCTAGCTCAGAAGCAACAAAGTCCACATGGAAGAACACACCAGCCTGAGTGAGCGAGTGGTCCCAAAGGGACCAGGTATCAGGCATCAAGCAACAACAAAAACACAATAAAATAGATATATGTATATATGTGTGTGTGTATATGTATGTGTATATATATACCATATTAAATGAAGGGGGAAGTGCAGAGTGGAGACCCAAGGCCCAAGTGTCGGCCAATGGAGATCCCCTCATAGAGGGGCTTAGGAGAGGAGATGGGTTAATTAGGGTGTGAGGTAGTATCGATGAAGAACACAGCTTTCCCCCAGATCCTGGGTGCTTCCTCCCCCCAACTACCATGATCCGAATTCTACCTTGCAGGGCTGGATAGGGCAGAGGCTGTACACTGCTACATATGAGGGTTGGAGGCACAGGGAATCCAGGGTGGATAATACCTTCAGGACCAAGGGTGTGAGGGGCAATGCTGGGAGAGTGGAGGGTGAGTGGGTTGGAAAGGGGAACTGATTACAAGGATCCACATGTGACCTCTTCCCTGGGAGACGGACGGCAGAGAAGGGGGGAAGGGAGACTCCGGATAGGGCAAGATTTGACAAAATAACGATGTATAAATTACCAAGGGCACATGAGGGAGGGGGGAAGGGGGAGGGAGGAGGGGGAAAAAAAAGAGGACCTGATGCAAGGGGCTTAGGTGGAGAGCAAATGCCTTGAGAATGATTGGGGCAGGAAATGTGCGGATGTGCTTTATACAATTGATGTATGTATATGTATGGATTGTGGTAAGAGTTGTTTGAGTCCCTAATAAAATGTAAAAAGAAGGTGTTTCCCAGTACAGGGGCCAAGTGCATCCATGGTCACCCTCCAAAGGTCCCTGCTCGCTTGCTGGGGGCAGGAACACGCCGCACAGCGCATGCGCCTGAAGCGGAATTGACAAGTAGGAGCTGTGATTGTTTCTGTGCTGAGAGCCAGTGCCGTGTCCTGTTTAAACTCCGTGTTCCAAATGGAGGTCTTGGGACCACATGTTTTCATCAGGGGCTGTTTGTGCCCGGTCACAGTGTCTGCTCCAGACAAACAAACAAAACGATGTTGTCCCGGGAAGATAGTTGCTCCCGGTCCTTGAAAACATGAAATGTGATTGGGGGGAAAGGAAAAAGGGCAGGTGGGTGCTCATGGAGGGGGGACAGCGGGGAGGGAAGGATGGATGGCCTTCAGGGCCTCTGACCGTGCTGGGGGGTACACTTGCTTGCAGCACAATGAAACTGTCAGCAGCAACAACCTACACAGGTGCAGAAAGCACGGAGCCTCGGCACCCTGAGCCCTGCTTGCCCGTCAAGCAGCGACAGAGCCTCAGGTACACAGACAAGGCGTCGGAGAGCTCCCTGTCACTGACGGCTTTTACGTTTCTTGAGATGAACTGAAAACTGCAAGTCCATCTCACCTCCTCAGCTCTTTCTAAAAGCCAATCAAACCCTTTTTAGGTTTGAAGGAGGGAAAAAAAAAATCCTGAAGGGAAATTTTTCGGTGTGTGTTCGTTTGAAGAAACCTACTGTGTGTATTTAAACGGCCCATTTTGAGAAATGAGATCCACAACATCCTAGTCAGCCCTCCACACATGTCTGTCTGTCTGTTTCCTGCCACCTCTCCCTGCTCCCGTGACCCACAGTTCAGTTTCAGGCTCATGGGGACACCGGGGACTTTGGGGCGCCTCAAGCGGAGGGGCCAGGCCTGCTTTCCTACACAAGGCACAGCACACACCCACGAACAGGCGACAAAAATGCCTTTATTCAGCAAAGGAATCCAGCCGCGCGCCCACACAGATATGCATCAATGTCAACGCTGTTCGTACCTATTGAGACCAGGTTTTTCAGCGTCTCCATCATCACGTCCCTGTAGAGCCTCCTCTGAGCAACGTCCAGCAGAGCCCACTCCTCCTGGGTGAAGGTGATGGCCACGTCCTCAATGACCACGGAGCCCTGAAACAGCCCCACGTGCGGATTCAGGAAGGCCCCACGCACGTCCCCCGTGTGCCCAGGGCTGGGGGTGAAGCGGGCACCCACAGGACTGCGACGTGACAGGGACGTGACAGGGTTTCATGTTCTGCCCCAGGGAGTGACTCAGCCTCTTCGTCTTACAAAACAAGCCCCCGTTCTTAACAGACTCACAGACTGCAGTTCCCCGGAAGCCTTACACACACACTGGAATGAACACACACACACACACACACACACACACACAGAAATTAACTTAAAAAAAAGCAACATGGTGAAATGAGCCCTCAACCGTCCGAGGTCAAGTGATCACGCGATGGTGGCCTGGCCTCTCTCCCCGCATTCCCGTCTGAGAGAGGACGAGGGAAAGGCTCCCCGGGAGGAGCATCCCTTTCTGAGGAGCACATCAGTTCAACACCACGTTCTCGGAAACCAGGAGAAATCCCAGGCAGCTCCTCCGGTAAAGGAGGCGGCTTCATCAAGCAGATTTCTGTAAATAAACCAGCCAACTGCTCTTTGCTGCTGAGCCCGAGGCGGAAGGAGGGGCGACGGGATGGAAGCTCGACTTCCTTCCACCCTTTCTTTTCCTGGGCGCCCAGGTCTGTGTAATTCTCCGGTTACAGGGCCGGTCCTACAGCTCAGCTGGGAACTGGAGACGAAGCAAGGGCCCCAGGCAAGGAATCCGGAACAGAACCGCTTCTCCGCTTCGAAGACACAACCCCTCAGACTCCTAACTGCGGCGTCACAGGCTGAGTTGACGTGGTTCTGGGTCACGGACACACGAGAGGACACGTCTCGGGTCTGTGCAGATCCAGCGACGGGAAACAAGCATCTCCCGCCCAGGAACCCCACCGTGTTTTGAGCGAGGGCGGCAGTGAAAGGGGAATTCGCCCACGCGTGTTTTCTGATGACCCTTCATGGGGCCAAGGGCCCATTCGCTCCACGTGCGGAGGAAATAAGCAGCAGGGGACGCGGAGGACGGACGCTTCCCGAGCTCGCAGAGGAAGTAAAACAGTCGATTTGAGGATCATTACCCCGTGAGGTTTAGACGGCGCAGGAAAGCACGGAGCTCTCAGCTCCAGATCTGCAAGCGGACGGATGGTTTTACAAACACGCAGACATTGCGCATGTTCACAACTTCTTCAGCTGCGTGAGAATTGCAAGGGTGCGGGAGGGCGGGAAACGAGCTGACGCCAGGGGCTCAAGGAGAACGTGTTCTGAGAAGGATGACGGTGGACGGAGGGCTTGTGGTAAGAGCTGTGCGAGCCCCCGTGACATGTTCAGGAAAAGTGAAAACATGTCTTCCGAGAAAGCAGTTGTCGTAAAACCGCACTGTCATTCTATCGGGATGTAAACGTCTGATATTCAGGAGTAAATGTACCTGCTAAAACTCACTTTAACGATAAAACCATGAAGCACCGTCACCGACGACTGTTATTGAACAGTCCACTCGCACAAAGCGCAAAAGTACAGATTTTAACGACGTTTCTGAAGCCAAACACCGACGGACACTGGCTCCAGGACAGCCAGACAACATTTCAAAACCGCTGCGGAATCAGGCATAGGGGTCCTGCCGCGACGTGGGCAGAGTAACAGGAACCTTTAAGAATCTTCTCAAAACCCTGAGGGGTAAGAAACACAGGCACCCTCTGCGTTTGAGAAATGCATTTCCGTCACGTTAAAATCCTCGGGAGTAAACTTCTCAATGATTTACCAATTTTCTTCCCAAAGCAAGTGTAAACCCAAGAATTTAAACACGCACACACACCTCATATTGAACTTTTCTACCAAAAAGAGACATTCGGAAGTGTGCGTGAATTGTACAAGGGCGCATGGACACACAAGCCCGCGGCGTAAGTCGCAGGACAAGGGGCCTCCCTGAGATGCACGGTTTCCAAACGCCCGGAAGCCTTCAGGGAAAGCAGTCACAGCAGGAAAAATCACACTGGCCTGGAGTCTCACACACAATCCCAGCTGCACCGAGTGTCCCTAGTTCCTGCCCTTGCTGACACCAGGGGACACCCCTCCAAGGGCCATCATCGGCCAGGGGGACCCAGGATAGCAGGACAGCAGGAAGTGCAACTTTCCAATTTCACAGCAACTGTTCCGGTGCCTGGAGGCACACGGGAAACCGCGGAGACAGGACAGGGGGTCTCTGGAGGCTGTGTCTCACCAGAGAGCAGCAGCGGGCAGAGAACCGTGGCCCACGGGGCCAGGCTGGCCTCACCTAAGACAGGTGAACCCAGGCGCCCAGACCACGAAGCCTCATCTGTACACAGAGGGGTCAGTCCAGTGACACGGAGCTCAGGGCCCCTCCCGGGACTGGGCACCCTGCTGGGCTCCCCCTTCACGGAGCATCCAGGTGCCCGGCTGTTCCCACACAGAGCAGGTCCGTCTGACTCACATGCAGGTGCGCACAGCCCTGCTCGCTGCAAACTCACCATCTCCTCGCTGCAGATCCCGCGCGTCGGGGGCACGGTCGTCTCTCAGCCCGAGGGGTGGGAGTGGACACGGGGCACGGGAGCACGTTGCAGCAAGACCAGGTGTGCCAGGTTCACGCCCCGCTCAGAGCTGGGGGGCTCCTTCCTGCGGCAGCTGGTGGCCCTGGGTCTCCGGAGGAGAGAACCGGACCCGTCGTCCCTGCCCGGCACTTGGGGAGAGAAACTGAGGAGGGAGAACAAAGCCGTGTGAGAGGTTTCTGTCTCGGGCTCAGAGCTGCCACCCGAGGGTGTCCGTGTCCGTCGGGCAGAACACCGTCCCTTCACTCCGTGTCCCTGGAGGAGGAAACCTCTGCCTGGTGTCCTCAGGAGCCTTCCGGTCCCTTATCACCGTGATTGTCCCGGAAACGTCCCGGCCACCAGGCTTGTCCCAGGAGCTCCTCCCGCCGTGTGGAAAGCGGTTTAAGTTAACCTGGGTGGGAATCCCTAAGCAATCAGGATAAACACGTTCCACAAACCGGGAACCTTCTCTAAGTGCCCGTCCGTCTGCACATTCCCATTTCTTTCCATGCGGCCCACACCTGCCTTCCCCGCATGGTCTCAGAGTTCTCTATCTCTCTGTCTCTGTCTGTCTGTCTCTCTCTGCAGGTGCCACAGCCAATCAGAGGGAAGTGCGGGCTCCTTTCCGACAGGATCCTTTACTCGGTCCCCACCGTCCGTGAACATGAACACGGGGGCCTTGCTCCCTCTTTCTCCACCTTCTCCCGTGGACGCACGTCCGTCCCTCTGTCCCTCTCCCTTTGCCACCTTGGCCCTTTCTCTCCGCATCTGCCTTCCATCCTCCCCTCAGCGGTTCCTCACCTTCCAGCCCAGCCCCCCCCCCAGTTCACTCTCATAAAACCCGCCCACAAATGAAAAATATTAAATAATACACGACAAAAACAACGAAGCTGCTATTTAATCTATTTTTTAAACGTCCACTAAAGCCCACTCGCCAGGCCCGCTTTCCTGCTCTCCCCGTTCCCACACATTCCTTGGAGGACGAGTGTCTCCCCAATCCCAGCCCGATTCTTAAAGGACCCCCCCCCCAGGGGCTTGTTGACAGCGGGGCATCCGAAGCCTCCCTCTCGGCCTCCTGAATCTAAATCCACTTTTCGCAAGACGCCGGGTTCGTCCACACCCGTCCCCCGCCCGCTGCCTCGGGCTGCAGACTCGCCCCCCATCACCCCCAAATTGAAGCATCTTCTCCACCTGCGTCCACGCCACGTGACCGGGCCCATCGTCCAGCCAAGCAAGCTCTGAACATCGCGACCCCGATGTCCCCTCCAAGCTGTCTGTCTCCACCGACCCCGCGAGGCCCGGTCCCCCGGCAGCTCCCCGACCTTTGCAAAAGGCCTCGGAGGAAACCAACGCGCCCCGCCTGCCCCCCCCCAGCCCCGGAGCCCCGACTCTGCGCGTGCGGGCTGCCCACCCCCGGCTTCCCCGGCGAGGACGCTAACCGGGAGGCCGTCCCACGTTCCCCGCCCCCCGGCGAGGACGCTAACCGAGGGGCCGCCCCCAAGGCCCCTCCTGGCGAGGACGCTAACCAGGAGCCGTCCCCAGGGCACCCTCCCCAGGCGAGGACGCTAACCGGGAGGCCGTCCCCAGGGCACGCCTCCTCCCACCCCCCCCCCCGCGAGGACGCTAACCGAGGGGCCGCCCCTAAGGCCCCTCCTGGCGAGGACGCTAACCGGGAGCCGTCCCCAGGGCACCCTCCCCCGGCGAGGACGCTAAGCGGGAGGCCGTCCCACGTTCCCCGCCCCCCGGTGAGGACGCTGACTCGGAGCGGTCCCCAGGGTCCCCCTCCCCCCCCCGGCGAGGACGCTAAGCGGGAGGCCGCCCCCAGGACCCGTCTGGCGAGGACGCTAACCGGGAGCCGTCCCCAGGGCACGCCTCCCCCTCCCCCCACCCCCGGCGAGGACGCTAACCGAGGGGCCGCCCCCAGGGCACCCTCCCCCGGCGAGGACGCTGACCGGGAGGCCGCCCCCAGGACCCGTCTGACGAGGACGCTGACCGGGAGGCCGCCCCCAGGACACGCCTGGCGAGGACGCTAAACGGGAGGCCGCCCCCCGGCGAGGACGCTGACCGGAGACCGTCCGGGTCCTCGGCGTCCGGGCGGCGCGGCGGCCGTGAGGCCGGGACCGGGTCGCGGGGGGCCCGGGCGCGATGGCGCCACGAGCGCGCCGAGTCGGGGGGTCCCATCCCGGGACGGGGGCCCCCGGGCGCGGGACAGGCCACCCGGCCCACGGCGGACGCCCGGAAGCCGCACTCACCCGAGCGGGAGCCGGACACGCACGGCGGCGCGGCCGACGGCGGAAGACACATCCGCTTCCGGTTTCTGGGGCTTCGGGTGCGTCACGTTAACGCATCCGTCGGGAAAAGCCACATCCGCCTCCGGTTTCTGTGCCTTCGGGTGCCTCGCGTTATCGCGTCCGTCGGGAAACACCGGCGAGTGTAACTGAGGGCCGCGCGGCTCTTGGTTCCCCAGCTAATTTGGGTTTGGGGGAAGATAAGTCTAGGTTTTCCTTAAAGCGTTTTTGGACTGAAAGTGAGCTTTTTGAGAAAAAGAACTTGAGTTCGACAAGGGAGGCCGGGACTGGCTCTTTGGAAAGTTGGGGCCACACAAGCTAGCAAAAGAAACACCATTTTTGTCACCTGCTTTCCGCCCTCCCTTCTCGGAAAGTTGCCTGCTGGGCGACCTGCCCCTTCTCCCTCCCCTTTTGGGAAAGTCTCTGCTGGTGGTTAATTGCACATGGCACTCCCGCGCCCCCAGATTCAGGACGCAATTAGTTTGGACTATCCTTCAATGCTCAATCTTGTTCCCTTGGATGCTGTAAAAAGAATGGTGTCCTTAATCTTGTTAGAGCGACCAGGATGTGACCATCAGTTTGGGTGTTGTGTTTTTGTTGTTTTTTTGTATGGTTTTTGTTTGTGTTGTTGACTGGACATGTACCCTGTTTTCTAAAGAGCATAGACTACGTTTAATTCATCTTTGTCTGGTGCCCAACACAGCAGCTAACAAATCATGCAAATACATGTGTTGGCTAAATGAATGACTAAATGGACAAAACATTTGTAAAAATATATATACCAAGGGTTCGTGCGGGAGAGGAGAGGGAGGGGGGAATGAGGACCGGATGCCAAGGGCTTAGGTGGAGAGCAAACGTTTTGAGAATGATGAGGGGGAAAATGTACAGATGTGCTTTACACAATGGATGGATTGATAGACGGATGGATGGATGGTGGATGGATGATGGATGGATGGATGGATGGGTGGATGATGGATGATGGATGGATGATGGATGATGGATGATGGATGATGGTGGATGGATGATGGATGATGGATGGATGATGGATGGATGATGGATGGATGATGGATGGATGATGGATGATGGATGATGGATGGATGATGGATGATGGATGGATGATGGATGGATGATGGATGATGGATGGATGATGGATGGATGATGGATGATGGATGGATGGATGATGGATGGATGATGGATGGATGATGGATGATGGATGATGGATGATGGTGGATGGATGATGGATGATGGATGATGGATGGATGATGGATGGATGATGGATGATGGATGGATGATGGATGATGGATGGATAATGGATGAATGATGGATGATGGATGATGGATGATGGATGGATGATGGATGATGGATGATGGATGGATGATGGATGGATGGATGATGGATGGATGATGGATGATGGATGATGGATGATGGATGATGGATGGATGATGGATGGATGATGGATGATGGATGATGGATGATGAATGATGGATGGATGATGGATGATGGATGGATGATGGATGATGGATGAATGTATTGTGATAAGAGTTGTATGAGCCCCCAATAAACCACCTTTTTCCCCTCATTTTTTCCATAAATCATTTTATTAGGGGCTCATATAACTCTTATCACAATCCACACATCCATCCATCGTCAAGCACATTTGCATATGTCCTCATCCTGTTTCAAAACACTTGCTAGCTCCTTCAGCCCTTGCTATCAGCTCATTTCCCTCCTTCCCCGTGAACCCTTAGCAATTTATAAATTATTTTTCCATGACCCCTTTCTCCCTTCATACACATTTCTGTTGTCTGTCCCGCCTGGGAGGTGGATGTATGTAAATCATTGTGATCGGTTCCCCCACCTTCCCCTTCTGGCATCGCTACTCTCATGATTGGTCCTGGGGTGTCTATCTGTCCTGGACTCCCTGTTTCCAGTTCTATCTGCACCCGTGTCCATGCTCTGGTCCAGCCAGATTTGTAAGGTAGAATCAGGGTCATGATGGTGGAGGGGAGGAAGCATTAAAGAACCAGAGGAAAGGTGTGTGCTTCATCGTTGCTACGCTGCACCCTGCCTGGCTCGTCTCTTCCTCGTGACCCTTCTGTGAGGGGCTGTCCAGTGACTACAGATGGGCTTGGAGTGTCCACTCCGCCCTCCCCCTCATTCACATCGACATGATGTTTAGTTCTGGGTCTCTGATCCCTGGACGAGTCTTGCCCTCACCTTCCTAGACTTAGGACTGAGAGGCGTGGGGCTGAGCCTTTACGATGAATTCCTCCAATCCCGAGAGACACAGGAGAGCTCCCCGGGGAGCGCTGCCTTCGGGATGGGGGGGCTGCACGTGGAACCCCGACACCTGGAGGAGCAGCCGGAAGCGGCTGCCAGGAGCGTGGACAGGCCCGTCCTCATTCGTCCCATCTCATCCCACCTATTTGAACTCGCAACGGGGACACGGCTGTGCGTCCAGAATGGGTTTTATCCGCCCTCGTGGCTATGATTTTTTGAAATCACAAGACTGCACCTGACAGCGGGAGGGAGGGCTAGATTTTTCTCCCCTATATGGCAAAGAAGGAAACATTCTGCTTGCACTGAGAGATGAGGCTGCAGGAACCAGCCCCGGACAGACCTGGCTTTGCATCTCTCAATACCTGGGTGGCTCCCGCCAGGCACGGAGGTCACCCCACTTCCTTGCAACATAAACATGCTCTTTCTGTGGCGGATGAGCAATTTAGCAAAAGGTCTGATGTGTTTCCTCCCATGCTTTTCGGCGGCGAAGGCGATGCATGATTTGACCCTCGAGGCCAGCGTGTGGTGGCCCTTTCATACCGAGCCTCATGGGGTGCTGACCGGCCCCCCAAAGTCACACTATTCTCGTGGGCGCGATGCAGGGTCCTGGGAACGGCTGGTGGGCAGGATGGGGTTTCGTGTTTGCAGGTGGAGCATCGTGATTCATCACCGCAGCGCAGGCCGTGACAGATCACGGGGAAACGTGTGTTTCCCGTGACGGGTGTCTTGCAGCGTGGAGGAGCCTGGTCAGTGCTCACGCCAGGTTGGAGCCACGTCCATCTGCAGGTGGACGGACCCCCCTGGAGACAGAGGAGCGGGGTCTCGGCGCCTAAGACCATCGGGAAGATGTGTTTGCGATGCTCTGAGGTGACCCCTGTGAGAGGGTCCTTTGACGCCCCCGGGGGGGGTCGCGACCCCCAGGTTGAGAACCGCTACTCTGGCAGCGCGTGGGAATGGATCTCCCTTTGGCCGACTCCCTTCTGCACCCACGGATCCTGACTGCTGACGATCATTAGATCTTTATTGCTGGGGTGTTGGCGCCCCCAAAGAGCACCCCCTTTTTGTGATTCCGGATCCCGACCCTCCCGGGCTTGGAAAAACAGTGGAGCCATCCCGTGTTGGCTTCTTCTCCCAACTCCCCTTCCCACCCAGGCCTTGAAGCTGCCTCGTGGGTGCGCGCCTCCCCGTGAGGTCCCTTTGGGGGGGACGCAAACCCCTGACCTCTAGGCTGAAGTTGCAATAGGAATGGTTTGCATGAGACCCTCCAAGGCCAGCCCACTGACCCCGAGCCCCTGCAAACTCACGGTGACCCCGGGGCAGGATAGGGCGCCCCTGTGCATTTCAGAGACCTGGCCACTCTGACCCTCTGCAAGCGGGCAAGCAATACGGCCGGCCGCCCAAGGTAGCCCTGGCAGGGTCTGCAGCGCCCACGTTGTCTGGGTGACAAGGTGGAGGGAGACAGAGAGAGACAGAGAGAGAGAGACAGAGATGGCCTCTTAATCATCCCCATCCGGGGAGGGCCGGGGACGCAGGTCCAGTAGGAATTGTTGCAGGCACTGAGGTGGGGTGGTCAGCGATCGAGGCACGTGTTTGGACAGCGTCCAGCTTCAGAAGGACGAGAGGCCGGAGTTTCCTGACCGCCCGCAGCAGCACGGCCGGGGTCACTGCAGAAAGCGGTCCAGCTTCTCCTGGATCCGGGAGAAGGCATCCTTGCCCAGGTAGTCAATGCGACCGTCTTCCCACATGCGCCGCTCCTCCTCCGGACTCGGCTCCCGGACCTTCTCCTGGATGGAGGTCTCGGAGGCGGAAACCACCAGGTCCACCTGCTGAAGAGAAGCTCGCGGTGAGAGGGGGGCTGCTTCCCGAGTCCCACTGTGGTCCCGCCGAGGACCTGGGGACAGTCACGGTGGGCTTGGGACACCGTCCTGACCTGGGGAAACAGCTCCATCGCGCTGAGAGAGAGGTGTTTGCCGGATAATAATGTGCCCCCCACACACAGACACTTGCCCCCCAGGAAGGGGCAGCCGGAAAGGAGGAATCAGCTCAGCACCTGCCTAGTCACCCTGCCCGAAGGCCATCTGGACACCCCCACCGTGAAGGGCAGCAAGCCCTCTGTCCACCTGCAGAGGCCGGTGACAGACTGACCCCTGGGGAGCGCCCGCAGCCAGCGCTCCCCAATACAGCGTCCGATGAAAAAAAAGCCGGACCCACTGCGTCCAGCCGGTTCAGACGCAGTGGCACCAGCAGAACCCCCCAAAAGGGTCTGTGAGGCCCTGAGTCTCTAGGGGAGCAGACGCCCGCTCCGGTCCCCCCTGCAGTGGCTGGTGCATTCTACTGCCCGCAGGCTGTGGTCCGCGTGGACTACAGAAAACAAATTCAGAGACACGCCTGTGTGGCAACAGCAGCTGAACATGGAGAAAGCAGCCCCGCCCAGAGCAGGTCCATACGTCACATATGAGCCCACGTGTCCAGTACGGATCCATAAATCCCTCTCCAGACGCACGCAGTCATGCAATGACACGGATGCAGGAGGGTCACAGGCCAGCGGGTGCAGAGTCTTGTGGATCCAGTGGCCGTGGACGCAGCTCAGCGCCGGCGTGGCCTCCTCGTGGCTCCTCCTGCTCCAGGGCTCGGGCTGCATCAGCGTGTCTCCACGTGCCTTCTCCACAGAGACGTCTCCCCGGGTCTGAGTTTGTGCCCCGCCTCCCGAGAGGTATCTATCTCCTTAGCGCCTCTCCATGATGGATGATGGATGATGGATGATGGATGGATGATGGATGATGATGGATGATGGATGATGATGATGGATGATGGATGATGGATGATGGATGATGGATGATGGATGATGGATGATGTATGGATGATGATGGATGATGGATGGATGATGGATGGATGATGGATGGATGATGGATGGATGATGGATGATGGATGGATGGATGATGGATGATGGATGGATGGATGATGATGGATGATGGATGGATGATGGATGATGGATGATGGATGGATGATGGATGATGGATGATGGATGGATGATGGATGATGGATGATGGATGGATGGATGATGGATGGATGATGGATGGATGATGGATGGATGGATGGATGATGGATGATGGATGGATGATGGATGATGGATGATGGATGATGGATGATGGATGGATGATGGATGATGGATGATGGATGATGGATGATGATGGATGATGGATGATGATGGATGGATGGATGATGGATGATGGATGATGGATGGATGATGGATGATGGATGGATGATGGATGATGGATGATGGATGATGGATGATGGATGATGGATGATGGATGATGGATGATGGATGATGGATGATGGATGGATGATGGATGATGGATGGATGATGGATGATGGATGGATGATGGATGATGGATGATGGATGATGGATGATGGATGATGGATGGATGATGGATGATGGATGATGGATGATGGATGATGGATGGATGATGGATGATGGATGATGGATGGATGATGGATGATGGATGATGATGGATGATGGATGATGATGGATGGATGGATGATGGATGATGGATGATGGATGGATGATGGATGATGGATGATGGATGATGGATGGATGATGGATGATGGATGGATGATGGATGGATGATGGATGATGGATGATGGATGATGGATGATGGATGGATGATGGATGATGGATGATGATGGATGGATGATGGATGATGGATGATGGATGGATGATGGATGATGGATGATGGATGGATGATGGATGATGGATGATGGATGATGGATGGATGATGGATGATGGATGATGGATGGATGATGGATGATGGATGATGATGGATGATGGATGATGATGGATGGATGGATGATGGATGATGGATGATGGATGGATGATGGATGATGGATGATGATGGATGATGGATGATGATGGATGGATGGATGATGGATGATGGATGATGGATGGATGATGGATGATGGATGATGGATGATGGATGGATGATGGATGATGGATGATGGATGGATGATGGATGATGGATGATGATGGATGATGGATGATGGATGATGATGGATGGATGATGGATGATGGATGATGGATGGATGATGGATGATGGATGATGGATGGATGATGGATGATGGATGGATGATGGATGATGGATGATGGATGATGGATGATGGATGGATGATGGATGATGGATGATGGATGATGGATGATGGATGGATGATGGATGATGGATGGATGATGGATGATGGATGATGGATGGATGATGGATGATGGATGATGATGGATGGATGGATGATGGATGATGGATGATGGATGGATGATGGATGATGGATGATGGATGATGGATGGATGATGGATGATGGATGGATGATGGATGGATGATGGATGATGGATGATGGATGATGGATGGATGATGGATGATGGATGATGGATGGATGATGGATGATGGATGATGGATGGATGATGGATGGATGATGGATGATGGATGATGGATGGATGATGGATGATGGATGGATGGATGATGATGGATGGATGATGGATGATGGATGGATGGATGGATGGATGATGGATGATGGATGATGGATGATGGATGATGGATGATGGATGATGGATGATGGATGATGGATGATGATGGATGGATGATGGATGATGGATGATGGATGGATGATGGATGATGGATGGATGGATGATGGATGGATGGATGATGGATGATGGATGATGGATGATGGATGGATGATGGATGATGGATGATGGATGGATGATGGATGATGGATGATGGATGATGATGGATGGATGATGGATGATGGATGGATGATGGATGATGGATGATGGATGATGGATGGATGATGGATGATGATGGATGATGATGGATGATGGATGGATGATGGATGATGGATGGATGATGGATGATGGATGGATGATGGATGATGGATGATGATGGATGGATGATGGATGATGGATGATGGATGGATGATGGATGATGGATGGATGGATGATGGATGGATGGATGATGGATGATGGATGATGGATGATGGATGGATGATGGATGGATGATGGATGATGGATGGATGATGGATGATGGATGATGGATGATGGATGATGGATGGATGATGGATGGATGATGGATGATGGATGATGGATGATGGATGGATGATGGATGATGATGGATGATGATGGATGATGGATGGATGATGGATGATGGATGGATGATGGATGATGGATGGATGATGGATGATGGATGATGGATGATGATGGATGGATGATGGATGATGGATGGATGATGGATGATGGATGATGGATGATGGATGGATGATGGATGATGATGGATGATGATGGATGATGGATGGATGATGGATGATGGATGGATGATGGATGATGGATGGATGATGGATGATGGATGATGATGGATGGATGATGGATGATGGATGATGGATGGATGATGGATGATGGATGATGGATGGATGGATGATGGATGGATGGATGATGGATGATGGATGATGGATGATGGATGGATGATGGATGGATGATGGATGGATGATGGATGATGGATGATGGATGATGGATGGATGATGGATGGATGATGGATGATGGATGATGGATGATGGATGGACAGGCCAGACTCCGCCCCTGGACTCTTCAGTCTCAAGCTGACCATGTAGCTGCTGCACCCAGCACGGGACGAACGGCATCACGGGGCCGTGAAGAAACCCCGTGGAGCCCGCAGGGTGCAGAGTTCTAATAACCCCTGAGCCGGAACCAAAGACGGGGTGAGGTTCACAGGACACGGGGTTCGGGATGTCGGCTCGGGGTCAACCAGATGCCCAGGTAGAATGCCGTCCAGGGACCGTGGTCTTCAGCCTGCCTCGGTGACGAGCGACTGGGGCCTGAAAGCCGTGGGTGTGGCCACCAGAGAGGCCACTGGAGTGGCCATGGAGCAAGTGACCAGATGGTCACAGTGGTAAAGCGGGGCGCCATTGATAAAACGCGTGTCCTGGCGAAAGAGCCGCACGGCAGCCGACATCCGTGTGCCCCAGCCTGTCCTGCATTCTTTCTAAAAATCGGGACTTTTTAAAATGTCGTGGGACGCGGGGAAAATTGTTAAAAATCGGGACTGTCCCGCCCAAAGCAGGACGTCTGGTCACTTTGCTATCGAGGCCACTGGACACAAGACTCCTTTGCCACCAGTTAAAAGATAAATCACAGGCCTGTGGTCCTTGCGTTGTCTCGCGTCCACTCAGGGCTGGAAGGGTCAGGGGGTGGAGTCCAGCCTGTCAATCACGGCACAGCCTGAGGAGGCCTCCTTGTGGGCGTGGCCTTCCGGGGAGGATCCTGGGAACATCCTGTCTCCCCATACACACTCCTGAGCATGAGCCACGTGTGGACAGGCTGATGCAGCCCGAGCCCTGGAGCTGGAGGAGCCACGTGGAGGCCACGCCGGCGCTGAGCTGCGTCCACGGCCACTGGATCCACAAGACTCTGCGCCCGCCGGCCCGTGACCCTCCTGCATTCGGCCTCATTGCATGAAGTGCATGCGTCTGCAGAGGGATTTATAGATTGATATTGGGCATATGGGCTCATATCAGACTATGGACTGATCTGGGGTGTTTTCTCCGTCTGAAATCGCACGCTCTCTCAAACGTGCAGGAAGGGGTGTCTCTGGGTTGGCTGGTCGGGTCCACCCGGCCCAACACAAGGAGCACCGGGAAGAAGGGAATGCGGTGGAGCGGCCTGCGGTGGGAATTGTACTATATAACATATAGGATAATCGAATAATACTTGGACTGTGTATAATATCTAATAATCGAATAATGCTTGTACTGTGTATATCTAATAATCGAATAATACTTGTACTGTATATATCTAATAATGGAATAATAATTGTACTGTTTAATATATAATAATGGATTAATAATTGGACTATATACTACATGATAATTGAATAATAATTGGACCACATAACATATATTAATTGAATAATTGGACTGTATATAATATATAATAATCGAATAATTGGACTAAATAATATAATAATCGAATAATAATTGGACTATATAATATATATTAATTGAATAATTGGACTGTATATAATATATAATGATTGAATAATAATTGGACTAAATAATATATAATAATCGAATAATAATTGGACTATATAATATATAATAATCGAATAACAATTGGACTAAATAATATATGATAATCAAATAATAATTGGACTAAATAATATATAATAATCGAATAACAATTGGACTAAATAATATATAATAATCGAATAATAATTGGACTAAATAATATATAATAATTGAATAATAATTGGACTATATAATATAATATTGAATAATTGGACTATTTCATATATAATAATTGAACTGCGCAATTGCAGGACCTGTGGACAAAATGCGCATAAAACTGTTAAAAGTAACATAAAAGGGAAAACTTAAAAGGGGGGACAAAATATTAATAAAGGACTAAGAATCACGGTGACCCCACGCGCCGTGTGTGAAGGGCGGGGCGGGCGATGCAGGGGGACGAGCTGCTTTTTCCAAGGACTTTCAATCCCCGCGCCGAACCCCCAAATGATGTTTCCGGGGGGCTTCCCGCGCTCAGATTCCACGATCCCCGCCTTTCCTATCGGGGAGAGCAGCCCCCCCCAGCCCAGGAGGGGGTGCAACGCCTTAGAAAACTGCGAAAAGGACCGACAGGGTCTGCACGCAGGAGGCGCGCAGGAAAGGGACCAGGGGGGAATCCGAGGGATGAGATATTTGCATAAACACACCCCCAGCGATGCACGTAGGACGTGCAGCGTTATTTGCATAAACACACCCCCAGCGATGCACGTAGGACGTGCAGCGTTATTTGCATAAACACACCCCCAGCGATGCACGTCTAGATCACGCAGCCTTATTTGCATAAAGACTCATCTTTCCCCCCCAACTGTCCCCCCCAGGGTCAGGTTTCTCCCACAGAACAGGTCACGCACGGATCCAGCACCCACAGGGGCACCCACACTCAGGGCACCCCCTGAATTCTGACCAAACGGCTGGACGATGGGACACACTGACCAAAATGGGGGTGCGGGACGGTGGCAGGTAGCATGCCACCAACCAGGCAAGCGCCCATGGCTTCCGTTGGTGGCTTTTTCCATGGCTGCTTCATTCTATCTCCGGAAGTAGATTTTGGGGTCTTTTTTTCTGGGTGTTTCCAATAGGACCCAGAATTCCAAGCTCTCTATCATTCACAGTCTCCACCATCTTTCTCTTTCTGCACATCTCTCTGAGATCCATTAGTTCTTGGGGAGAAAGACTAGAAGGTGGATCCTGAACAATGAGGGGTTCGCATGTAGGGGGGACCCCTCTTCACAGAATTGTGGGGATCCCCTTGCTTGTAGGTAAGACCACCCTCAGTCCTGCAGCTGAGCCCCAGCTCCAGGAAGAAGACAGCAGTTTCGAGACACCCGCCCCCATGACAGACAGACAGACATTGATGACGTTAACACGGCACCCCAGGCACCCCAAAGGTAAGAGGGCCCCTAACTCCAGGTGGGGGGGGGTTACGTCACCTCCAGTGCACCCTGGGGTGCTGGGTCCTGGGCGCTCTCCACAGGGGGCTCCTGCCCGGGTCCCTGGCTGCCCCCAGGCTCTCCCGGGCCGCGCGTCTCCTCGGGGTGCAGCTCGGGGTGCAGCGGCTGCTGAAGACAGAACACAGGCCGTCGGGGTGCCAGCTGCAGGGTCGCCGGTTCGACACCAGCCTCCGGTCTGCATGGGGGACTCACGTCCTCACGGGGCTGCCCGTTGGGGCAGGGCAGGGGCTCGTCCAGCACCGGGGTCTCCTCTGGGGGCCCCCCCACAGGTGGCGGAGGCAGGTCGGCGGCACCCGTCGGGGACCGGCAGTCGGCACCCTGCTCCCCAACAACGCCGGCTGGATCCACCTGCAGGAGGAGCAGAGTCGCTAGACCCAGGTCCGTCCACTCCCCTTTGAAGGCCAGCGGAGAAAAGCCGCTGTCCACCCTAAGGTCCAGCCCTGTCCCCCACCTCCGGGTGCAGGGAAGGGTCTTGTGTGTCCTGCGTGGCTGGTCACCCCCACCCCTCCGAGGGGGGCCTGGCCTGACAAGAGCCCACTGCCACAGGGCCGTGGGCATCCGCCTCTCTGGAGGCCAGCAGTGCTGGGTCTCGGCCGGAGGGGCCCGGGGACTGCGAGGTGACCGTGGGCTAGGGGCTGGCCGCTCAGGGCAAGGTCCTCGGTCCGAGTCCACCAGCCGCTCCTCGGGGGAAAGCTCCGGGACAGAGTTACCGTCTCGTAATTTCCCGGTGTCGCCTCCACTCTGCCCACTCTGTGGGTGGACAGGCCTCCTAAGGAACCCGGGCCCGGGGGTGGGCTGGGGACCCGCTTTGCTCAGTAACCATCGCTGGAAGCCAAGGCCACTCTTCCTCGCCCTCCGTGGCAGGAAACTGAACACACGTGCAGCTGAAGCAACGGATGATCCTGCTCTGCTCCCTTCGGCCTCGGTGGCCCCGTGGGCAGAGGACCCCGGCCCGGAGCCCACGATCCACGTGCCCAGGCGGCGGGGTTAAATCTGGCTGTTGGGGAAGCTGGGACACTGGTTGCAGGGGAAGCCTGCCTCTCTCTGTCTCTCTGTGTCTCTCTGTCTCTCTCTGTGTCTCTCTCTGTCGAAGTTCCTGGTCTCGTCCACCTGCACGTGGCTTGAGTCTCCCCCGTTTGAGCTTCCACCTGCTCACCCTCCCTGCAGCGTGAGGTCACCGCGGGCGGCCGTGACCGGGAGCTGCTGGCGCAGAGGCACCAAAAGGGGGTGGCTTTGCTGAACAGAAGGGCGTTTTGCACAGTTCCGGAGCTGACAGATGGAGCCCGGGGCTCCGTGTCTCGGAGGAAGCCTGTCTCTCTTGGCTCCGGGTGAAGGTGCTGGGCACGTCTGGCTGCTGGTCTCTGCTGGGCCTCCCGGGCCCCCTGCCACCCCCGGGCCCCTCCTGCTGCTTCTCCTTGTGACTCATCGCCCCCCCTGCACCTCCTAGAAGCCAGGATATCTGGGATCCTGCCCGTTCCGGTGTGGCCCGATCTCCAGGACACAGGACACCCTGCGTCCAAATGCAGGAACCGACCAATGGGAAGCAATCGCTTTCCCCAAGGACCCCACGCTCCCCCCATGCCACGCGGCCGCGAGGCTCACCGGGGGGCCCGGAGGCTCTGGGGGGTCCAGGCTGAGGAGGCCCTGCAGCGCGGGCAGGACACTGCGCTGGTAGATGCTCCACCAGACGTTGAGGAAGGGCACCTGGGGCGGAGGGTCCCTGCCCGGGCCGGACTCGGCCACGGCGCCCGTGTGCCGTCGGAAGTCGAAGTGCCAGGGCTTCTGGGGTCCCAGGAAGTGCACCACCTTGGCGTGAGCGCCAAACCTGGGAAGGAAGCAGGGGCGGCCGGACTTCCAAAGGGGTCCCGGGGTCAGCCTCACAGACGCCAACCCGCTTACTGATCCTGTTACGCCCTTGCCACGGGGTCAGTGCGGCTCTCGGGGAGCCTGCAGGACAGGGCGGAGCTGCCCCTGGGGGTCTCCCAGGCGGTCAGTCTGCACGGGAGCAGACGGTCTGTTCTCTCTCCCCAGGAGCTAATGAATAGAGAGATATGTAGATAGATAGATAATAGATAGATATGTAGATAGATTGATAGATAGATACATAGATGATAGACGGATGGATGGATACATAGATAGATGATAGATAGATGATAGATGGATGGATGGATAATTAGATAGATAGATAGATATGTAGATAGATAGATAGATAGATATGTAGATAGATAGATGGATGGATGGATAGATAGATATGTAGATAGATAGGCAGATAGATACATAGATAGATAGATATAGATGATAGATAGATATACAGATAAATAGATACATAGATTGGTAGATAAATAGATTATAGATAGATGATTGAAAGATGATAGATAGATTGTAGATAGATGATTGAAAGATGACAGATGGATGGATGGATAGATTGATAGATAAATAGATATGTAGATAGATACATAGATTATAGATAGATGATTGATAGATGATAGATAGATAGACTGGATGATAGATAATATAGATATGTAGATAGATAGACAGATAGATGATAGATGGACAGACAGACGGATAGATACATAGATACAAAGATAAATGATTGATAGATAATAGACCGATGATAGATAGATATAGAGATATACATAGATGTGCAGATAGACAGATGATAGATGGACAGATGGATATGTAGATAGATAGACAGACAGACGGATGGATAGAACGTCTCATTGTCGCCCCCAGACCAGCTCGACCGATTCCATCCCCAAGCGAGGCCCCCGCCCCCACGGGAACCGTTTCTGCTCAGGACCGACGTCCACCGTCCTCGCTCAGACACGCGTCTCCGACTCCTGGCCGCGCAGCTGCCACCTTGAAATTCCTCCCTAACCTTTCCCCGCCGGACGGCCAGCAGGCGGGCGCGCAGTGAGGCCGCGAGGGCCGGCCCGTATGTTTCCCCGACCGTGTGTCCTGCAGACGCCGCCGGGGTTGCACGTCCGGCCCTGAGCCCACTGTGTGTGCAGAGCCCCGGTGCATGCTTGCCGGGTAACCCCGATGGTGCAAACTCTATTTGGCTCCTCACTGGGGGGTGGAGATTCCCCTGCACCCCGAGAGGTCTCAGAAGGAAAGTGGTCACCCCGGTCTTCACGTCCCCAACCCCTGGTCAGCCACGGCGCACGGCTCTGCCCGTGAGTGGGCATGAACCCCACGAGCCCCCGACGGGCTAGGCCTGGCTCAGCAGCAGCAGGACAGGAGGACCCGCTCGCCCTTGGTGTGACGGGCCGGGGCGTCTGCGGCTGGCATGGCGTCGGGTGGGGGGCACTCACTGCTTGAAGGCGGGGTGGTAGGTGTAGGCCGTGCTGCTGCTGAGGTTGTAGATGAACGGCAGGTGCTTCCGGATGTCAGCCGTGGGCCAGGTGCCGAAGAAACTGTTCAACACGCCTTGGTCTGCCCCTGCGTTGCCCACAGAAAACACGCGCCATGGGCATGGGCAGCTTGTCCCCGGGGGGGCCCCCAACAGCCCTCCCGCTGCCGGGCTGACCCCCACGGGGAGAACACCTGCCCCGGGGATGTCAGACACCAGCAGGGTCCCCCAGGGTGGACGGGTCTCAGCGGTGCTTCCAGAGAGAGACCAGGAGGAAAGGCCTGGAGATGCCCTCCTGCAGCCCAAGCCGTGCACAAAAGAACCCGGTCAGATCCCGAGCGGGGAGCTGAGCCTGCTCAGTTGAAAATCGAAATTCACGGCAGCCCCCGGCAGGGGCTGCACGGATCTGAGCCAAGTGGGCAGTGACACCCCTGAGCCGTCGGACGGGGTGTTGCTTCCCTGTGGCTCTGCTAGGTGCAAGGTCAGCCCCTGGGGAAACGGCGCTTTCTACCCGCCTCAAGTCGGACAGTCTTGGGAGCCCAGAGGCCGGTTCCACCCGGCGCTCTCTGGCCTTGTGGCTTCGACTATTCAGCTCCTGCAGGAAAACCGCCCCCGGGTCCCCGGGCCCCGTGTCCACATGCTCCTGTTTCCAAACGGGATCCAGGAAGTCTGCAGGGAAACGTGGAATGGACAGACCACGGACACTGCGCCCACACGTTCCACAGGCTCTGGTCCATGACCGTGCTGGCGCCACGCTGTCCCTGCAAAGGCCCAGGCACCGCGAGTGCCGCCGCTCCCCTGCCGTCCACGTGCTGCTCAGCGCCGGGCGGGCCGATGGAGGTGGCCTTCCCAGGGGCGTTTCACGGCTATAACTGTGCGTGCATGTGTGCGTGTTTATGTGCACATGTATGTGTGAGTGTGTTTATGTGCACGTGTGTGTCTGTGTGCACGTGCATGTTTGCGGGTGTGTGTGCATGCATGTGAATGTGTGTACATGTTTTGCATGTGTCTGTGTACATGTGTGTATGTTTATATGTGTACATGTTTCTGTGTGCACATGCAGGTACATGTTTAGGTGCACACACGTACATGTTTATATGTGTGCACACGCGTACATAATTGTGTGCACACGCGTGTACATTAATGTCTACGAGCGTGTGTACATTTATATGCACGCGTGTGTGTTTATGTGTGTACATGCATACGTTTATGTGTGTGCGTTTGTGTGCACATGTGTGTACATGTTTATGTGTGCCCACACGTGTGTGTTTGTTTGCATGAGTCTCTGTTTACAGGAATAATCACTGCCGAGTGGAACGACAGCGTACCAGAGACACAGAAGGAAGACACCGCACAGCAGACACACGGCTCATGCACGTGTGCAGAAAACCAGAAACTGCAAGGCCTGTGGCTGGATCTCGAAGCAACTATCAGACTCAGGTGTGGTGACCGGAGCCCGCGGTTTCAATCGCCTCGCGCTCACACGGAAGTGGACCAGGGAGAAACGACGAGCAGAGAAGCGTCAATGTCTCCGAATCACTGTGTTTGCAAGAAAACACCGAAGGAACCACAGACGGCACAGGACCAGCCAATCTGTCCTGAAAGAAGTCCTGTCAGAGCGCCCCCTAGAGGCGGGGGAT
The DNA here is from genome assembly GCF_050624435.1 of Tenrec ecaudatus. Taxonomy (NCBI): domain Eukaryota; kingdom Metazoa; phylum Chordata; class Mammalia; order Afrosoricida; family Tenrecidae; genus Tenrec; species Tenrec ecaudatus. The sequence continues at coordinate 19,558,556 of NC_134549.1, forward strand.
GTTGTGTCAGAGCGCCCCCTAGAGGCGGGGACGGGGAGGTTCTGTGTCAGAGCGCCCCCTAGAGGCGGGGACGTGGATGTTCTGTGTCAGAGCGCCCCCTAGAGGCGGGGACGGGGAGGTTCTGTGTCAGAGCGCCCCCTAGAGGCGGGGACGTGGATGTTCTGTGTCAGAGCGCCCCCTAGAGGCAGGGAGGGGGAGGTTCTGTCCAAGAGCGCCCCCTAGAGGCTCAGAGCCCCTCTCGCGTTTAGGGGCAGCACCCGATGCACTTGGCCCGGGGTCCGTGGGGGCACAGATGGACGGACGGACAGGCCCGCTCACCATCGAAGCTGCCGTGCTGGGCGGCGTGCTGCAGGAGGCGGCCGTGCGTGTCCAGGGAAGGTCGGAAGACGAAGACGCCGCTGTTGAAGCAGTCGGGCCATCCGGGGTCCGGGGCGGCGGACAGCTCGCTGCGCTCGAACAGCTCGTCCACGTTGGACAGCACCTGGGGGGGCGCGGCCTGTGAGCGCGCCTGCACCTGCACCTGCCCACCTGGGCGCCCGTCACCTATCCCAGGAGCGGGGGTCGCCCCCAGACCGTGTCTCTTAGGCTTTCACCCCCACCCCGCCCGCCCGACACCCAGACTTGGGGGGATGCACAGCGGGACGACAGCTCGTCAGGGTCCACAGGGGAGCTCTGAGTGGGCCGCGGAGGCGCCTTTCTCCGTCTTCCCCTCCAATGGCTCCACCGTCACCCACAGCGACAGACAGAAACTAGGAGGAAGACTGCACCGAGCAGGGGCCTTGGAATGAGGCTGCGGGGGAAGGGCGAGGACAGCACCACAGGTGAGCGAACAGGAAGACAGATCCGCCCTGGAGGAAGCAGGGCCAGAGCGCCCCCTAGAGGCGGGGACGGGGAGGGTCTGTGTCAGAGCGCCCCCTAGAGGCGGGGACGGGGAGGGTCTGTGTCAGAGCGCCCCCTAGAGGCGGGGATGACGAGGTTGTGTCTCAGAGCAGCCAGGGGTCCCTGTGTTGGGAGCCTGCTAGACCCAGGCAGGAGAAGATGGCTGTCAGGATACAGGGAGATCGCCCAGGAATGTGGGGTTCAAAGACACTGAGAGGGGACCAGGACCTTCCCCCAGAGCCCAGAGAGAGAGACAGTGAGAGATAGACAGACACAGACAGAAATATATATATATATATATATATATATATACACATACACACACACAGATAATCAGAGAAACCTATATATATATATATAGAGAGAAAGACAGAGACCTATATACAGAGATACAGAGACCGCCAGATATACAAACTTGTATGTATAGACAGAGAGACCTATACAGAGACATCAATAGAGACAGAAAGCAAAAGAGAGGCAGAAAGAGACAGAGAGACAGACAAAGAAAGCGAGGGGACAGAGAAAGAGAAGAGAGGTAGAGAAAGAGATGTAGAGACATGGGCAAGGGCAGGGAGAGAGACAGGGGGAAAGAGAGGAGACAGGAAGAGACAGACGGGGAGGGGTAGGAAAGTCTGAGAGAGACAGAGACAGAGAGACAGGCAGACACACGTCCCGCAGAGCCGATGCCCGGGCTTCAGAGGTGTAGCCCCCACACTGTGTGGGCGCAGCTGTCTGTCTTTGAAGCCCCGCTGCCCCCCATCACCCCCTCGTCGTGTGCTGGCAGCGCTGAAAGGCGAGGGACCGGGGGCTCACCAGCGTGTCCGCGTCCAGGAAGACGCCCTTGCTGTACTGGGTGAGCGTCCAGCAGTGCAGCTTCGTGAGGGTGACGCTGAGCTCAGGCCGCCGCAGCAAGGCCAGGTGGCCGCTGTCCACGCTGTCCAGGAGGTTCACCTCCACGACCTCGTCGAACACCCTGGAGAGCACAGCCCTGCAGGGACACCCGCCGGCGTGAGGTGGACGAGGAGACACCACCTGCCCCTGCCTCTGCCGAGGCTCCCCGATGACAGACACACAGCAGGGATCTCACCCCACAGCCGTGACCCAGTGCACCAAGTCCCCCAAATAACTGACCACTGTCAAGTGGACACCATCGAGTCACGGGGACCCTGCAGGACAGGGCGGAGCTGCCCCTGGGGGTCTCCCAGGCGGTCAGTCTGCATGGGAGCAACATCCACTAAATGGCAGTGTGTCTGTCTGTCTATCCATCCATCTTATCTATCTATCTATCTATCATCTATCTATCTATCTATCTATCTATCATCTATCTATATATCTATCATCTATCTATCTGCATATCTCTCTATCCATTAGCTCCTGGGGAGAGAGACCAGACCGTCTGCTCCCGTGCAGACTGACCGCCTGGGAGACCCCCAGGGGCAGCTCCCCCCTGTCCTGCAGGGTCCCCGGGAGTCGGCGTCCACTCGAGGGCAGAGTTTATCTGTCCATCTATCTGCATGTACGGACATATCAGCAACATGATGGGGTGGGTGTAGTGTCAGTTTAAACGCCTCATCTCAGTGGGTGTTCGCTGTTGCCCAACAGACACAGAAGGGACGTATGTCATTCGCATAAAACACATCTCTCCCACATGTGTGCGCCATCAGGCATCACACGGGAGGCTGCAGGCTCATCGCCTACGGGGCAGCCTGGATAGAAAACACCCGTCACTCTCTCCATGGCTTCCAGAAGGATCCCGGATCCCACAGCCTTCAGGTCAGTCCTGACGAAAATCTACCCCGTAGACAGTTTTCCAGGCTGCCGATCGGGACGGGAGGCAGACGCCCCATCTTTCTCTCTTTGAGCGGCTGGTGGGTTTGCGGCACCGGCGTGGGGGTTAGCTGCCCGTGTTTACCCAACAGCTTTTTCAAAGGGGGTCAGTGCAGACATTCAGGCCATTCCTGGGGCTTCCCGGCAGGTGAGGTGCCTGTGTACCAGGAGAGGACCCAGGTGGGGACACCTGGTGTCTTACCTGAGCAGGTGGGACACTTGGCATCTTATGTGAGGAGGTGGGACACCTGGCATCTTACCTGGGCAGGTGGGACACCTGGCATCTTATGTGAGCAGGTGGGGCACCTGGCATCTTACCTGAACCTGGCATCTTACCTGAGCAGGTGGGACACCTGGCGTCTTACCTGGGCAGGTGGGACACCTGGCATCTTATGTGAGCAGGTGGGACACCTGGCATCTTATGTGAGCAGGTGGGGCACCTGGCATCTTACCTGGGCGGGTGGGGCACCTGGCATCTTACCTGGGCAGGTGGGACACCTGGCATCTTACCTGGGCGGGTGGGGCACCTGGCGTCTTATCTGGGCAGGTTGGGACATCTTGTGTCTTACCTGGGCAGGTTGGGACACCTGGCATCTTACCTGGGCAGGTTGGGACACCTGGCATCTTACCTGGGCAGGTTGGGACACCTGGCGTCTTACCTGGGCAGGTTGGGACACCTGGCATCTTACCTGGGCAGGTTGGGACATTGGCGTCTTACCTGGGCAGGTTGGGACACCTGGCATCTTACCTGGGCAGGTGGGACACCTGGCGTCTTATGTGAGCAGGTGGGACACCTGGCATCTTACCTGGGCAGGTGGGACACCTGGCATCTTACCTGGGCAGGTGGGACACCTGGCGTGTTACCTGAGCAGGTGGGGACCTGGCATCTTACCTGAGCAGGTGGGACACCTGGCATCTTACCTGGGCAGGTTGGGACACCTGGCGTCTTACCTGGGCAGGTTGGGACACCTGGCGTCTTACCTGGGCAGGTTGGGACACCTGGCATCTTACCTGAGCAGGTGGGACACCTGGCATCTTACCTGAGCAGGTGGGACACCTGGCATCTTACCTGAGCAGGTGGGGACCTGGCGTCTTATGTGAGCAGGTGGGCACCTGGCGTCTTACCTGAGCAGGTGGGACACCTGGCATCTTACCTGGGCAGGTGGGGCACCTGGCGTCTTACCTGAGCAGGTGGGACACCTGGCATCTTACCTGGGCAGGTGGGGCACCTGGCGTCTTACCTGAGCAGGTGGGGCACCTGGCGTCTTACCTGAGCAGGTGGGACACCTGTGGTGTAATGAGTACCACAAGCCTCCTGGTGGCCCCGTGGTTCCTCAGAGACTGTCCCAGGACGAGAGCCCCCTGGCAGTAGACGTCATTGGTGGCCAGGGTGACGTAGGCTTGGTCGGTCACTGCGGAGACAGCAGGAAGGTTGTGCTCCTGAGGGGGCCGGAGGGGGCGGACACCCCCCCTCAGTCCACCCTCCGCCTTCACGCGCACCCCACGGGGGAAGGGTCCCCTGACCTGAGAGGGGACATGGCTCTCCCACCCTCTGACACACACGTTGTTACAACGCAGGACGTGAGCTAGGAAAACTGCCAGGAAGACCCGAGTCAGCTGGAGTCAGTGACGTCAGTCTCCTCATGGAGAACTCGGAGAGAGCGTCCTCCTGGGACACAGCAGAGCTGCCCCTGCAGCTGCAGAGGCCCCGCTCCTCACGGGAGCCGACAGCCTCCTCTAACCCTGCACAGTGGCTGCGGGCTGGGAGATGCGGCTCAGTGCATCACCGGCTTCCCCGGGACGGGCGGTCCCTTGTACGGCAGCGTGACCCTGTCACACAGGACAGCGCGGTGCAAAATGAGACGCAGCACTGCACGCTGCTGCCCCGGAAACTAACGGATGCATTTCGCTCAGGGTCTTGCTGAGGGAGACGTAGAAAGTACCGTGCACGGTCAGAACAACCCATCTGTCTCGGAAGAAGTGCGGCCACAGCGCCCCCTAGAGGTGGGGACAGGGAGGTTCTGCGTCAGAGCGCCCCCTAGAGGCGGGGACGGGGAGGGTCTGTGTCAGAGCGCCCCCTAGAGGCGGGGGTGGTGAGACATGGACACAGGGACTGTGGACCTGTCCTCAGGAGAGACCAGTCCCTGGGGAAGGTCGTCGTGCTTGGGGAAGCAGAGGGGCAGCGACAGAGAGGACGGCCCTGGACGAGATGCACGGACACGGTGGTCGCCGTGGGCTCAGACATGGGGATGCTCAGGACGGTGCAGGACTGGGCAATGTCTCCTTCTGTTGTGCACGGGGTCGCCATCAGCCAGCATGACCTGAAAGCGCCTACTGCACCACGGCCGTGCTCTAATGCTGAAAGGCAATGCACACAGGCCATGCAACCGCACCAGACTCCCGTGCATGTGCAGCGCCCTGCAGCCCCACAGCGCCCCCTGTGGGTCTCCTCCCTCCATCAGTCAGTGCTGACTCACGGCGCCCCCTGTGGGTCTCCTCCCTCCATGGAGTCAGTGCTGACTCACGGCGCCCCCTGTGGGTCTCCTCCCTCCATCAGTCAGTGCTGACTCACGGCGCCCCCTGTGGGTCTCCTCCCTCCATCAGTCAGTGCTGACTCACGGCGCCCCCTGTGGGTCTCCTCCCTCCATCAGTCAGTGCTGACTCACGGCGCCCCCTGAGGGTCTCCTCCCTCCATGGAGTCAGTGCTGACTCACGGCGCCCCCTGTGGGTCTCCTCCCTCCATCAGTCAGTGCTGACTCACGGCGCCCCCTGAGGGTCTCCTCCCTCCATGGAGTCAGTGCTGACTCACGGCGCCCCCTGTGGGTCTCCTCCCTCCATCAGTCAGTGCTGACTCACGGCGCCCCCTGTGGGTCTCCTCCCTCCATCATTCAGTGCTGACTCACGGCACCCCCTGTGGGTCTCCTCCCTCCATCAGTCAGTGCTGACTCACGGCGCCCCCTGTGGGTCTCCTCCCTCCATCAGTCAGTGCTGACTCACGGCGCCCCCTGAGGGTCTCCTCCCTCCATGGAGTCAGTGCTGACTCACGGCGCCCCCTGTGGGTCTCCTCCCTCCATCAGTCAGTGCTGACTCACGGCGCCCCCTGAGGGTCTCCTCCCTCCATGGAGTCAGTGCTGACTCACGGCGCCCCCTGTGGGTCTCCTCCCTCCATCAGTCAGTGCTGACTCACGGCGCCCCCTGTGGGTCTCCTCCCTCCATGGAGTCAGTGCTGACTCACGGCGCCCCCTGTTGGTCTCCTCCCTCCATGGAGTCAGTGCTGACTCACGGTGCCCCCTGTGGGTCTCCTCCCTCCATGGAGTCAGTGCTGACTCACGGCGCCCCCTGTGGGTCTCCTCCCTCCATCAGTCAGTGCTGACTCACGGCGCCCCCTGTGGGTCACCTCCCTCCATCAGTCAGTGCTGACTCATGGCGCCCCCTGTGGGTCTCCTCCCTCCATCAGTCAGTGCTGACTCACGGCGCCCCCTGTGGGTCTCCTCCCTCCATGGAGTCAGTGCTGACTCACGGCGCCCCCTGTGGGTCTGCTCCCTCCATGGAGTCAGTGCTGACTCACGGCGCCCCCTGTGGGTCTCCTCCCTCCATGGAGTCAGTGCTGACTCACGGTGCCCCCTGTGGGTCTCCTCCCTCCATGGAGTCAGTGCTGACTCACGGCGCCCCCTGTGGGTCTCCTCCCTCCATCAGTCAGTGCTGACTCACGGCGCCCCCTGTGGGTCTCCTCCCTCCATCAGTCAGTGCTGACTCACGGCGCCCCCTGTGGGTCTGCTCCCTCCATGGAGTCAGTGCTGACTCACGGCGCCCCCTGTGGGTCTCCTCCCTCCATGGAGTCAGTGCTGACTCACGGCGCCCCCTGTGGGTCTCCTCCCTCCATCAGTCAGTGCTGACTCACGGCGCCCCCTGTGGGTCTCCTCCCTCCATGGAGTCAGTGCTGACTCACGGCGCCCCCTGTGGGTCTCCTCCCTCCATGGACTCAGTGCTGACTCACGGCGCCCCCTGTTGGTCTCCTCCCTCCATGGAGTCAGTGCTGACTCACGGCGCCCCCTGTGGGTCTGCTCCCTCCATGGAGTCAGTGCTGACTCACGGCGCCCCCTGTGGGTCTCCTCCCTCCATGGAGTCAGTGCTGACTCACGGCGCCCCCTGTGGGTCTCCTCCCTCCATGGAGTCAGTGCTGACTCACGGTGCCCCCTGTGGGTCTCCTCCCTCCATGGAGTCAGTGCTGACTCACGGCGCCCCCTGTGGGTCTCCTCCCTCCATCAGTCAGTGCTGACTCACGGCGCCCCCTGTGGGTCACCTCCCTCCATCAGTCAGTGCTGACTCATGGCGCCCCCTGTGGGTCTCCTCCCTCCATCAGTCAGTGCTGACTCACGGCGCCCTCTGTGGGTCTCCTCCCTCCATGGAGTCAGTGCTGACTCACGGCGCCCCTTGTGGGTCTCCTCCCTCCATGGAGTCAGTGCTGACTCACGGCGCCCCTTGTGGGTCTCCTCCCTCCATCAGTCAGTGCTGACTCACGGCGCCCCCTGTGGGTCTCCTCCCTCCATGGAGTCAGTGCTGACTCACGGCGCCCCCTGTGGGTCTCCTCCCTCCATGGAGTCAGTGCTGACTCACGGCGCCCCCTGTGGGTCTCCTCCCTCCATGGAGTCAGTGCTGACTCACGGCGCCCCCTGTGGGTCTCCTCCCTCCATCAGTCAGTGCTGACTCACGGCGCCCCCTGTGGGTCTCCTCCCTCCATGGACTCAGTGCTGACTCACGGCGCCCCCTGTGGGTCTCCTCCCTCCATGGAGTCAGTGCTGACTCACGGCGCCCCCTGTGGGTCTGCTCCCTCCATGGAGTCAGTGCTGACTCACGGCGCCCCCTGTGGGTCTCCTCCCTCCATGGAGTCAGTGCTGACTCACGGCGCCCCCTGTGGGTCTCCGAGGCTGTAACTCTTTGTGGGAGCAGAAAGCCCAGTATTTCCCTGCGGAGCTGCTGCTTGTTCTGAACTGATTCGAGTGTGGGTTAAAGCCCAACAGGGACTCCTACTAAGGAAGGTGAAATTCCAGCTGCAGGGCAGGCCGGGCCTGGAGAGATCAGCTGCTGAAAGTCCCGGGATGGAAACTCCTTGAACTTTCCTGCTAAATAGAACCCAGGCCCAGGCGGAAGCCCCAGCTCCACCTGCCCCGGCAGAGGCCCTGCCCTCCTTCCAAAGCAGCAGTGAGGGGGCAGGTCCAGGACCAGGAGGCTCCGCTCGGGGTGCCGGGGTCTCAGGGCGTTGGAGACGACTTCTCAACACCTGCCGCCAATCACAACATGTTGTGACGATTTAAGATTTAAATATGTGTTTATATAGCTGTGTGTAGGGAGAGAGAGACACACAGAGAGAGAGAGACACACAGAGAGAGAGACACACAGAGGGGGACAAGAGACAGATGGGGAGGGCCCAAAAGAGGCACAGAGAGACAGGGAGAGAGATGGAAAGACAGCGAGGCAGAGAGAGACAGACAGACAGAGACCAGGGCACATGTGAGCCAGAATCTGTTGAGGTTTGGGGTTTTCTGCAGGCTGGTTATGCAGCAGAGAAATGCAGGGAAATAAAATTCACGGGCTGGTGTTTGCAGAAAGCCTGGCAGTGTGAGCGCCCAAAGGCTTCCCGCCTGTGTTTCTGGTCCCGGGGAAAGGTGTTTACCCCTCGCCTTTAGCCTGCCTCCCAAAGTAGCACTGCGTCCAGCCCTGCCCCGCCCCCCCTCAAAGCAGGGTTTGTCTGTGCCTGGAGCTGATACCCACCCGGGGCCTCCTCTGGGCGCATTCCAGCCCTGCTGGGAATGTGCTGCCTGAGCCTGAGCTCAGAGACCCCAGGCCTCTCTGAGGGGCGCCCGTGTGAGCAAGCAGCTCGGGGGGGGGGGGGGGGGGGGGGGGCTGGGGCTTTCCCTGCAAAATGCTCCTTCCAGGCATCTTCTCTGCTGCCCCGGGGTGGAATCTTCCAGCACGTTCCTCCCTGGGCCTCCCTTCCAGCCCTGCTCCTTCTCGGTCGCTTCCCAGGCCCAGGAAAGTCCAGGAAAGCAGGGGCCTCTGCTGGCTGCAGCAGGTCTGGGATTGTGGAGGTAGATTCGGGTTGGGATAATCCCGGAATGCATGGCGGGAGTGAGGACACAACCCGAACCGCTGGCCCTCGGTCCATTCTGGCTTAGAGCAAGACCCTGCCGGACAGGGCGGAGCTGCCCCTGGGGGTCTCCCAGGCGGTCAGTCTGCACGGGAGCAGACGGTCTGCTCTGTCTCCCCAGGAGCTAATGGATAGAGAGATATGCTGATAGATTGATTGATAGATAGATAGATAGATAGATAGATAGATAGATAGATAGATAGATAGATAGATAGATAGATGCACTGCCCTCGAGTGGACTCCGACTCACAGCGACCCTGCAGGACAGGGCGAGCTGCCCCCGGGGGTCTCCCAGGCTGTGTCTTGGGGGGAGCAGCAGCACCCCTCCACCTTCAAGGTGTTCGTTTTCACTGACACACAGACTCAGACACACACCACCCCCTGCCCCCCGCACGCGGCAGCCCCGCCCCCAGTCCCTGCAGGCCAGTCGGGCCCGGAGCTGGGGTGGTGCCTGCAGGGACTCACCCGACATGGTCCGCACGGGGGTCCCCGGCGTGGGCGGGGGTCCTGCAGGAGCGGCGGGGGGCGGCGCCTCCGGACTCGGGGGTTGCAGGCCTGCAGGGCGACAGCATTGCGACCCCCGCGCTGCGACCCCTCCCACCGTGGGGCGTCCCCGAAGGCCCAACCCCAGCCCTGCGGGTGGGGCCCCAAACACTCCCCAACCCCATAGGGCCCGCGACCCCCAGAGCTCGTCGACCCCCGCCCCCGGAGACCCCCGAGTCCCCCCAAGCCCCGGGCGCCCCCGAACCTCCCCGCGGCGGCCCGCGGCCTGCAGAGACCCCGCGTCCCGCCGGCCCCGGGAGACCCGCCCCGCCCCGGCCCCGCCCCCTGGATCCGCAGCCCTGATTGGCCGCTGCCCGGAAGCGCGCCCCGCCCGGGGGCTGCGCGCTCCCCGGGACCCGCCCCCCAGGCCCCGCCCGCGGTGCGCAGTGCAGGGAGGGGGTGCGGAGAGCGGGTTAAGGGTCCCGGCCGTCTGGGGGGAGGGTGCGCCGCTGCCCCCCCACAAAGGCTCGGAGCCGGCGCCCCCACCCCGGGCCCCGCCCCGCCCCTCGCGCTTCCTCAGGGCAGTGGGGGCGGGGCGCACGGTGGGGGCTGAGCCCGTGGTGGGGGAGGGGCCGTGATGGGGGAGGGGCCCACGGTGGGGGAGGGGCCGTAAGGGCTGAGCCCTTGGTGGGGGAGGGGTCTGTGAGGGCTGAGCCTGTGATGGGGGAGGGGCCAATGGGGGGAGGGGCCGTGATGGGGGAGGGGCCCACGGTGGGGGAGGGGCTGTAAGGGCTGAGCCTATGGTGGGGGCGGGGCCCGTGGGGGAGGGGTCGGTGATGGGGGAGGGGCCGTGAGGGCTGAGCCCGTGGTGGGGGAGGGGCCCATGAATGGGGGAGGGGTCGTAAGGGCTAACCCCTTGGTGGGGGAGGGGGCCATGGTGGGGGAGGGGACCGTGGTGGGGGAGGGTCCGTGAGGGCTGAGCCTGTGGTGGGGGCGGGGCCCATGGGGGGAGGGGGTCGGCGATGGGGGAGGGGCCCGTAAGGGCTGAGCAGGTGATGGGGGAGGGATCCGAGGGGGTGGGGACTGTGGTGGGGGAGGGGGCCATCAGGGCTGAGCCCGTGGGGGGGAGGGGGTCCGTGGTGGGGAAGGGGCCCATGGATGGGGGAGGGGTCTGTGAGGGCTGACCCCTTGGTGGGGGAGGGGCCGTGGTGGGGGAGGGGCCGTGAGGCGGGGCGGGAGATGGATGAGGGTGAGCGATGAGGGAGTGAAGGTTTGCACAGGACTGATGAATGAATGAATGAATGAATGAATGAGGGCGTCACATGAATGAGTGAAGGGACGGACTTACAGGGGCCGAATGAATGCGTCCTGTGAGTGAGTGAGTGAGGCAGGGTTCACACGGGCTGGATGAAGGTGCGCCTGGAGGCGTGCACTCTGAATGAATGAATGAATGGGTGAATGAATGAATGAGTGAGTGAATGAATGGGTGAATGAATGAGTGCATGGCGGGGGAGCCGAGCGAGCGAGTGAACGGAGGACGCAGATCGTCATGAATGAATGATGGCCGCACCGCTGGAGCAGTGAATTCAGATGCCAGTGAACGCCTACGTGCTTGCGCCTGAACGTCAGTGCGTGCGTGCCCGCGTGCGTGCCCGCGTGCGATTGTGCGTGCCCAAGTGCGTGCGTGGAGCGTGTGTGCGTACGTGCCTCCGTGCGTAAGTGCCTGCGTGTGTACGTGCCTCCGTGTCCGCGTGCGTGCGTGTGTAAGTGCCCTCGTGCGAGCGTGCGTGCGTGCGTACGTGCCCGCGTGCGTGCGTGCGTGCGTGCGTGGGCGCGTGGCGAGGCTTCCGTGAAGCACGCACGCGTCAACGGGGGAGCGGGCGCGGAGAAAGCGGGCTCTCTGGGATCCAAGTGGCCCCGAGACGCGCATCGCCCCCCGGCCTCCCGTGCGGTGAAGACGGTGAGCCTCACCCGGGGTCCCTGACCTGGGAGCCTAGAGCAGCGGTTCTGGGGGGTCCTGTGCACTGTGGGGGGTGGGGCAGCGTCCCTGGTCCCCCCACTAGTCATTCTCTGTGCTGGGGGGTCCTGTGCACTGTTGGGTGTGGGGCAGTGTCCCTGGTCCCCCCACTAGTCATTCTCTGTGCTGGGGGGTCCTGTGCACTGTGGGGTGTGGGGCAGCGTCCCTGGTCCCCCCACTAGTCATTCTCTGTGCTGGGGGGTCCTGTGCACTGTGGGGGGTGGGGCAGCGTCCCTGGTCCCCCCACTAGTCATTCTCTGTGCTGGGAGGTCCTGTGCACTGTGGGGTGTGGGTGGCATCTCCTCCCCGCCCCCCTCCTTCCACCGCCAGCCCCATCCCTAGCTCACATGCGCGCGGTCTCCCTGGGGGACAGTCACTGCAGGCTGTTGGGAAATATCTGCAAGGAGAGAGCGTGTCCTGGGTAAAAGGCCACTCGGTGTGTCCGACAGAGCTGACACCCCCCAACCTTGCACCCCACCCCCCGTGTCCTGGAGCGTTGTGAATCTGCACAGCGGGGAGGAGGGGGGGCAGAGAGCCTCCTCTTGCCCCTGAGGAGCTGCTGAGCCCCGACTGGTGCTCGGCCTCTGTGGCCCCAGGATTCCTCTCCGCACCCCCAGACCTGTCAGTCTCTCTGTCCAGCCCGCGGTGCTGGCTGGCCAGCGGGGTCAAAGGGCAGGCCTGCTTTAACACAGTGGGCAGTCCCTGGCTGTGAGCGTGGCTGAGGCCTGCTCGCCCCGAGCCAGTGTCCAGGAGGCGAGCAGAGGTCAGCTCTGCTGGTCTGAGCGGCCAGTGTTGGACCTCGGCTGGACCTCTCCCCTTAGGGACCCGGGAAAGAGCTCGCCTGCCGGCTCAGGGGTGAGCAGATGCGCCCTGGAGCCTCCAGCCCACCCAGGTGCCCCCCCAAAAAACCAAAGCTCAGAAGGCCGGGTGGGGACACAGAGGACACTGGGAAGGGCACTTCGATGTCACGTGGAACAATGGCAGCCCAGGGCAGGGACCAAACTGCATCACTTCGGCTGAATGGGGAGCTAATCAGTTCGCCCTGGACACCAGGACCCGAAGCACCGTCACTGTGGGGGTACGAGGTCCCCCACAAGCAAACGGGGCCTCAGGAGCAACTTTGCAATAATGGAAAACATTAACGACAGACAGACGGACAGTGGGGCACAAGGGGACCTGGTCCCGTGTCAGGACTGAGAGCGAGAGAGTGTATTTTCCGTGGTGTCTCTCGCGGGGCTCACAGATCTTTCGTAAGGCGTGTGCGTGTCACAGCCAACATACGACACCGTCCACGGGCGGCGACGTCCCAGGAGCCCCACGAACCAGCAGGGAGGTGACTCCGCGTCGTGACCCAGTGCTGGCTGACCTGGGGCGCCCCGAGCCCCCCCGGGGGGCAGCCTGTGGCCAGCAGCAGCAGCAGACGGCATGCTAGGTTTTCGGGGGGTCCGTGGGTCACTGGGGCTGCAGGACCTGGAGGCTCTTCATCGACAGAGAACAGCCAGACGCAGGATGACTCGTGTTTTACGGGGTGAGGGGGGACCCTGTGCCGTCCTGAGAGCCTGGCTTCAGACTGAGTTACAGATCATCACCGAGCGGGTCTGTCCCACCGGGGCCGGCTTTCCAGACCCGGGACCACAAGCACGGACTTAGCTGGGGGACAGTCTCATCCGGCCCCTCAGTGGACGCAAACCCCACTGCCATGGAGGGGACGCCGACTCACGGGGACCCTACAGGACAGGGCGGAGCTGCCCCTGGGGGTCCCCCAGGCGGTCAGTCTGCACGGGGGCAGACGGGCTGGTCTCTCTCCCCAGGAGCTGCTGGTGGACTTGAACCCCCGACCTTGTCCTTAGCAGCTAAAGGTGTCGCCCCTGTCTCTTTCTCTCTCTCTCTGTCTGTCTGTCTGTCTCTCTCTCTCTTTAAAGTTTAACTATTTGTTTCGATTGTGAAGAAAACCTTCTGGTATGTTTTCTCCCATTCCTGGGCCTCAACAGAGTGGCCGCCTCAATGTCCATGCTCCTGTCCCTTCCAGAGTGGCCGCCTCAATGTCCATGCTCCTGTCCCTTCCAGAGTGGCCGCCTCAATGTCCATGCTCCTGTCCCTTCCAGAGTGACCGCCTCAATGTCCATGCTCCTGTCCCTTCCAGAGTGACCGCCTCAATGTCCATGCTCCTGTCCCTTCCAGAGTGGCCGCCTCAATGTCCATGCTCCTGTCCCTTCCAGAGTGGGGAGCGGCACTGGACGGGGGTGGGGGGGCCTCAAGGTGCTTTCCCGGGTTGACTCATCCCTTCCCGGCCACCCCTCGGTGGGGGATGCTCCACTGACCACGGATGGGCTCGGGGTGTCCACCTCGACCCCCCTCGTTCTCGCCAGCGGAGGGGGGTGTGGGGGGTTGTGCGCTGGTTTGTCTGCTCGGCAGAAAGTAAATGTCTATAAATGACCGGTGGGCAACGGACGTACAAGTACGTGGGTTGAAACACGAGTCGCCAGAGGCCCTGATCAAACGGTCTTTAAAAGAAATAAACGAAGAAGGAAGCCTTGTTTGGGGGCAGCAGCCGCCAGGCCCGACTCAGCAGATCAAATCTGTCCCGGGATTCCGTGAACCGCCCCTCCGGGTGGGTCTCTCCCCTCATCCCTCCCTCCACCAACTTCCTGCCTCGCCCCTCTCCCTGCCCCTGTTACCTCTTATCGTCCAGAAGAGAGACCCGGTGGAAGGGGCCTCACAGAGTGGACCCTGAGCCCCTGGGCTTTTAACGAACGGGGTTAATTGGAGCGAGCGGGCCGCTGTTCAGATGGAAGGAGAGTCAAGGGGGGCCTTGAAAGACAGCGTGCAGAGAGACCAGCTGAAGTCAGGAAGGGAGAGAGAGACAGAGAGAGAGACAGAGAGAGACAGGAGAAGGTGGGGAGAGGGGGGACTTTCCGGGAGAGGTCTTGGGAAGGTGAGGTGGGGCTGGAGCCGCAGGGTCTTTTAGGGACCAACTCGCTAAGCAGAATGTTCTCCAGTTTTGTCCATGTCTTGCAGCGTCCGTCTGCGAGAGCTGGTATTTGTCTTATGGGTGCATTTTAAAAGCTGAAAATCTTACGGGAGCAGACAGCCCAGCTCTGCCCGCCCCCCGGGAGTGAGTGGCTGGTGGGTTGGCATCACTGGCTGGGGGCACCAGGGTCGGTGGAAGGGGGCAAGAGGAAGCCACTGCTTGTAGGGAGCGTTGAGCTTCCGTTCAGGCTAATTGGGAGACATAGTAGCAACTGTGGAGGGTTGAACAATATGAACAAGGGCAAATGGAAACATAGTAGCCAGCAGGGACTAGTGGAAACATAGTAGCCAGCAGGGACTGGTGGAAACAGTAGTGAGCAGGGACTGGTGGAAACATAGTAGCCAGCAGGGACTAGTGGAAACATAGTAGCCAGCAGGGACTGGTGGAAACATAGTAGCCAGCAGGGACTGGTGGAAACATAGTAGCGAGCAGGGACTGGTGGAAACATAGTAGCGAGCAGGGACTGGTGGAAACATAGTAGCCAGCAGGGACTAATGGAAACATAGTAGCGAGCAGGGACTGGTGGAAACATAGTAGCGAGCAGGGACTGGTGGTAACATTTGGAAACAATAGTAGCGAGCCTGGAGAGTTGAAGACCTGCATAAACAAAGGTTAATAGAAACATCTGGAAACATAGTACAGTGTGTAAGCCCGGTGGACTAGAGAAACAGATTCATAGACACTCGTACTTGCATTGGAAAGAGCGTAACATAACGAGCAATTGTACGTTAAGAAAACATCCCCGTTCGTCCAATCAAGCCCGTCAGTTTGATATGAGCCCACAGGTCCAGTCTATAAATCCCTCTTCAGACGCATGCAGCTCATGCAATGACGCCGAATGCAGGAGGGTCACAGGCCGGCGGGTGCAGAGTCTGTGGATCCAGTGGCCGTGGAAGCAGCTCAGCGCCGGCGTGGCCTCCACGTGGCTCCTCCAGGTGCAGGGCTCGGGCTCCGTCGGCTTCAGGTGACTTGTGAGCAGGGATGTCTGGCAGGGAGTGTGTGTGTGTCCGTCCTCCATGTCTTGTAGACTCGTCTCTGACCTGCTCTAACCACTGCTCCCTCCCCCCGTCCCTTACAGGCATGAGCCCCCCCCCCCAGCAGCCCCAGAGGTTCAGGAAAAAAAACAAGCGACATGACGTGACCCCTCCACCCCCGGCCATGAACCCCGCTGGTTCCACTGCTCAGAGGTGTAGGCATCTGCTGTGACAGCCCCCCCCACAAGCGATGTGTCCAGGGGGGTGTCAGCACCCACTTTGTGGAACTCGGGCAGCAGAAGGGCACTGTGGGGTGCAGGGCTTCCTGGGCACGGTCTTGATGGGAGCAGACAGTCAGGCCTTTCTTGCGCGGCACCTGGGGAGGGGGGGGGTAGTTCCAACAGCGAACCTCCAGGAGGTGGGTGCCAGCGAGTCTGTGCAGACCCCCCACCCCCCGACCCCGTGTGTGGACAGAGAAGACCTTCTGCTTCCGAAGTTTCTCTCGGCCGGAAGATTTACAGACGCAGACGGCAGCCAGGCACTTCTCCCGCCGCGCCCCCCCTGCGCCTTCAGGCTGGCAGCTGGGTGCAAACAGCTGCAGGCAAGGGCTGACCAAAGAGTAAATCTGAAATCCACCCTTTCTGCTCCCCGTTTCCCAAGGAGATGGGGGGAGGCTTTCTCTGTGCAGTGGCCGCCTCTTCAGGGAG